>NW_026694099.1:1742500-2245000 GCF_021218885.2 Marmota monax | reverse complement strand
TCTACCAGTCAGTCCCATGTTAATATGGGCACTGGGATCAGTAGCTGGTCAAAAGTTACTTTAGTGCAGCTGTGCTACTAAAGGACTCTTCTTACTGAGACCAATGGAGATACTGATAACCATAACTCCTAGCTTCACATCAGCATCATTGCAGCCTGTCAAGAGATAGTCCCATGAATCCTTTTCTTTTGACATATATTTTCCCATTAGCTCCTTTGCTTCTGCTTATTTTCTACAAATTAACTACCACCCTTTGCTTTCTCATCTACTTTGAAAGTAGTTTAAAGAAGACCCTAATATAAGAACACTTGTGACCTTGCCATGATTACACTGCTTATTGCTAGCTACTACTAACATTCCCAACTGACTCCTCCACTGGAATCTTTTCTCTAAACTTCCATCTCTTAGTCAACTGGTATTTGTTGCTACTCTTCAGTGCCCAGCTCTGGGCAGGAAAGAGTGGACACGTATAAGCAAGACTGTAAAACAAAGGTTAGTTCTCCAAGACCTTTCTGCTACCATCAGGAGACAAACACTTCAGGGTAGGGACTCAGAGAAGCAGGAGGGGTCACAACCCCCAGGATCTACCCTAGGCTGCACACAACCCTTTCCTATCAAGTTTCACCGTCTACAGGGAGTTACAGCAATTCTTATCTCTGCCTTTTTTTTTTTTTTAACCCAGGGACACTTAACCACTGAGTCATATCCCCAGACCTTTTTTTGTATTTTATTTAGATACAGGAACTCACTGAGTTGCTTAGGGCCTCTCTAAGTTGCTGAGGCTGACTTTGAATTTGTGATCCTCCTGCCTCAGCCTCCCAAGCTTCTGGGATTACAGGAGTGGGCCACCAAGCGTAGCCTTTATCCTTGCCTTTCTCTGTCAAACCTACCTCTGCCTCAGCTCCTGTCTCCAGGTGGCCAAGAGTGTCCTCATCCATCTCAGTCTGTCCTGATTCCCTGCCTGACATTGGTTTGTCAGATCCCCAACAAATACACACCTGTGGGTGTTCTCACCCACAGATCATACCTACATTGAGCTGAAGAGGAAGATTCACCCCAGGACTAGGCAGAGGTTAAAGAGAGGGACAGTCTAGATTTTTCTACCAGGAAGTATCAAAGATAAAAACATTTGAATGTTAATTTTAAAGAGTGAAAATAGATTTTATTCAGCATCTGGTGATAGTAGGAGAAAGAGTTGAGCTCCATTCTGATTAGTGCAGAGGTGACTTTGGTGATTTAAAAGGATGGGGGAGTGGGGAGTGAGCAGAGGCGCAATACAGTCAGTCAGTATGGTTAGGCTAGTTGTGTTATCAGTTATCTAAATTAGGATTCTCACCTTGAAGAAATGGAGAAACAGGCCATTTCCTTTTTTTAATTTTTTTAATATTTATTTTTCAATTTTCGGCAAACACAACATCTTTATTTTATTTTTATGTGGTGCTGAGGATCGAACCCAGCGCCCCGCGCATGCCAGGCGAGCGTGTTACCGCTTGAGCCACATCTCCAGCCCACCATTTCCTTTTTGATGATAACATTTCAAAGAAAGGGCTCTTAGGTCCTTGAGAGATGCTTCTGCTTGTAAGAGATACATATTTGCAACTATATATCTAGCTCCATGGTGCATGCCTGAAATCCCAGTCAATCAGGAGGTTGAGGCAGAAAGATCACAGTTGGAGGCCAGCCTCAGCAATTTAGTGAGACTGTCTCAAAGTAAAAAGGGCTGAGGATATAGCCCAGTGATATAGCACCCCTGAGTTTAATTCCTATTGCTATGGTGGTACATGCTTGTAATCCCAGTGGCTTGGGAGGCTGAGACAGGAGGATAGCAAGTTCAAAGCCAGTCTCAGCAAAAGTGAGGCACTAAGCAACCCAGTGAGACTCTGTCTCTAAACAAAATACAAAATAGAGCTGGGGATGTGGCTCAGTGCTTGAGTGACCCTGAGTTCAATCCCTGGTACCCTGGTACTCCCCCAAAATGAATGAATAAATAAATAATCCCTATTGCTGTTAGGGAAAGAAAGAGAAAAAAAGAAACCTAAGCCCATTTTAATAGATGATCTAAGAACAGGAAGGTCAGGGGTCTAGCATAAGGTACAGACTAGAACATATAGTAAATTTTCCTGGCAGCACTGAGTTTTCTCAAGCAGGCACTTTGGTGGGGTAGGGGGCTACTGACATCCTAGGGACATGGCCTTATGCTGCTAAAACCCATGCTAGAGTCTGGTCAAGTCTCTTAGTTCAGGGTTTGGCCAGAGCTGTTTTGTATCAAGAGGTCTGCAGTTCTCAGTGTGATGTACTCTCCACTGCCCTCTCCTCCGAAGCACCCAGGCCACTCAGCAAGGGACCACTTATCAGGGGTGAAGAGTTGTTCCAGCCAGGACCCAGGGACAGGCTCAGCTTGGAGTGAGGTGGAGGAATAGAAGGACTGCCTGTACTTGAAGGCCAGGAGTGAAGAGGAACTGGAAGTAGCCTGTGCTTAACTTGATAATGAGGAATCACTAGGAGAAGATTCTTCCTTAGGTCCTTGGAAATGGAGAAGTCTGTGAGGAATGCTGGGAAAGAAGAAGTGGAGACAGCTTTGTGCAATTTCTGTTAGCAAGTACCAATACAAGATGCATGCGCCATTAAGTGAGGTCTTGGCTCCCCTCCTCAAAGAGGTAGTTGCAGAAGAAACAAAGCCAGAGCAGACATGGCCTAAGCATCCTGAGCACACCTATAGGGACTTCTTCAAGAGGGAGCACTGATCTGGAGTTATGGCTCAGTGGTAGAGTGCTTGCCTAGCATGCGTGAGGCACTGGATTCAATCCTCAGCACCACATAAAAATAAACAAATAAAATAAAGGTATTTTGTCCATCTACAACTAAAAAGATATTTAAAAAAAAAGGGGGAGCACTGACAACATATACCCCACTATGCTGTGGCCACCTTCCTCACACAGAAACTTTGACCCCTGCAGCACAGAACTGAACAGTGCCAAGCCACCAGACTGTGGCTGAGCTCCCACTGGGACCCACTGGTGAGGGCTCCGCCTTCCCTCCCTGTGGCTTTAACATGGCAGAGGTGCCTGGTGTTATAAAGGCTGAGAGAATTTATATGTTTATTAAGCGCCTGCAATGACCAAAACACTCACCTAAATCTTAATTTTCCCATCTACCCTATGAAGTAAGTACTTTTAAATAGATAAGAAAACTGAGGCTTATCTTTTAAAGAAAAGTTGAGTAACTTGTCCCAACTTTGGGTAAATTAAGAAAAGGTGGGAAACTTGTCCAGGATTGTAGGTCCTTACAAAAGAAGAGTCTGGATTCGACTAAATATGCCCAAGTTCTTTCCCCTGTACCAAGCTGGTTCTGCTGCTTCGATTTTTGCTTGGCTATGGCTTTGGAGGACCTTTTATTTTGTGCAGAGGGAGTGTTGGGGAAGGGCAGATGGTGAAAGTATTCAAAGTTTACTCAGCCTGAGGACTTCCCAGCCAAATTCAGTCCTGCCCTTGCCTGAATTCAACCACACTTCCTTTTCTCTGTACCTTTGCTTGAGTTATTTTGATCTCTGTAATACCACTCATTCCTCCTTCTCAGGCCCCTCCCCTTTTCTGCCTGCCAGATTCATCCCACAGGCCCATCTCAAGCTTCTAGAAGCTTCTCCTGGTTTCTTGTACCCTTGCTTTTACTTTTCTGGGGAACCTCTTTCTATGATGTTCACTTGGGCCTTGACTAGTATTAGAGCTAAATGTCCTCCATTCCCTAAATAAGAATAAGTACCCCAACCCCAGGACAGGGCTGGGTCTTAGACCCTTTATCCCCCACTATGCTGTGGCCACCTTCCTCACACAGAAACTTTGACCCCTGCAGCACAGAACTGAACAGTGCCAAGCCACCAGACTATGGCTGAGCTCCCACTGGGACCCATTGGTGAGGGCTCCGCTTTCCCTCCCTGAGGGCTGGTGGGTTGGGCAGCCTGTGGCAACATCTGCACCTGAGTACTAATCCCCTGAAGACTCAGTAACTTCTACTATCCATTAGTCCTTAGCCTGGACCTCACATGCTGAACCTCAGCCTAATGCCCCTTACTGAGAGGTTTGGAGTTTGGAGAGGACCTCCTTACAGGGCTGTCAGCTACGAGAGCCATGGTGGCTCTTTGGACAACTGCAGATCCTTCTTATCCTCCTCCACCCGTGTCATTTGCCAGAAGCAGAGGTCAAACCTGAGTCATGATTGGGTGCACAGCGTTGCTCCCGTCAGCAATTCCAGGCAGTCTCCTTTACACTGAATTCTGAGCATCTGCACCACTCCCTATCTACTCCCTCCTGTGCCCAAAGGCCTGGCTGTGAGGACCAGAGTATGCCCAACCCTGCCTGATTCACCTAACCCACACTCCTTGCCTTGGGATCTGAGATCCACCCCCCACCCCTAATCCCTTACCCCAGCCCAGTGGGGTGCAGCCTGTCTTACTCTGGCCTCTGCAGCTCATCATTCATTCATTCTTTTTTAGCTTCCACCACTGCCACCAGCTCTGTCTCAATACATAGCTCAATTTTCCCCAGAATGCTTATGAAACCATCAGGCAGGTATATTGACTTCTACAGGGTTTGTCTCTCCAACTAGAATGTAAGCTTTCTAAGAGCAGGGACCTTATCTATCTATGTTGGTCTCTGCTATATTTGGAGCTGTGCTGGCGCCTAGCCATTGTCATTTTGATAATGAACTAGCTGAATTACATAAATGTTTAAATGAAGCAGCAATCATGGTGCTGGCACCTTTCTAGTGAAGGGAAATGCAGTCAAATGCAACCTGGGTGGTTCATAGCAGGGTGAAAGTGGATGCTGCACCCCATGATGAGCTGGAAGGCAGGTACCACAGGACTGGTGCTGAGAGGCACAAAAGAGGTGTGCAACAGAGCCCCAAACCAGGGCTGCTCCTCCTCACCTGCAACCCAGCCCTGGATTTATTTCCTCTAGGAAGTCTATGTACTCCTCATTAGATGCTCACCCAGCACCACATACCTCTCTGAGATCACATTTGCTTATCTGATTATTTCTGTCATTAAGAAATTTATATTGGAAAGCACTGCTTTAGGTCAGAAGCTCTGTGAGGTCAAGTACTGAGTCAGTGTTTGGCTCACTGCCATAGCCGCTATGCCTAGTGCAGGTCCAAGGAAGGGGCAGGCACTCACTGTTGTGGAATGGGTGAATGCGACTCCCCCAGGGGATCAGGTCCTCCTTCCTGTTTCTCACTGGGCACAGAACTTCAGAGCTTCTGCTTCCTGGCACTAACATTGTAGACTGTGATGATGCCCCCTCAAATTGTGTAGTGGCCCTGGCACAACACTGAAAGTAGTATGCTTCTTGGCCACACTTCCAGCCCCACCAGTGCTCTGGGCAATTTTAAGCCAATATGTCATCTTCATCAACCACCATGCATTGCCTGGCTCATGCGACAGAGGATCCAGTTCTGGCTCAAGAAGTTTTTCCAGATTTTCAGTCCCATCACCTTGTTGCTTTTCCTTCCTCTCTTTCTGCAGAGATGCCAACCTGAGTCAGCACCCACCGCACCCTGGGTGGAACAGAATGTCCCATTATGGGGACTTTCCCTCTGTGGCCTTCCTGTCTTTTAGGTCCTGCCCTGGGAAATTTCCCTCCCCTATCACTGGTCAGCCTTTTTCCTCCCCTACCCCAGTCAGGAAGTATGCAGAGTAGCATCACTGGCCAGTGAGGAATTTTCCCAGCCTGATTCAAAAGGAATTGGTGCAGGGAGGACAGAAAGAATCCAAGTGCCCAAGGAACCCCAGGACCCTGGGGAAATAGGTAGTATGGAGCATTTTCTTGGGCTCTCAGTCACTCTAGTTCCCTGGTATATCCCAAGGATCAAGAATCTTATAGAACTTCAGGGTAGTAGACTCTGGTCCTTGAATGTTCTCTAATATATTCTCACAAAGTGATTGACACTTGCATGATTGCCTCCCATGATGGCGAGCTCACTACCACTTATTAAGGCCCATTCTACCTTTGGGCAGCCTTATTTATTAGAAAGTCCTCCATAATAAGGCTATATCCACTTACTTGTCTTTGTTTTTTCTTTCAAGATACACAGAATCAGTGTACTTTCTGTTCCAGGAGTTTGAAGACTATTATCACCTGCCTGTTGAGCCTTCACTTTTGATTCAGCATCTCCCTTTCCTCTCTTTGGTTATGGGCTCTCCTGACCACCCTAATTTCTCCTTCCTGGCCCTCTCAAATGGGCCACACTCCCAATGGGGTCTGACTGTCACTGAGTTTGGAACCTCCATCATTCTGGGTACTGAAGGTCCCTCAGTGCAGCTCAGTCATGTTAGTGCTTCTGGCAAGCAAATCATAGAGTCTGCTCCTACCAACCCTGTGCCAGCCACAATCTCCCTTTCTTTACCGGTTAGTGTTGTTCCACCTCCCACACATTTGCTCTTGTGCAGACAATGAGGAGCAAAAAATCTGATTCTATTTCTGCTCAATTCTATTCCTGTGTAAGCCTCTTCAGAGTTCCCCCTACTTTTTTTTTTTTTTTTTTTCAGTACTGAAAATTGGACCCAGGGGTGTTCTACCACTTAGCTACATTCCCAGATGCATTTTTTTTTTTCTTTTCTTTTGAGACAGAATTTTGTTAAGTTGCCAAGGCTGGCCTTGAATTCATGATCCTTCTGCCCAGCCTGCAGAGTAGCTGGGATTACAGGTTTGCACCAACCAGCAGATATTTCTCTCATTTCCATTAGCATGACTTCTGCTGAGTGTCAGAATTCCCAACATTTGATTTATCCTCAAGTCCCCAGGGTGCCCCCAGGGTTCCTCTTCATCCAAATGTCTTGTCTAAACACCAGTCCCTTGAAACCGGCTGAGCTACATCAGGCCAGAATTCCCTCCCCTTGTTGACTCCTTCCCCTAGGAGGTGGGAGGTGGTTCTGTAGCCGGTCCACCCCAGCTCCCCAGGAGCCTCCTGAGCTTCCTTCCTCACTTACTCCCACACTCCCTGCCTTGGCCATCTCGGACAGAGTGCAGTGTGCAAGGCCAGGCTATAAAGAATCTGAGCAAGACTATAGCATCCAGGAATCTGACAGCCTGGGCTCCAAGGTCTATCATCTCTGAGCACGTGTCAGTTTCTAGTCATAATGGCTGTAAAGCAGTTAGTCATTATTCTGTCTCTTTAATAATGGCTTTGGGAACACTGCAGCTCTCTTTCTTACTTCATTGTGCACTTCTCTCCTTGCTCCCCCATTGAGACTCCTCTACCTGCACCCTTAGTCCTGCCCTTGCGATGACTCTACCAAAGCTGCTTCTTCCCTCCCCCCAATGCCCATTCCCTGCCTGGGGGGTGGGTAATGACTACCTGTGCATGCCTGACACCCACGCCAACCTCTTCTGCCCTGACCTCTCAGCCTCTCTCCAGGCAAGTATTTCTTGCTGCCTCGGGACATCGCCACATCAAACTGAACAGGTTAGAAGTAGGTTTTTCTCTTCTTACACAACCCTGTCTCCCCGCACTGCATTCTAAGACCTCTGTGGAAACCACAGATCCTCATTCTCTCAGCTTTACATCCTAACTCAGAGCTGCCTTTGTCCCTATATCTCAGTCCCACCTACTACCTAATCCTGCCTATGAGTCCTCAGAAAGTTCTTTTTGCCAAGTATGGTGGCACATGCCTGTAATCCCAGTGACTTGGGAGGCTGAGGCAAGAGGATTTCAAATTCAAGGCCAGTCTCAGCAATCTAATGAGGCCCTAAGCAATTTAGTAAGACCTTGCCTAAACATAAAAAAACAAGGGACTGGGGATGTGGTTCAGCAGCAGAGCATGTGCCTAGCATGCGGAAAGCCTTGGGTTTGATTCCCCAGCACCACTAAATAAATAGAGTTGGGGATGTGCCTCAGTGGTAAAGCACCCCTGGGTTCAATCCCCAGTACCAGGAAAAAAAAAAAAAAAAGTTCTGCCCTCAATGCACACCCAACCCCTCCTGGCCATAAGGACTCAGATCTGATTCCAGGTCCTAAACATCCCCAAAGAGAAGGTTTTCTAGCCTTTTCCCCACATTCACCTCCACCCTTTGTGTTTTCAGTTCCCCCACTAACCTCTACCCACCCCTGTGATTGGGAGAATTTTAAAATAGGAGGATCAGAGCTGTATGTTTATAATTTGTGCATTTTAATATTTATGTATGCTATTCTTCATTAATAAACTTTACAGGAAGAATAAAATAAGCATCTGAAGTTTAAAAGAAAACTGTAAACCATTACATATCACCAGATCTAGGAAAAGGGCCTTACAACTCAACCTGAGTCCAGACAAGGGGCTCCTTCTGTCCTACTCCAGCTGACATAGCTCACCCATGAGATTTGTCCTGCCTAATTCTTGCCACAAGCCTCAGGTGGATCTTTGAATTTAAATTAATTAAAATTAAACAGAATTAAAAATTTAATTCCTCAGTTGTACTAACCACTTTTCAAGATCTCAGCAGCCACATGGAGCTAATGGTAACTGTATTGAATGGTACGAATGATGAGCGTTTTTTCAATTGTCAAAAAAAGTTCTATTGAGCCAGACACAGTGGCACAAGCCTATAATCCCAGCCACTCAGGGAGGCTGAGACAGGAGGATCGGGAGTCCAAAGCCAGCCTTAGCAAAAGCAAGGTGCTAAGCAACTCAACGAGACCCTGTCTCTAAATAAAATACAAAATAGGGCTGGGGATGTGACTCAGTGGTTGAGTGCCCCTGAGTTCAATCCCTAGTACCCCCACCCCAATTTTTTAAAAAATTCTATTGAATAGGATCTATCAACAAATATATGAAAAAGTGTTCAACATCTCTAGCAATTAGAAAATGCAAATTAAAACTTACATTGAGATTTCACTTCACTCCAGGCAGAATGGCAATTATCAAGAATACAAGTAAAAATAAATGTTGGCAGGAATGTGGAGAAAGAGGTACACTCATACATTGCTAGTGGGACTGCAAATTGGTACAACCACTCTGGAAAGCAGTGTGGAGATTCCTCAGAAAACTTGGAATGGAACCACCGTTTGACCCAGTTATCCCACTCCTCAGCATATACCCAAAGGACTTAAAATCAACATACTATAGTGACTTGGCCACAATCAATGTTCATAAAAGCTCAATTCACAATAGCAAACTATGGAACCAACCTAGGTACCCTTCAACAGATGAATGGATAAAGAAAAATGTGATATATATATGATATACATGATATATATATATATATATAATATGATGGAATATTACTCAACCATAAAGAAGAATGAAATTATGGCATTTGCCAGTAAATGGATGAACTTGGAAACTATCCTGCTAAGTGAAATAAGCTAATCCCAAAAAACAAAGGCTGAATCTTCTCTCTGAAATGAAGGATGCTAACTCACAATAAAGGGGATGGAGCTAGGGAAAAAATAGAGGTACTTTGGATTAGACAAAGGGGAATGAGGGCAGGGAGAGGGGATGGGAATAGGAAAGACATAGAATGAATCGGACATAACTTTCTTATGTTCATATATGAGTACATGACCAGTGTAACTCCACTTAATGTATAACCACAAGAATGGGAAGTTAAACTCCATGTATGTATAATATGTCAAAATACACTCTACTGTCTTGTATACCTAAAAGAACAAATAAAAAAAAAAATTCTATGGGACAGGGCTGCAGTGGATCAGAAGGTCAAGAAGACAGTATTTTTTTTGTCCAGCACTAGATCCCTGGCAGCCACTGGCACACTGTGACACCAAACTATGATGCTAAGTATCAAGCAACTGAATGAATACACACAATGCCACAAGCTACACAGGGCCCAGTGATAGCATCAGTATCTGCCTCCTACTTATTCCTGCTGCCTTCACACCATCCATGTCTGCTATCCCACTTTGACTGGGACCTGACCTAGGGCTCATCAACCCTTTTCTCCCTACAAACCATCTCTGGTCTCTGCTCAGGGTCATAGGCAGTGTGTGTGCATGTGCATGTTGGAGGCAGAAGGAGAGAAAAGATTAGCAGATGTGAACAAACACCAGGGTTCCAGGGCTCAAAAAGTTCAAGTCTAGGCCTTTGACAATGACCATTCTCACCTACGCAGTGAACACCCAGGCTTTGGTTTGAATTCTGGCCATGTTTCCTCCCAGCTATTCTACTTTGGGCAAGCTATGTAACCTCTGTGAACCAACTGCATGCATTGTTTCCTCAGTGTAAGATATGGAACGTAACACCTGCTTCCCATCCATAATGAATGCATTAAATAAGCAGTCTGGGGCTTATTGACAATCATAGCTTGTTCCTGTCTCTACAGAGTACAGTAAAACTTCTTCCTCCAATCATTCAGATTGTGGCCCTCAGACACCTGCGTGATTCCCACTTATCTCACAGAGGAGGCCAGATATAACTTCTGGAATCTCGTTTTGCCTTCAAGCAAGAGTCTTATCATTAATTCCATTACTCTTATCCAAAGAGGCACCTGGCTTAGCACCTCTCTGCCAGCCAATTAAGTCTGTCTGGCTTTCTCTCCCCCACCTTCACGTCATATACATGCCTGAAAGCCCTTCCTGCCCTCTCTTTCCAAAACCCAGGCCCTACCTTTTTTAATTCAAATTTTTTTCATGAGACTCACTTCCTCTCTTAAGCCTGCCTGACTCAACCTCTGTAGTTTCAAGATTGCTAATCACTAAGAAATATTTCATGCTTACCTCAGCCTTTGTCCATCCCCTTCCTCCTCCCTTAGTGACTATGATGTAACACTGTATCTGGCAAACCTGCACCTGTGGGTATCTATGTTCCATGCACGATGTTCCTATGAGTGTATATAGAGCAGGAAGTAAGAACAGGTGATAGATAAAATTCAAAGCAGCTGGTGAAGTGGGAGGACTGAACTAGACCAGACACAGGTCCCATTTGGCTACTTACTACTTGAGTGGCCCACAGCAAGTTACTTAATCTTTTCAAACCTCAGTTTCCTTGCATGTTTGTTATGAAGATTAGAAATAATAATAATTACAGCTACTATTGTTATTTACTGAGCCTGCTACTCAATTCAGTTATTATTCTAAGCACTTTATATAGATTAATCGTAATTTCAACTCAAGCAGCTAAGTAATATCTTCCCTATGACACTGCTGAAGAAATTTAGACACAGATGAAACTCACAGGTTAAATACTTGCCCCCCAAGTCACATAGCTGGTACTCACAAGCCAGGATTTATTACCAGGCAGTCAGCTCCAGAGTCTATGTTCTTAACCACTCTGCTGCTGCCTCCCACATGTGTCCTGAATGTATACACACACCTAGTATTCACAAAGCTCCCATCCCAGTGCCTGGCACAAGAATAATAAGTTGAGTAAGTCCTTACTCATTAGGACTATAAGTACACCAGGCCAGGGAAATTGTCTCTTTTCCTCTTTAACTTGTTACAAGTTCGGAAAGGACAAAGTCTACACTGAACACTTTACATACATTTCCAGGGTCTGAGAGAGGTATATAAGAAATATAAATATTTAGGGGCTGGGGTTGTAGCTCAGCGGTAGAGCACTCGCCTAGCACATGTGAGGCCCTGAGTTTGATCCTCAGCACCACATAAAGATAAATAAATAAAGGTATTGTGTCCAACTACAACTAAAAAGTGAATATATATATATATATATATATATATATATATATATATATATATCCAGCACGTGTGGGCCCTGGGTTCGATCCTCAGCACCACATAAAAAATACATGAATAAAATAAAGGTTTTATGTCCAACTACAACTAAAAAAAATTAAAAAAAAAAGATTCTATTAGGAAACCCTCCTGCATTGGTCAAGGCCTCATGAATGTCCTCCTGATCCTTGAATGCCAACCACACACATTGTTGGACCCAGCCATACTAGCCTTCACAATGTGGTATTTTGTTCATCTAATTAATTACCAAGAACTGAGGTCAGCGAGGTGTGATGAGGCAAGCCTATAATTCCAGCAGCTCAGGAGAGTGAGGCAGGAGGACTGCAAGTTCAAAGCCAGCCTCAGGATTTTAGCAAGGCCTTAGGCAATTTAGGAAGACCCTGTCTCAAAATAAAAAAGCAAGAAGGGCTGGGGATGTAATTCAGTGGTAAACTGCCCCTAGGTTTAATCTCTAGAACAACAACCAAAACAAAGCAACAATTTATAGGATGTGACTTATAATTGTTTCTTGAATTTATGGAGCAAATTCCAGTCATTGCATTTCATTTTTAATAACAAATGAGCAAAGTGTCTTATAGATATGATAGGATTGCTGGGCCTGGTGGTGTAGGCCTGTAATCCCAGAGACTTGGAAGGCTGAGCAGGAGGATTGCAAGTCTGAGGCTAGCCATTTAGTGAAACTCTGTCTGAAAATAAAAATAAAAAGGGCTGAGGATGTGGCTCAGTGGTTAAGTGCCCATGAGTTCGATCCCTGATACAAAAAAAAAAAAGAAAAGAAAGAAAGAAAGAAAAGAAAAAAAACTGAGGCAGATATGAGAGAGACTATACCAAGACTTGTCCTCTAGGAAATTTTGATCTGATTGGAGACACTGGTGCATAAACCAAAACTTGTAGTAGGTAAAGGAGCATTTGACAGCACTTGAAAGTCTATCGAATCTGACTGGGGTATTTCAAATTTCCTGTGGTCACTCTTGTTTTAAATCTTAAAGATGAATAGTAGTTAGCTTGACAAGGGAAGGGTACGGAAGAAGAAGAGTCAAGAAGAGGAAACGCCATGGTATAGTGGCCTCTGCCTGTAATCCCAGAGACTTGGGAGTTTGAGGCCAGTGGATCACAACTTTGAGGCCAGACTCAGCAATTTAGAAAGACCCTATCTCAAAATAAGAATTAAAAGGTCTGGGGTATAGCTCAGAGGTAGAGCACCCCAGGTTCCATCCCCAATACCTGGACAAGGAGTAATGACAGGGAAGAAGAGGAAACAGATTAACATATTTGGGCAACTGCAAGAGGTTCTATAAGCTAAGATGAAGGATTTTAACAGGAACAGCTGTAACCTAATTAGTCCATACTAGTTTGAATGGACTGAGAGGTGACTATAGGCAGGTGAGGCATGGCTGGAGGAGTTGGATCAGTGGGGGTGTGCCCTGGAAGGGTGCATCTTTTCTAAGGTCCCTCCCCTCCCTTTGCTTCCTGGCCCTTCCATGAGCAGCTGAGCAGCTCTCCTCCTCTGGGCCTTTCCCCCATGATGCGCTGCCTCATCTTGGGCCCTGAGCAATGGAGTCAACCATCTACGGACTGAGACCTCTGAAACCATGCAACCCAAATAAAGTACCTTCTCTAAGTTGTTCTTGTCAGGTATAGTCAGGTTTAGTCAGGAATGCAAAAGCTGATTAAATCAGTTGGACATGGGGTCAGGGGCTAAATGCCAAAATGCCGGATATGCTGAAAGATTCAAATTCTGTCCTGAACCAGCAGCTCAGGAGGCTGAGGCAGGAGGATTGTGAGTTCAAAGCTAGCATCAGCAAAAGCAAGGCCCTAAGCAACTCAGTGAGACTCTGTCTCTAAATAAAATATTAAAAAGGAGCCAGGCATGGTGGCAAATGCCTGTAATCCCAGCAGCTCAGGAGGCTGACCCAGGATGATGGTGAGTTCAAAGCCAGCCTCAGCAAAAGCAAGGCACTAAGCAACTCAGTGAGACCCTGTCTCTAAATAAAATACAAAATTGGGCTGGGGATGTAGCTCAGTGGTCAACTGCCCCTGAGTTCAATCCCCAGTACCTAAATAAATAAATAAATAAAATTCTGTCCTAGAAACTGTCAAGAGCCACTGAGGGCTAGGCAGATATGTGACACTGAATCTCCATTTCAAAAAGAATGTTCAAGCAGCACAAAGGATGAACTGATGATAGAGGGTACAGGGCAGAGATGGTAAAGGACAAAAAGACTCAACAGTTCTAGTGGCAGCAGGAATGGAGAAAGTAAGTATTCAAAAGAGATTAAGAAATGGGGAGGGGGGAGGATTGTGGCTCAGTGGTAGAGCACTTGCCAGCATGTGTGAGGCACTGGGTTGGATGCCCGGCACAACATAAAAGCAAACAAATAAAATAAAGGTATTGTGTCCATCTACAACCAAAAAATATATATATATATTAAAAAAAAAAAAGAAATGGGGGAAGGAATAGTATTATTGTTTACCATAGGAAACATGAAGCCAATATCCTGACAAGATACATGGGGAACAATGATACCTTTTGACTTCTAGAGTTTGAGATACCTCTGCGGCACCCAGGTGATATCCAATAGGCTTTTGAAAATGTATGTATACATATATATGAATACATTTATTATTAAGGTTCATAAGACATCTGGGCTGGAGATAAAAATTTGGGTGTCATCACCTTACAGGTAGTAATTAAAACCATGAAAGTTGATGAAGTCACCCAGAGAAAGTGTAGGGTCAGAAGATCTGTGGGCCAAGTACAGAGCTCTGGGGAACTCTAACTTTATCCCTCGTTGAACAAGACTTGGATGTGTTAACCCTGGAACAATGTGTGCAATGAAAAACACTGAGAGGGGCTGGAGATGTGGCTCAAGCGGTAGCGCGCTCGGCTGGCATGCGTGCGGCCCAGGTTCGATCCTCAGCACCACATACAAACAAAGATGTTGTGTCCGCCGAAAACTAAAAAAATATAAATAAATATTAAAAAATTCTCTTGTCTCTCTCACTCTCTCTTTTAAAAAAAAAAAGAAAAAAGAAAAACACTGAGAACCAGATATCGCCAACATTTCAAAAAAACTGAACTGATGAAAAGAAAGAGGCAAAAGTAAAGAAGCAGGAAAGGGGCATCAGGCAGAAAGAAGGCAGTGAGTGGTGTCAGTCAGAGGACAGGGAAGATACGGGCAGGAAACTCCATCCGTTAGATCTGACAATTGGGAGGTGGCCGGTGTAGCCACAGTAATTACGGTCAGTGGAGTTGTAAGGGTGTGGGTTTCCGGTTGTTGGAGAAACCTCTTCAACCAGACATAAGTTTGGGTCGCTAACTGGAATAGCCGTCCCAACACACTTGACACATATGCTGTGGCCGCGCGTGCGCACTCTTACACCCCAGGGCCCTCAGAGGAGCCTCACGATCTGGCCTTCTCCACCACGGGCCCCCACCCGGTCCTGTAGAGGGCGCTGCGCCTTAGTGAGCCGCGGAGTGACGCCGCTCTAGCCACCCTACTGGCTCGGTGGCCAGCGCCGCAGCTCCGGGTCCCCAGCGTCTCCTCCCAGCGCAGGTGGGTCCGCCCGCAGGGGGCGGGGGTGCCTGGGAGCCGTGGGGGCAGGCGTGCAGTCGTCCCTAGTGCTCAGGTGCCACGACTTGGGCTGCGGCCCCGGTGGATCGGGCTGTGGAAAGGGCTGCGCGGGTGGAGATCCCAGTCCTGGTGAGCTCCTCCTGGACGCACAGTGCTTGCCCAGGTCCTTTACCACCCTGAGGGTCTCCGCCCAATCCCGCGTGCAGCTTCCGGCGGACACCTGAGGGCGGAGCTATTGGGGGCGGGGACCCGTGATTGACACCTCTCTCCCCAGACTTCGGTGCTACCCCTGGACCCCTCCCCTGCCCTGAACGCTGAGCCGGCACCATGGTGAGAACCCTGAGCCCAGCCCCTCACCTCTTCAGGCCCACGCCCTCGTCCCGTGAGACTCTGCTTCCTTTGCCCCATAGGAACTTTGGACTCTCCATTAGGGGGTTCTATTGGGTCGGCCCCTGCAAGGCAACCTGCATTCTTCCAACCTTCCCTTCCCTGTAGCACGGGCGCCTGAAGGTGAAGACGTCAGAAGAGCAGGCGGAGGCCAAAAGGCTAGAGAGGGAGCAAAAGCTGAAACTCTACCAGTCAGCCACCCAAGCTGTCTTCCAGAAGGTGGGGTTCTCAGAGATGGCTCCGACTCCAGGAGGCCCCTTAGCATTCACAGAGGCCAAGAGCTGGGCTTTAGAGCCAAACTGCCTGGATCCAAATCTAGGTTCTATCGCTTACAGTGTGACCTTGGGCAAGTTTGCTGAATCTCTTTGGGCCTCAATTTACTCATCTGTAAAGTGGAGCTAATAATTGCACCCACTGCACAAGAATAGTTGTGTAGATTAAATGAGAGAATACCTGCAAAGCTTTTTGCATAGTACCTGTTGTATAGTGTGGGATTTACAGAATATTTTGTAGTTTCAAGTTATATCATTTAGCCCTGTGGTTGGAGAACCTCTGACCCTGAAACATGTCTTCTCAGCGCCAGGCTGGAGAGCTAGATGAGTCAGTACTGGAACTGACAAGCCAGATTCTGGGAGCCAATCCTGACTTTGCTACCCTCTGGAATTGTCGACGAGAGGTGTTCCAGCAGCTGGAGACCCAGAAGTATGTCAGGGCTCAAAGTCCCATGAAGATTTCCCTAACCCTGACCTTTTCCTGCCTGGGTCAGGGGTTGGAGGAGGAGTGGGGCAGTGGTGTGTTTAGAGATGGGGGAAGGGAGTGGAAGCAGAAAGTGAGGGTTAAGCTGAGATTGGGTGTTAGAGGGCCCTGATTTTCCTTTCCCTCCGTATGTAGGTCCCCCGAGGAGTTGGCTGCTCTGGTGAAGGCAGAACTGGGCTT
Organism: Marmota monax; assembly: GCF_021218885.2. Classification (NCBI taxonomy): domain Eukaryota; kingdom Metazoa; phylum Chordata; class Mammalia; order Rodentia; family Sciuridae; genus Marmota; species Marmota monax. Next base: position 2,228,423 of record NW_026694099.1, on the reverse strand, counting down.
CCTGGAGAGCTGCCTACGTGTGAACCCTAAGTCCTATGGCACCTGGCACCACCGCTGCTGGCTGCTAGGCCGCCTGCCTGAGCCCAACTGGGCCCGGGAACTGGAATTATGTGCCCGCTTTCTTGAAGTCGATGAACGGAACTGTAAGTGCAAAAGATTCTGTTCCCACAACCCTCACATCCTGGTATTGGAGCCTCAGTAAGGCCCATGGTGGAGTGGGAAGTTGCTGGTGGTAAAAAGGGTGATGGAGTCAAATGCATCCTCAGTGGAATCCATCAAGGTGTTTCTAGGGGTCTCTGACGGAACTCTGGAGGTACCAGTGAGATAACTACTCTTTACCCTGCTCCTGAGATATGCTGTCACTACCATCCCCTCTAGTTCACTGCTGGGATTATCGGCGGTTTGTGGCTGCACAGGCAGCTGTGCCCCCTGCAGAGGAGCTAGCCTTCACTGACAGCCTCATCACCCGAAACTTCTCCAACTACTCCTCCTGGCATTACCGTTCTTGCCTCTTGCCCCAGCTGCACCCCCAGCCAGACTCTGGCCCACGGGGGCGCCTCCCTGAAGATGTGCTGCTCAAAGGTAAGCAAGGCCAGGGGATTCTGGCAAGTATTCTGCAGTGCTACCCTTCCAGCCCTGATGCCTGCCTGGCCCTATTCCTGTACCTTAGTAAACTTGGGTGATTGAGGACCTACTTCATGCCTGTCTTTGGAGATGCATAACACTTAGTCCCTGGCTGTAAGGAGCTCAGGTGTCCAATGGGGAAAATAAAACTGACATGTGAAGCCCCATGGATGGCCAAGGCATATATGAGACAGGACTGGAGATGTTTCAAGATGTGTGTGGGTTGGTGCGGTGGCCAGGAGCCCACCAGCATACTCACAGCTCCATGCCTCTCTGGCCCCACAGAGCTGGAGCTGGTGCAGAATGCCTTCTTCACTGACCCCAATGACCAGAGTGCTTGGTTCTATCACCGCTGGCTTCTGGGCCGAGGTGAGCAATGGGGGAAGAGACTGAGTGTTTGGGTTTGGAAGGAATGGAATAAGATTATGGAGACCTGAAGCTGTCTCTCCCCAGCTGACCCCCAGGATGCGCTGCACTGCCTGCATGTGAGCCGAGATGAGGCCTGCCTGACTGTGTCCTTCTCTCGGCCCCTCCTAGTGAGTCTTGTGACTTTTGCTGGAGAATATCGAGGGATTATGAGCCTGGTGCTGTTGGGGCTGATGGGTCTTTTTTTTGTCCCTTGTGCCAGGTAGGCTCCAGTACAGAGACCTTGCTACTCATGGTTGATGAGTCACCCCTGATTGTGGAGTGGAGGACCCCAGATGGCAGAAACCGACCCAGCCACGTCTGGGTATCCCAGGATTGGTGGGGAAGAAATGAGGACTTGGGAGACAGCTGGGTGGGATAATCTGAAAAGTGGTAAGGCTAGGGCATTTCCTTGACCCAATGCTCCCAGCTCTGTGACCTGCCCACTGCCTCCCTCAATGACCAGTTGCCCCAACATACATTTCGTGTCATTTGGACAGCAGGCGATGCTCAGAAGGAGTGTGTGCTTTTAAAAGGTAACGCAACCTGCACCCCTGCCCCTTTCAGCAGTCCTCACCCCTCTCCCCCTCTCATGGGTATCTTCTGCTAACTCCCCTTTCCCTCAGGCCGCCAAGAGGGCTGGTACCGGGACTCAGCCACTGATGAGCAACTGTTTAGGTGATGACCTGAAAGCACACAGATAGGATAGGGGTTCTGGGCTCTGGGCATCAGGCTGTTGGGGGCAAAAGTCTTGGGCCTGGGGGAGATGTTCTCAGACTGAATGCTGGGGATGACCCGTATCCCAGGACTATGGGTATCATCCCTTTCCCACCCTGCCCTCCCTCAGGTGTGAGCTGTCAGTGGAGAAGTCCACAGTGCTACAATCTGAGCTCAAATCCTGTAAGGAGCTGCAGGAGCTGGAGCCTGAGAATAAATGTGAGGCACATTCCCTGAGAGTCTGTTCCCCAGAACCCATCTAAGAAAGCCCCCTGGGGAAAGCAGGAATGGTCTCAAGAGGATGGGAACAGAGGAGGATCCAGAGGAACTCCTCCGTTTCTCTGACCTTTCCTCAGGGTGCCTGCTTACCATCATTCTGCTGATGCGGGCACTGGACCCCCTCTTGTATGAGAAGGAGACACTGCAGTACTTCCAAACCCTCAAGGCAAGTTGGGCCTGGGGGAACTGGCCAGGGGAAGACCAGTAGGCAGGAGGAAAGCAGCTGACTTACTTACCTGCCTGCTGCATTCCCACCAGGCTGTAGACCCTATGCGAGCAGCCTACCTGGACGACCTGCGCAGCAAATTCTTGCTAGAGAACAGTGTGCTCAAGATGGAGTATGCCGATGTACGCGTGCTACACCTGGCTCACAAGGTATGTGCTGCTGTATGTGCCCTCTGCTAGGCCCCTACCCACTGGCCTTACCATATTCTGGATATATCTTCCCTACCCAGATTGAATCCATCATCCTTCTAGCCTTTTCCTTGAGTCCATGCTTTCTGTCACTTGGCCTATTTTCTTCACACCTCCCAGTTTCAAATCCTGAGTTACCAGGGCCTCTTGCTGCTCCTTCCACCAGACTGGTCATATCATTCTGCCTCCAGAGTGACCCTTGACCCACCCTGCTATGTATCCCGTGCTTCTCACCCTGAAGCAGACCCTAGAACATAAAAGTTCAAATCGTTTCTAGGCTCCACTTTCCCTTTTCTAGTCCTTACCAGTCTTCCTATAACATCCCTGAAGCCTACCTCTCCTCTTGACAAGCCCTTCTTGCTGACTCAGCAGTCACCCTGGCACCCTCACTGTCCTCTGTCCCTTCCACACTTTAGTCTTCCTCTTCTATTCACTCCCACTGGTCACCCCACCCTTAGTACTCACTGTCTGTTGTATGTCCCACCGGCTGCAAGGCAACCTTCCCACATGCTATCATCCTCTCCTCAGCAACTTCCCCAGGGGCCTGTATAGGGCACAGAGGGCAAGAAGCTGAGGACCCTCCCCCCAGTCTTGCTGGGTATCTCATACCTTTCACACTCCTAGGATCTGACAGTGCTCTGCCATCTGGAACAGCTGCTTTTGGTTACCCATCTTGACCTGTCACATAATCGTCTCCGAACCCTGCCCCCTGCCCTGGCTGCTCTGCGTTGCCTTGAGGTAAAACATTCATTCTTCCCTTGCTATTCTGTGTGGTCCTTTTTCCATTCCTCCAACTCAGAAGTCTGCCTGTGCTACAGAGATGTCCAGGACCTTCCCGTCCCTACAGGTGACCAGTTGCCCTCCCCCAGTCTATCACCCAGCCTGACCTCATGAACCCTTCCATGTACTGTAAGCTGATCACCCTGGGCTCTTGTATTGCTTGTGCAAGCCCCAGGCTGACAACTGCCCACTCAATCTTGTGCCTTCCTGCTCCCCAGGTGCTGCAGGCAAACGATAACGCCATAGAGTCCCTGGATGGCATTACCAACTTGCCCCGGCTGCAGGAACTTTTACTGTGCAACAACCGTATCCTTTTGGCTCCCTTGCTGATAGTGTAGAGTAAGGAGGACACTGTGGAGGGACAGACCGCAGACATAGACAGAGTACCAGACTGAGACGGGCGGGAGACAGAGGCTCTGGCAGTGTGAGCTGAGGGGAGATGATAGCCTGGGGTTGTCTGGAGCTATCATTAACTTGCATCAGTGGAGTTTTGTAGAGGGTAAGTGACTTCCTCAAACCAGAGTTCACAAACGGGCAACCTGAAGGTGGTTCCTGGGGACCACACAGTGTTATAAAAACCAGGAAATTGCATATTTTTTAAAAAATCTAAGACTGACTCCTCTTTTAAAAATTGGAAGTTAGAGCAACCTTTGACCTTATTTCCACTTGGCAGCACTTGGTCATTGCTGAACAGTGAATGCCTCTTTGTATCAGGTTAGTTTTCTTCTTTGCCATAGTCTCCACCACTGCTCTGGAACCACCCCCAGCCAGCTTCATGTGCTTCCTGCCCAGCCACTATGGGCAGGTGTTTGCAGCCCTGCCTTGAGCCTTACTCCCTCCAAGGGACATTCCCATCAAACAGGCTTCCAGGCAGCAGTTGCCAGCTCTCAAGGGTGCCAAGTAGTAGACAGATCTGGGGAAACCTGCTGAACTTTCCTTGACTCTCCACCCAAGGCCTCCAGCAACCTGCAGCACTCCAGCCTCTTGCCTCCTGCCCCAGGCTAGTCCTTCTCAACTTGGAGGGCAACCCACTATGCGAAGAGGGGGGTGTCTTGGAGCACCTGGCTGAATTGCTGCCTTCAGTTAGCAGCATCCTCACCTAAGAGGCCCTGCCCTACACCTTTGCCCTTTAACTTATTGGGACTGAATAAAGAATGGAGAGGCCCCTTCAGGCTGCTGAGCTGCTGTCACTGCCGCTTCTGTGTTACTACTATCATTACTACTGCCACATATTCTGGAAAAAGAAAAGGAAGAGACTTGGGGTGTGTCTGCTTTCATTTAATGATCTACACTGTTATTCCCTGTTACAGAGAAGCAAAACCAGTGTTGGGCACAGAAGACAGGTCTGGATTTAAGCTTATCTTCTGGTTTTGTAATTGGGTTTGGGCCTAGGTTCCAGATTGGGATAGGAACTGGGAAAACCACAAAACAACTGTAAGTCTCTCTAACTGGCTGGGCATGGTGGCACACACCTGTATTCCCAGTTGCTTGGAAGGCTGAGGCAGGAGGATCGTAGTTCAAAGTTAGTCTCAGCAACTTAGTGAGGCCTGAGAAACTTGGCAAGACTCTGTCTCTAATTAAAATATTTTTAAAGGGCTGGGGATGTGGCTCAGTGGTTAAGCACCCCTGAATTCAATCCCTGATACCAAGAGGGAAAAATGTCTCTCTAGCTGGAAGAGAGTTTCCCCCATGACACCTGCCCCTTTCAGATGCTCTCCTCTCTTCCCTGGCTCTCATTCACCTCAACTGAGAAGTCTCCAGTGTTCCATGTTCCAGGAGGAGCAAGTCAGAATTCCCTTTCTCCACCTTGTTGTAGCAATAGTATCGGTCCCCATGAACAGTGTCTCACAGTTGAAAAACCTTTAGAAATACTTGATCCCATTTGATCCTCACAAACTCTCAGGGGTGAGGATGATTATACCCATTTGTACTAATGAGGAAACTGCTGTTAAGACTTGCCCAAAGTTGCTGAGCTCTGAGGTGCTGGAGCCAAAGTCATCTACCAGCCTTGTTTTTTCTATATCAATGAAAAAAGTACATGAAATGGTTGGGCAAAGTCTTGGCCTCAGCTCCCTGAGATACTGAACTGAGTGTCTGTTTCTGTGGTTTTCCCTCTTCCTGTCCCCTACACCTTGTCCAGACTGAAAACCCTGAGGCACCAAGCCTCCAGGAAGGAGGAGAGGGGGAGTGGCTCAGGGTTAGGGCACCCAGTCAAACCTGGCTGGGTAGAGAAAGAGAAAGATTGATTGAAACAAGGGAGAGTGTGACAAAGGCATTTTCCTGGTTCTCTGGGATCTGCCTGGGCCCACATGTGCTCACACACATCAAGCCATACAGGGCCTCACCCCTTCCTGTACCATAAGTGGTATTCAGACAGCCCCACGATGAAGCCCTTTGGCTGACCTGCCTCACACTGCCTAGAATTTTTATTTCCACCAGTGTATGTGCTGAGAGTTAGAAGGTGCCACAGACCCTTGCCAGGTGCTGGGGCTTGCCGTTGGACAAGAAAGTCGGTGTGGGGCTCCCCTCCAGCTGGAGTCTCTGTCCCCAGTTCTCCCTTCCTGATACATCAGCACCCTCTCTTCAAGTCCGTTTCCTTGTCTTTTTTGGCAACCCTGTTTTCATTATCTTCTGTTCAGTGGCTCATAGACAGAGCTGGAACACCAGTGGGTTGAAGAGAAGGGACTCCTAGCTGCTGAGCATGAGAGTAGGACCCAAGGAAAGCCTCCTTGAAGATGCCTAGTGCGTCTGCCTTGAGGTTGTCTCCCTGGCATCTCAGGTGTTTCTCTCAGAGCTAGGGGTGGAGCTAGGAAGCACACAGGTAGGTGCCTGGAGCCGGTTGGTCTGGATTCCCAGGAAGAATTCCAGGATGAAGAAGAGGAAGAATTTTCAACTCCAGCTGACCAGACACTCCTCCCAGGAGAAAAAGGAATATTGTAGCCTGGGGAGGGGGCCTCAGTTTCCATCCAGGCCTGAATGTAAAGGCCTAATCCTCCAGGCTGAGAGGAGAAAATAAGAGATTGTTCCTACTCTGACCCCCAACCCCAGTCCCAAACGGGAGACACAAGATGCTGAAAGGCAGCTCACTCATGCTGGGAACTGTGGAGCAGCTGGAGGAAGGAGAGACATGGGGGGTGGCGGTCAGAAGATCTGGTAAAGCAGGCAGGTCAGGGGCTGGCTGGTGGAGCCAGTCTGAGGGCCTGGCTGTTGATGTCACCAGTCTGCAGCCCAGGATGCTGGAACCTCCCTAGGCAGAATGAATTCCAGGACCAGACCCATGGGCCAGTTTCACAAGGCTGAGCCTGGCCTAGGCTGCAAAAGAGCTTGGCGGCAAGGGTCTGCAGGAGTAGAGGTGGGCATCCTCAGCTTGGGAACATGAGGTCAGCCAGACATGGCTGTGGGTAGAAGGGTCTCCCTGCCCCACCACTCTTTACGCACCCTGTCTGGCAAGAACAATCCTGTTGTGGGGTCCCTCACACCGATAGTCCCACCAAAGTCTTATCTTTTCATTCCAGTCTTGGTCCTGACATACCCGGACCCCGCCCCCTCGCTAGCGTTGTCCTGGTTCCTAGAAAGGGGAAAGGGGTGTGGCCAGTATCCATTTTCCGCCCCTACCTCCCTGAGACAGCCCCCAGAGGCCAGGCCTCCTCCCCCCACCCCACCCCCAGGGATGGAGCAACCACTCTTCCCCTTCTTCCTAGCAGCTCAGCCCCGCCCTCCCTCCCCTCATAAACCACTTACCCCGCCTGCCCCACACCTTCTATTCGCGCGGCGGCGTCCAGCCCGTGCGCCCGTGCCATCAGTCCCGACCTGTTCCCGCCCGGGTCCTGGGACTCAATACTGCCGTCGCCAACATCGCTGCCAGGTGAGGGGCTCCGACAGTCATCGTGGTGCTGAGCCTCAGCGGTCTGCGCTTTCTGGGGGCCACACACGCACAGGTCCAGCCCCAGAAAGGAGGAGTGCCGGCCAGCGGGTACCTGTCCGCTGGGCTGGAGAAGCAGCTTTCGCTGGACCCAGCGCCGGCTCCCGGCACCTCCTGTGTCCTGGCCCTCCCCGCAGCCCCATGTAGGGTTTGCCCCAACGTGAGGAATGCCAAGGACCCCAGGTCCCCCATGCCACCCGCGGGTCTTATGGGGAGCCTTGAGTGGGGAGCTTTCTGCAAAGAAATGGGTTCTAGAGACTGTCAGCGTCGTGGACCTCTAGACTGAGAAGCCAGCAGGTGGAGGGACCAGGCCCAGGGACACTGAGGTGCACTGGTCTGTGGGGATGCGTCTTGAGGCTGTGACAGGTGTTCATTCACGGAACTGTGTCCATTTCCTCAGATGGGCCCTTGAGTGGGTTTTTCCGTTGGGCATCCATCTTTTGGATGTGGTTTGGTGGGTGTGAATAAGGAGATGGGGAAGGCTTTTCTCTGCATTATGGGAAGTTTTCTTGGGGGTGTCTGAATGGAGTTTTGGGGGAGGGTCTCAGATGGGGAATTTCTGGGTCAAAGTCAAATTGTTTCAGTCCTCTGGTTGGGATGACTGAATCATCTCACTGGAGAAGGGTTTCTGAGTGGACTAGCTAGGTACAGCTCTGAGTGAGTGATCAGAGCTTCCCCTGCCTCTTCTTCACAGGCACGATGGATGGTCCTCGCTCAGACGTGGGCCGTTGGGGCGGGAACCCCTTGCAACCCCCTACCACACCTTCTCCAGAGCCAGAGCCAGAGCCAGACAGACGCTCTAGAGGAGGAAGAGCCCGGTCCTTCTGGGCTCGCTGCTGTGGCTGCTGCTCACGCAGGAATAGGGCAGATGATGACTGGGGGCCTGAGCCCTCTGGCTCCAGAAGTCGAGGGTCTAGCTCTCGAGACCGAAGACCTGACTCCCGCGGCAGTGGTATAAACGCAGCTGGAGATGGCACCATCCGAGGTGAGGCCAGCTGTTCATCTTGGCTGAGAGCTGAAAGGCTTTAATGGGACCTGAGACTCATCACTAGGGGCATAAGGGAGTGCTGGGTTCTTTGTGGGGGGCTTCACTGACCCAGATATGTGGCCTTGCAGAGGGCATGCTGGTGGTGACTGGTGTGGATTTGCTGAGCTCACGCTCAGACCAGAACCGCAGAGAGCATCACACAGATGAGTATGAGTATGATGAACTGATTGTGCGCCGTGGGCAGCCTTTCCATGTGGTCCTTTTCCTGAACCGGAGCTATGAGTCCTCTGATCGCATTGCCCTTGAGCTGCTCATTGGTGAGTGTGGCCTGGATGGAAGGGCGAAGGCCCTAGATTTGTTGGAGGAGAGGCTGGTATCAGATCAGAGAGATCTTTAGGCTCCTGCCTATCACCCCTCACCCTGCCAGATAAGGCATATGCAAATGTCTAGGTGATGTATACATGACTTCTTGGGGAGGGTCTTGGTGTTTAAGTTTTCTCTCCTTAGGCCTCCAGGGTATCTGTTTCACAATACTTCCTTTCTGGAGTCAGCCTCAGTGTGCCCTTCTTTCTGGGTCTGCTCTTTCTACAGAGTGTGGTTGGTTCTCCCCACACACACACACACTCACTGTATCTATCTGTATCTCTCAATCTCTCTGTCCAACCCTGACTCTCTCTGTATATCTCTGTCCCATGACCCAGGGCAGGTGCCTCTCTCACCGCGTTGCTTGGTGACCGTTGACTGCCCAGGCTAGTGATTATGCAGCTACCGGGGGCGGGCGACTCTTCTTACCCTTTGATTAGAGCCCAACCTTGCCCACCCAGCCTCTAATTTCCCAGATACCCCTACCACCTCCACCAGGGATGCCCTGGGCTCTGGGAGCTGCAGCTCTGGGGAGCAGGTCGGGCTGGCCTTTGGTATGTGGACTGCCCTTTCCTACAGGATAGGGGGATTTGCATCAGCCAGTGTGGCTCTGCTCCTCCAGCCCAGGCACTGGGATTGTCAGGCAGGAAGAGGGTAACAATAGCCCTGGTCTCCCCTCCCTATCTCTGAGTTCAATGTCAGGGGAACAGGTTTGGGATGTTGGACTGGGGCTCTGCCCTAACTCGCAGGCAATCATCGGGCGGACACAGCTACTCTGAGGGAGATTGTCACAGAATGACCCAACTCAGGGACACTCATATACACACACTGGCTCATAGACATTTTGGGTGGGGCTGGGAGAAGTCTAAGCAAGGTCTTACCAGCTAATTGCTAATTTTCCCATTCTAGGTAACAACCCCGAGGTTGGCAAGGGTACCCACGTGATCATCCCAGTAGGCAAGGGGGGCAGTGGGGGCTGGAAGGCCCAGGTGATGAAGGCCAGTGGGCAGAATCTGAATCTTCGAGTTCACACCTCCCCCAATGCCATCATCGGCAAGTTTCAATTCACTGTCCGCACACGCTCAGAGGCTGGGGAATTCCAGTTACCCTTTGACCCCCACAACGAGATCTACATCCTCTTCAATCCCTGGTGCCCAGGTAAGCCAGTTGGGGATAGAAGCAGAGGTCGGCAGGAGGGAAAGGCAGGCCAGGGCTTCCTTTTCTAGGATCTGAGTGGGTGCCTGGGTACCTGGCCACAGGAAAAGTCAGCCTCCCATTGTCCTGTGGAGGGGAACTACTCCCAGTATAGAAACATGACCTGTCTTACCTCTATTGAGGAAGACCCTGGCTAGGACCAACCTTCTCCTACCATCTGTGTTGTGGTCCTTCTGTCCTTCCTGAGAGCAGTTCTGTCAGGCTAGAGTTATCCTCTGTTCTTCTATGGTCACGAGTTCTACAGACCTGGCCAAGGGGCAGGTAGGGCCCAGAGAGAGAGTATAGGGAATAAAGTATGTGTTTTCTGGGGACACAGAGGACATTGTATATGTGGACCACGAGGACTGGCGGCAGGAGTATGTGCTTAATGAGTCTGGGAGAATTTACTATGGAACTGAAGCACAGATCGGTGAGCGGACCTGGAACTATGGTCAGGTATGACTGGTTAGGGTCACCTGCAATGAGGGGAGGCAGGTGGAAAAGGGTCCTGGCCCAGTGTCAGAATGTCTCCAGAATGATCTGTAGCCAACTCTGCCCTCCCTCCTACCAGTTTGACCACGGGGTGCTGGATGCCTGCCTGTACATCCTGGACCGGCGGGGAATGCCATATGGAGGTCGTGGGGATCCAGTCAGTGTCTCCAGGGTCATCTCTGCCATGGTGAGCACCCTCATATCTCTCAGTCTTACACTGTGTCTTCCTACTGCCTCCTCTGCACCCTGCCCAGGGTCCTACCCTTGCTGGATTCCTTCAGTATCCTCAGGAATGTCCCTGCCTTTGCAAAGGGTATTGCAGGAAGGGGGTCTCACTCTTCTTCTCTCCCTTGCTTGCTCCCACTACACCCTTCCTTGGCTCCTGTCGCAACTCCTGTGTAATGTAGGGCCAAACCCACAACTTGGCACACCCAGGATTCACATTCCTGTGTCAGAACAGGGATAGGAGGGGGTATAGATAGTTCAGGGAAGAGATAGGTGGGGCTCAGGCTAATGTCTAGGTCTTGAGGCATTTAGGGGTGAGGGGTGGTTGCAGGGTCAGGGGCTGGGCTGGGGACCCAGCCAGGTCTTGAGCACCTCCCCCAACTCAGCCCCACCCCATCTTGTCTTGGGCAGGTGAACTCCCTGGATGACAATGGAGTCCTGATTGGGAACTGGTCTGGCGATTACTCTCGAGGCACCAACCCTTCAGCGTGGGTGGGCAGCGTGGAGATCCTGCTTAGCTACCTACGCACTGGCTATTCTGTCCCCTATGGCCAGTGCTGGGTCTTTGCTGGTGTGACCACCACAGGTAGTGAAGGGATCAGGACAGGAGTGACTTGGGTCCTACAAGGAGGAGGGAGGGAAGCTAGTCTCCATCTTCATCTAGCCCAACCCAGTCATGGCTACTACAGCATAGGGTGCAGGCAAAGGTAGATGATAAGCTGCCTTAATTATCATTAATTATGTGAACAACAGAGAGAGGCCTAAGAGAGAGGAAAAAGAAGCAATATGCAGGGCTCGAGCCAGGCAGGTGCCCTGGCTTTCGCTAACCCCGAGTGCTCTATAGCCCAAAGGTTCTTGGGCCCTGTGACCCCTGACCATGGTGGTGAATTTCAGCTTGGCAACCTCAGTTGTCCTTTTCCCCCTGATATTGATGACCTGATGCCTCACCTTCCCCGCTACCCTCTGCCCCAAATTTCAACCCTGGTTCCTCCACAGTATTGCGATGCCTGGGTCTAGCTACCCGCACTGTCACCAACTTCAACTCTGCACATGACACAGACACGTCCCTCACTATGGACATCTACTTTGATGAGAACATGAAGCCACTTGAGCATCTGAACCATGATTCTGTTTGGTGAGGCTGGGGCTGGGGCTTGACCTCCTATATCTGCTGAGGCTGAGATGTGGAGGGGCAGGCAAGGCCTGGAGCTGGGAGCCCTGCATTGGAGTCTCAGACCCAGCCCTTCCTCCACTACCCAGGAATTTCCATGTGTGGAATGACTGCTGGATGAAGAGGCCAGATCTACCCTCAGGATTTGATGGGTGGCAGGTTGTGGATGCCACACCCCAGGAGACCAGCAGTGGTAAGGCAGGCCTTCCCTGGCTCTCAGACCCCATCCTGGTTCCCTCTCTCCCACTCCACCTGGGTGACAAACTCTAAGTGTCAGTTTGGGACTCAGCCTGAGAACCAAGATCTTCAGCCTCAAAGTTCTTTAAATGGGTTTATCAACTGAATCGCCATGCAACTGTTGGTTTATTTTCACCTTTTTATGTAATTATTTATAATGGCTAGTTTTATTTATTTATTTATTTATTTATTTTTAAAAAGAGAGAGAGAGAGAATTTTAATATTTATTTTTTTAGTTATCGGCAGACACAACATCTTTTGTTTGTATGTGGTGCTGAGGATCGAACCCGGGCCGCACGCTTGCCAGGCGAGCACGCTACCGCTTGAGCCACATCCCCAGCCCGCTAGTTTTATTTATAATGGCCTAGTTTTATTTATAATGTCTAATTTTATTTATTTATAATGACTAATATACTCAGATGGCTCAAAAGCCAAAAGATTCAAGAGTTGTCAGTGTGAGGTTTCCCTCCCCAGGCAAGTCCACTATTCTTGCTTGCTTTTCTCACTTACATATCTGGGAGATAGTTAAAAGACCCTTTTATATATAATTTAAATATATATACACACATACATATATAAATATATAAATTCCATATAAATATATATTTTATACAAACATATGAACTGAAATATATAAATATATTTATATGCATATAAACATATATATTTTTTATATATATATTTTTTAAATCCTCTATTGGATTTTTATTTTATTCATTTATTTATTTATTTTTTTTTTTTTTTTTAATATTTATTTTCTAGTTTTCAGCGGACACAACATCTTTGTTTGTATGTGGTGCTGAGGATCGAACTGGGGCCGCACGCATGCCAGTCCAGCGCGCTACCGCTTGAGCCACATCCCCAGCCCCTTATTCATTTATTTTTATGTGGTGCTGAGGAGTGAACCTAGTGCCTCACATGTGCTAGGCAAGTGCTCCACCACTGAACCACAACCCCAGCCCCAGCTGGAGTGGCTGAAACAATGTCCACTATCTATATAAAAATATATATTTTTGAAAATTTCCATGATGATTCTGAAGATCATCTAGGTTTAGGATTCACTCCAATCCCTGTGAGACATGTGGGAAATTGTGGCCCACAGAGATGAAGAACTTTGTCTGGGGCACAGGACACTAGCTCACTAGGAGAGCATATGCAGTCCCCAACTCACTCTCATTGACACATACTCTCACTTTCTCCAAGTTCCTCTCTGTTTGCTCCATTATTCAGTATAAGCTTTATGTACAGGATGAACAAATAAGACTCAGATAGATTCAAAGAAAGCAGCCCCTATAACCCAGTCCTAAGATATAGCCTGGGATCATATAACCTATCAGCCTTTCCTCTGCAAAAATGAGACCTATTGCACAAACAGATCCCCACTCGCTTCCAACCTTGGAATTCCAGCCCTGGAAACCTGGTCTGCCCCTCCAGTTTCTTCCTTCCAGACTCTTGCCTGGGTCAGATAGCCTTTGCCTGGCCTATCTTCTTTCTCTGGTCCCCTCCAAGATCCCTCCCTGTCAATCATCTATGAAAATGGTACCTCCAATGTTTAGCAATACAGTGGTACCCACTATGCTGGAGCCAGAACTCAGGCACTGGCAAACCTGAGTTCTGGCCCTGCCCTGAGAAGTGGTGGGGACTCTGGGGCCAGCCAGGCCAGGGCTTGATTCCTCCTTGATCAGTTCTCAGATAAGTGATCTTGGGCAGGTGAGTGAGAATCTTGCATCTTTGGGCTTCCATGTTTCTGTGTATAATATGGGGATAATATATATCATAGAGGGTAGCTGGGAGGATTCAGTGAGAAATAATGAATCCAAGAGGACTAGCAGCATACCTAGAACATTTGAACACAGTAGCCACTCAGTAAATTATTAGCTCCTTGCAGCTGTCTTATGAGATCCTGGCATCTACTTTACCTTGCTGAGCCTGTTTCCCCATCTGTAAAAGGAGGCCACAGTGTTAGGTGTTGTTAAGATTATTTCCTGTTAGATGCCCTCACTTCCTGTTGGCCTTCTCCTACTGGGCCTCCTGCTGCCAACCCACATCCTCTAGGAAACCCCCTTAAGTATGATAAGGACAGACTCTTTTTTTCCCCCACATGTTCCCCCACTACACCACTTACCAGTAAAGAGCACAGAGGGAACTGCAGAGCTGAGGTGTTGTTCTGGATCTTTCTGGAATGGCGATGGTGGTGTCATCACTTTCCCAGCAGAGTCACCATGGCTCTGGATGGATCCTGATGGAGGATAGGGAGATTGCTCTGTCCTCTGGGCATCACAGATAGTGGGCATTTGTTTCAGCCAGCCCAGAGAGGGTGCTGATGACCTGGCTGTGAAGGCAGGCTGTCCACAGGCTTGCCCCCAACTTCCATCTTCCCACAGAGCAGCCTAGGCTGAGGAATACTGACTGGCTGCTGTCTTCTTTGTTGTCCCTCCCTTGGTTAGACTGAGTGTTCACTGGCCCTGAGTATTTAGTGAGGATTTTTGGCCCCTTCCAGAGGCTACCAGCCGGGGGTACTGGACTTTGCTGGGTGGGGGGCAAAGGAATTGTGTTGTGGCCTCTGCCCAGGGTCTGAGGGTCCCTCTTGGCTTCCTTGGATCCCTCACTTCTGTCCTATCTGATTCCCTAGGCATCTTCTGCTGTGGCCCCTGCTCTGTGGAGTCCATCAAAAATGGCTTAGTCTACATGAAGTACGACACACCCTTCATTTTTGCTGAGGTGAGAGTGAGGTTCCAGGTGCCTCCTCAGGCAGTCCAGAGTGATCAGAGCATTGGCTTCAGTCCTGGATTCTCTGGTCCTGACTTTGCCGTTGACTAACTAGCTGTGTGACCTTGGGCAAGTCACTCATTCTAGAGTCTTAGTTTCCTCAGCTGTAAAAAGGACATAATAATGGCTACCTTACTTCCTGTGCTCAGGATCAAAAGAGATAATGAGTATGAAACTGCTTCCTAAGTTGTAAAGCCAGTGAACAAGTGCAAGGGATTACTGTTATTAATGTCCAAATGTACTGCATGGAGCCTCCCAGGCCAGCTTCTTCCCTACTCTCTAGCCTTGTCTGGCTCAGCTTCGGAAGTCTCCCAGTTGGGCTCTCCCAGGAAGCTTCCACTTTTCAGACTTAACCCTGCCCTGCAGCCCCTGGAACTGATAGAAGGCACTTGGGGTCAGGCCTCCCTTCAGACATTCTGGCTCACTCATTCCTGCTCATGCCCTCACTCTGCAACAGGTGAACAGTGACAAGGTATATTGGCAGCGGCAGGATGATGGCAGCTTTAAGATTGTGTATGTGGAAGAAAAAGCCATCGGCACGCTCATTGTCACAAAGGCCATCGGCTCCAACATGCGGGAGGACATCACCCACATCTATAAGCACCCAGAAGGTACCATTCCCCACAGACAGTCAGCTCCATGCCGAGTGTTCTACTGAGCGCTCACCACCCAGGCCAAAGCTTCATCTCACCCTTGACCCTTAACCCCTAGGATCAGAAGCAGAGCGGAAGGCAGTGGAGACAGCGGCTGCCCATGGCAGCAAACCCAATGTATATGCCACCCGGGACTCTGCTGAGGATGTGGCCATGCAGGTGGAAGCACAGGACGCAGTGATGGGGCAGGACCTGACAGTCTCCGTGGTGCTGACCAATCGTGGCAGTAGCCGCCGCACTGTGAAGCTGCACCTCTACCTCTCTGTCACCTTCTACACTGGTGTCACAGGGTCTACCTTCAAGGAGTCCAAAAAGGAAGTAGCACTGGCACCAGGAGCCTGTAAGTGCTGCTTTCCCAGCCCTGCCCCCTAGATAGCCAAACACCAGGGGCTGTAGACACAGAGACCCAGAGCAAGGGGGTACACCTCTGGGAAGGCCACATCTGGAGAGACACGCCTTAGTGACCCGTGCATACTCTCCCCAGCGGAACGTGTGACCATGCCTGTGGCCTACCAGGAATACCGGCCCCACCTTGTGGACCAAGGGGCCATGCTGCTCAATGTCTCTGGCCATGTCAAGGAGAGTGGGCAGGTCCTGGCCAAGCAGCACACCTTCCGTTTGCGTACCCCAGACCTCTCCCTCACAGTGAGTGCAGTTTTGGGGGGCATGAGGAGTGGTGGCATGGGGTTAAAGGAAACTGAAGGAGAAGAGGGGAGAGTGCTGAGCCAGGAACAGGCTGGCCTAATGAGTCTGTCTAGGAGAAAAATGTTAAGGACCAGCTCTGGTCTCCTGGGCCTCCCTCAGTTTCCTTGTCTATGAAAGGGGAACTCATATCTCTGATTCTGTGGTAGCCTTGGCTATAGAGTGGGTTGGAAGTTTCCTCTCTGACTTTTGGGGAGCCTTCTCTCGGGACAGAAACATAGGACTTATGGGGAAGTTTTGATTCTAAGGGTCTTTTCACTGGGGTGTAGCATATAGACTCTGTGTGTTTGGTCAGGGTCTCTGATATGATATGGGCCTCTGTTTTTCTCAGTTACTGGGAGCAGCGGTAGTTGGTCAGGAGTGTGAAGTACAGATTGTCTTCAAGAACCCACTGCCTGTCACCCTCACCAATGTTGTCTTCCGGCTAGAGGGCTCTGGGTTACAGAGACCCAAGGTCCTCAATGTTGGGTAAGTCTGGCCTCTCCTCCTGGCCCCTGCTGCTGCCCTCCATTTTCCCCAGATTACCCTGAGCCCCAGCTTTGCTTCTTCTCACTATCAGGACCCCACAAAATCCCCTGGGGCCAGCCAGTAATCCCTCCCAACTCCAGTTTAGTCCAGTCCAACCAGTGCTTAAGGAGCTCTGCTGGGTGCTTTGTGCAGCACTCCAGGGGCCTGACCAGCTCATCAGGGAGCTAAAACTCCACATGGGAATCATTAGTAAGCCATGGCTAACATCTGCCCAGCACTGAAAAGTTGGTCAGGCACTTGCAGGGATATTATCTTATTTGGAGATCAGGAAAGCTCCTTAAAGTAATTAGAGGATTGTCACATGACTACAAGCAAAGCTGCAGAAACCTAAAGACTTGGGTTCAGGTCAGCTCCATTACTTCTGACTAGATAGCCACGGGCAGGTGATAGCTCTTCTAAGCCTCAGTATTCTTGCCTATCAAGTGGGGCTGCCAGTAGCACTTCGTCCTTGGGTTGTTTAGTCTCACATGTGGCACAAACTTACTGCTCTGCATCTAGTCATTTCTATTTTTTGCCATCTTCATCCCTGCTTTATAGACAGGGACACTAGTGGCCATGGCTCACAGGGGACAGACTCTGCTCTCTCCTTTGGAGCATATACCACCCCAAGCTCTTGAGCTTGCTGCCTGGTTTGTGCCATAAGAGTGGAGTAGCAGCTCCAAGGGATAGAGCCGCATGCCTCAGGCCCTCACCCAGGCTGAGACCGATCCTGACTGCATGAGGCTTTGGGCCTAGGGAGGGTACACACAGTACTTGTGTTCTTTGACCTCTGTGTTTATCATCTCTGACACAGACACACGCTGCCCTGCCTCTCCCCAGGAAAAGCACAGAGGGAAAGCAGAGAAGGCCAGAAGCTGACCTTTTAGACTGGCTTTCTGGCGACAGGGACAAGTGTTCCCCTTTTTAGAAAGAGGGCTCCTGAGTGCTTTGAGAGGGCCTGGAGTGAAGCAGGGCATCCCTGCCCACTCTGCCCACCTTTTCCCCTGCTTTCCTCCCCTGCTTTCACCATCAGGCCAACAACAGGAAGGTTGCTACCCTGATCTTTGTCTCAGCCAGGCTCCTGGGAATGCCGTGATACATCAAAAATTAGTATTGTCCTCTTGCCACCCTACCAGGGTTCCTAACAGCTCAGACAGTGAAGCTTGACACCTGCCTTGCTAGTCCTCCCTGAGACATCTCTCACCCAGACTCACACAGTGATGGAGGGAGTCTCCCCCTGTCCTGAGGCTCTCCAGAGCCAGATATCCCTCAGCAGCCCTACCAGACCTTTGACCCATGCCTGCAAGTAAGGAAAGCACCATTCTGCAGAGTAACAGGAGACCTAGCCCCTGTCCCCAGCTGCAGGGCTTGTGTACAACTCCCCACCATTTGAGGGCCCAGCCTGCCAATAGTTAGATGATAGCTTCTCAAGGCAGGCCCTCCAAGGATTTTCTGTGGCACTTTGGTCGCTGTGAATCCAGAACAGGGCCTCTAGGACTTTGGGGAGCCTTTAGGGAACATCCCTGAGCTGTTGGTTCAGATACATTAGATTCCATGACGGGTGTTATTTTACCTCTCATTTGCACATCAAAGGTATGGAACCCCATTATACCAGAAGGCATGCCGCCCAGAATGGTGACTAGCCACTTAATAAACATTCCAGGACTTCCTCCTCCAGTTGACTGTTGTCACCATCAAAACAGTCACAGGGAGGCTGGAAGTCTGTTCCAAGCCCTTTTTGGGGATTTCCCCCAGAGTCTGAATCACAGTCTCTAGCACATCCTTAAGAGTGGCCAATTTTGGGGCTGGAGTATTAGCTCAGTAGTACAGCACTTGCCTAGCACTTGTGAGGCACTGGGTTTTATCCTCAGCACCACATAAAAATAAATAAAGGAATTGTGTCCATATACAACTTAAAAAATATTTTAAAAAAAGAGTGGCCAATTTCCCTTCTTGGGGAGTAGATTAGACTTTGGGGAAAAGCCTGAAGTCATTTAGAGACTAATAAGGTAACAAACAAGGGGGTAAAGATGCCCTTTCATTCCAAAATGAAGTACTTAGAAAAGGAGGGGCAGGCTGACTGCATGTGTGCATGCGCACATGTGTGTGTTTTATTTATTTATTTTTTATATATTTTATTTTTCAGTTGTAGTTGGACACAATACCTTTATTTTATTTATTTTTATACGGTGCTGAGGATCGAAGCCAGGGCCTTGCACGTGCTAGGCAAGTGCTCTACCACTGAGCCACAACCCCAGTCCCCCCACCCCATGTGTGTGTTTTAAATGGCTCTAAACAAAAGTCCAAGAAAAGTTTTTAAAAGTGTTTCAACCTCTGGCAACATGGTTGGCTGGGTATACACTGAAGGACAGCCCTCTCCAAAATCTCCTTCTAGTGCCCTTGTTTGGGAGTCAGTCTCATTAGGTCTCATTACCCACACGCAGTTACCAGCACATTCCAGCTTTAGCATCTGACTTGTACTCAGCTTAAACTCAAAAACAGGGGTGTGGCAGAGGCCTCACCTGACACCAAGACCAGGGCAGGGAGGAACTTTGACATTCCCAGAGGAAGCTGGAAGGCAGCTTCTTTTGGAAATAATGCTAGTAAGTGGAATGTAAAAGTTAATTTCTGAAATATTGCAATTCAACTATAGTTAAACAGACTTTTTTTAAGAAAAAAAAAATTTTGAGACAGAGTCTCACTATGTTGCCCAGGCTGGTCTGGGACTCGTGGGCTCAACTCATTCTCCTGCCTCAGCCTCCCAAATAGCTGTGACTATAGGTGCCACAGTTAGACTTTGAAGGCTGTTTTGAGCTTAATTTATCTTTAAATTTGTATCAATGGAGAAATGAGCAAAAAATTGAAAACACAAATTTATACACAGTCAAAACATAACCTATCTGTTGATTTATAGATTGTTAGGCTTCCTATTATTATATTGTATTATATTATACACTCTTGTTTTCCTCCTTCATGGAGCTCAGAGGCACCTTCAAAGCCATTGATTCCATCACCTCATTTTACATTCACTTCCACTTTATGGGCTAGAAAGTGAAGATCAGAGAAATGAAGTAATTTATCATAAACCACATAGCTAATTAGTAGTAGAAGGGTAGACCAGCCCAGGGAAACCTCTCAGAAGCAGGCTCCAAGCAAAAAGCTTTGCCCTATGGAGAGCTTGTCTCTGGGGTTAGGGATGTTGGCTTATTCCCTTAGGGATGATGATGACTGCACAGGGTCTGACTCCAAAGAGGGAGCACAAGATAGGCTTGTGTTAAAAGGGGGTCAGAAGCAAGGGTTTAGACAGTGGCAGGCAGGACAGGCATGAGCAGATGCCATATATATGCAGTCATGTTCAGTGCATAAAATGCAAAATGTAAATTGCTGGAGGAGCTCAGAGAAGGGCGAGGTTCTCTTTCCTAGCAGCTGGAAGTACTCGGGAGCCTCAGTGAAGAGGTGGTATGAGCTGAGCCTTGGAGGAAGAACAGGGGTGGGGAGCCAGTGCTAAGAGCTCATGCCACGCAAGGCAAATGCTGCAGAGCAGGACAGTGAAGGTGAGCTGGGAAGGGGAAGGTTCAGTGACACCAGTGCACAAGAGCAATGTTGCGAGATGGTGTGGCTGTGCAGGTAAGAGGGGATGAATCAGAGAGAAGCTGTGTGTCAGGTTGGGGAGCTGGGATCTTATTCTTTAAGGAAGCCAAGTCCTTGAAGGACTTAGTATACCTCTGGTTGGCAGCATAGAATGGAAAAGCAATATGGGAGACAGGAGGGCAGTGAAATTGGTGAAATCATGAAGATTGGTGAAATCATGACTCCCAGAGAGGTAGCCTGATAATAGATTTTCAGAGGTCCATGAAGAAGGGAAGACATTGTAGTGTGTATGTGTGTGTGTGTATGTGTGTGTGTATGCACACACCTCCCCACATATAACACAGACTCACAAACATGGTGGTGCATGTCAGATTAAAGATGCCAACTGTCTCTCCTTGGGTAGGCTTTTCCTTTTGTTCTAAGACAACATTTTTCTAATGGGCGCTTTTTTCTTTGGAAAGATGATTGAAAGATGAGAATAATTAATTCTCTTCTTTTCCCCCAGTACTGGGGATTGGACCCAGGGCCTGTGCATGCTAGGTAAACACTCCACTACTGAGCTAAATTCCAACTCTTTTTTTTTAAGAGAGAGAGAATTTTAATATTTATCTTTTAGTTCTCGGCGGACACAACATCTTTGTTTGTATGTGGTGCTGAGGATCGAACCCGGGCCACATGCATGCCTGGTGAGCGCACTACCGCTTGAGCCACATCCCCAGCCCTCCAACTCTTTTTGTTTTGATATAGTCTCAAAATAGTAGCCCAGGCTAGCCTTCAACTTGCCATTGTTTTGCTTCAACCTCATAAGAAGCTGGGATTACAGGCCTATACCACCACACCCAGCAATTAATTTTCTTTAATACTTTTCTGGCAAAACCAAAAGCATTTAGCAATACTGTGTTGGGCTCCAAAATCTTATTTTGAAGTTTTTTTTTTTTTTGGTCTTTGAAACCCTAGTGAGATGGGAATGGTCTGGTTAGGGCAGGAGCCACAGGGATGGACAAGAGGGGGCTGTGAGCTGTCTCTGGGGTGGCATCGCAGTCTTTGTCCAGGTGGATGTGAGAGCAGGCAGGGAGGAGTCCCCAATGATGGGGAGATTTTTAGTTCAGGCAGCTGGGCGTGAGGCTGCTGATCTGGCTATGTGGAGGCGGTCTTGGGGCTCAGTCTTTGCCCTGGTTGTGGGTGTGGAGATTCCATCTGAACCCAGAAATGCCTGAGTGGCTCCACCTGTTGCTCCTTCCTTACTGACTGCCCTTCCATTCTTCCCTGAGTTACTCAAGGCCTATGACTTTGTCTCTGCCCACAGGGACATCGGGGGCAATGAGACAGTGACACTGCGCCAGACGTTTGTGCCCGTGCGACCAGGCCCCCGCCAGCTCATTGCCAGTTTGGACAGCCCACAGCTCTCCCAGGTGCATGGTGTCATACAGGTGGATGTGGCCCCAGCCTCTGGAGGCATGAATTTCTCAGATGCTGGAGGTGACAGTCGCTCAGGAGAGACCATTCCTATGGCATCTCGAGGTGGAGCTTAGCCCTGGACCAGGAACAATGGGACTGGAATCAGATGAGCAAGGACACTGCCCACGATGGGGACCCACCACAGAATAGCTCCCCAGGAGCTCAGGTGGGAAGGCTGGGGCACTTGGGGAGAGAGCCAATCTTCACCTGCATTGGGTGGCACAGATGATAATAAACTTTTTTAATGAAGCTGCTGTTCTGTCTATCTGTGAGTCCATGCCAGGTCAAGGAGTGTGGGGCGACAATGTGTGCAGGGGATGCATGTGCACCTGGTCCTGAGACTCATGGCTGGCAGTGACGGTGCCAGCTCAGCCACCCTTGAATAGAGTCTGCCAAGGGTCAAACAGCCTCCCTAACTCCCCCACCCAGGGGCTGCCTCTGACCAGAAATCTAGGAAGCCCCCTCAGGTAGGGCTGGCCTGCCTGCTGACCACAGTACCCACTGTGGGAGAAAGGAACCTACATTCTCTTTTATAGACACGTGTTGGAGGTAGACATAAGGTAGAGTACTCTCTGAGCAGCAAAATACACCTCCAAATACTTATTTTCAAAAATACTCAGATCTAAGAATTTTTGCAAAAGTGATATATGTTCAGTTTTGAAAGTTAAGAAAATATAGAGCTGGGATGCAGTGGCTCACACTTATAATCCTAGTTACCTGGGAGGCTGTAGCAGAAGGCTCTCAAGTTCAGAGCCACTCTTGGCAACTTAGTGAGATCCTTTCTCAAAATTTAAAAATAAAAATGTTTTAAGGGCTGGAATGTAGCTCAGAGGCACACTACTTGCCTAGCATATGTGAGACCCTGGGTTCAATACCCAGTACTGAGGGAGCGGGAAAAAGGAAGAAGAAGAGGAAAAGGAAAAGAAAAGAGAAAGAAGAATTGTAAAGAAAATAATAGTTGGGCATTACAGTGCTCACTTGTAATTCTAGCTTCTCTGGAGGCTGAGGCAGGAGAACCACAAGTTTGAGGCCAGCCTCAGAAACTTAATAAGACCCTGACTCAAAATAAAAAATAAAAAGAAAGCAAAAGGGCTGAGAATGCAACTCAATGGTAGAGTACCCCTGGGTTCAATCCCCAGTGCCACCAAAAAAAAAAAAAAAAAGATTAAGATCGAATAATAATAACTCCTCAATCACTGCTGAGAACTCTTAGCATCATTGCTTCATATATTACTTCCCTCTACATAACCTATGTTGAACATTTTCTCACAGTATTAAGTATTCTTTGAAAAATAATATTTAAAGACTGGACAATGTCTTGCTCCCAGTCCACCTACCTGGTCTTCCTGAGTCTCAGTGCAGTCTTTCTTGGTCTCCTTAGCTGCTACTTCCTCTTCTGATCATCATTGGGGTGCTGGAGTGACTCAGGGTTTCCCCCAGTGCTTTCTCTTATCCAACTACATCTGCCTACATGATCTCAGCCAGACTTATGGTTTTTAGAATTGAACACAGGGGAACTTTATCACTGAGCTACATTCCCAGCCCTTTTTATATTTTTTATTTTGAGACAGGGTCTCACTAAGTTGCTGAGGCTGGCCTTGAAATTTCAATCTTCCTGCCTCAACCTCCTTAGCGGCTACGATTACAGGCATGCACCATAATGCCGGACTCATCTAGTGATTTTTAAAAACCATGTATCACCAACCCTACTCTTTTCTTCAAATCCCCTGAAACTTATACATCTACCACCTTCTCAACATCTCTATGGATGCCTGATAGACACTTCACGTGTTACATGGCCTCCCTCCAACATATCCTCCTGCAGAGGCTGCAGCTCCAACTTTTCCAAACTTCTCGGGTTCAAGATCTTGGAGTTATTCTTGATTCCTTTCTTTTTCTCATATCCCACATCCATTCTGTCAGCAAATCTTGATGGTTCTGTCTTCCATGCATGAGTCCAAAATCTGACTGCTCCATTTACCCCTACAGTGTTCACCCTGCCAGAGCTGCCTTCATCTCTCACCTGGATCACTACCTCAGGTTCTCAATTATCCCTCTAGCTTCCACACTTGCTCTTTCATACTCCACTTATCACACAGCAGCCAGAAAGAGCAGGTGAATCTGATCATGTCAATCCTCTGCTCAAAACCTTCTACTGGCTTTACCCAAAGCTAGAGTCCTTATAATGGTCTGTTCCTGCTTTCTTTCCTCCAGGCTCAGTCTACCCCAGGCTACTGGCCCTTCTGTTTCCCTTCAGTGCTAGGCCTGCTTCAGGGCCCCTGTGCAGCCATATCCTCTGTATGAGATGTTCTTCCCAAGATATCTATGGCTTGCCTCCTCACCTCCTTTAAGTCTTAGCCATAACCATCTTGGTTATGTCTTCCTTACATCCTACTTTTAAATTGCAATATCCTCCACACTCCCTATCCATCGTCATGCTTTATCCTCACCCATAGCTTATATTACCATCTGACATTCTATATGTTTAATTCTTTGCATTATCAAATTCTCTTTTCTGGGTCTATCCATCATACTCCAAGCCTCCATCATCCCTGACTGGAAAATCACACCAGTCTGTTCACTGGCCTTCCCCTATCCTGTCTATTCTCAGCTTGGCAGTCAGAGGGGTGCTTTTATATCAGTGAGGTCATGTCACTGATCCACTCACCTCCCTCAGTGGTTCCTCACCTTGTGCAGATCAGCAGCCAGAAACCTCCCTGAAACCCTCAGGGTCCTGCAAGAATGGCCCAACTTCTCTTCTGATGTCACCTCATCCTGTCACTTGTTCCACCTCTCCTGGTGTTTCTGGAGCCTAGGCCTCCTCCCACCTCATGTCATTTCCCTTACCTGGGACATTCTTCTCCGTATATAAGTATAGCCAATGCCCTCCCCTCCTTTAGGGTCTTTCCTTTAAGTTTGCTACCTTAGTAAGGCCTTCTATAGCCATCCCATTTTAGAATGCAGACCCCTCCCCTCTTACTACCATCCCCCCCAAAGCATTTATCCCCATCCAACACAATAAATAATTTAACCATGCATATTTATTGCATCTCCCATTCCCCAACTAAAATATAAATTCCACAGGAGTAGTGATTTTTGTCTGATTTATTCTCCTATTTCTATGGACATTGGTAATAGATGTCCATTAAATACTTGCTGAGTAAATAAGAATGTAGGTATTAATCTATATATATAAGTCATATAATCTTTACAATAACCTTATCAAGTAAGCTATATTATTATTCACATTCTACAGATAAAGAAACCGAGGCAAATAAGTTAGGTAATGTGTCAAAAATCATTTAGCAGTCTAGACTAGAACTGGAGTCACAGCCTATATTCTATCTCAAACTGAAAGTGGTCCACATAGCTCTTAATTCTACTTCAAATTGTTCTTCCCCTAGTTTTCTCCTATCTCAATGGTGTTCTAATGACCCTGTTGTTCAAGCCCCAAATCTACAAGTCAAACCTTTTCCCCCTTTTATTACTTTTTTTGTTACTGTAACAAATTTTTAATTTTTTTTAATTTTTAAATTTTTTTCACATCTTCATAATGATGAGGGTCTCATTCCACCATCCATGCTATTCCCTTTCTCCCTCCCTTTCCCTCCCACCCCTATTCCCTATTTAGAGGTAATCTTCCTCTCTTGCTCTCCCTCCCAGCCCCATTTTGAGTCACCCCCTTTATATCAGAGAAGACATTCGGCATTTGTTTTTTGGGGATTGGCTAACTTCATTTAGCATAATCTTCTTTAATGCCATCCATTTCCCTGCAAATGCTATGATCTTATTCTTTTTTATTGCCGAGTAATATTCCATTGTGTATAAATGCCACATTTTTTTTTTTATCCATTCATCCACTGAAGGACATCTAGATTGGTTCTACAGTCTAGCTATTGTGAATTGGGCTGCTATAAACATTGATGTGGCTGTGTCCCTATAGTATGCTGTTTTTAGGTCCTTTGGGTATAGTCCGAGAAGAGGAATAGCTAGGTCAAATGGTGGTTCCATTCCCAGCTTTCTAAGGAATCTCCACACTGCTTTCCAAATTGGCTACACCAATTTGCAGTCTCACCAGCAGTGTATGAGTGTACCTTTTTTCCCCCCACATCCTCGCCAGCACTTGTTGTTGTTTGTCTTCATAATGGCTGCCACTCTTACTGGAGTGAGATGGTATCTTAGTGGAGTTTTAATTTTCATTTCTCTGATTGCTAGAGATGATGATCATTTTTTCGTATATTTGTTGATTGTATATCCTCTTCTGAGAAGTGTCTATTCAGGTCCTTGGCCCATTTATTAATTGGATTTTTTTTTTTGGTACTTATCTTGTTGAGCTCTTTATATACCCTAGAGATTAGAGCTCTATCTGATGTGTGAGGGGTAAAAATTTGTTCCTAGGATGTAGGCTCCCTATTCACCTCACATATTACTTCTTTTGCTGAGAAAAAAACTTTTTAATTTGAGTCAATCCCATTTGTTGACTCTTGGTTTTAATTCTTGTGCTATAAGCATTTTATTAAGGAAGTTGGGGCCTAGACCCATGTGATGGAAATTAGGGCCTACTATTTCTTCTATTAGACGTAGAGTCTCTGGTTTAATCCCTAGATCCTTGATCCATTTTGAGTTAACTTTTGTGCATGGTGAGAGATAGGGATTCAATTTCATTTTTTTGCATATGGATTTCCAGTTCTCCCAGCACCATTTGTTGAAGATGCTATCCTTTCTCCAGTGCATGCTTTTGGCACCTTTGTCTAATAAAAGGTAGTTGTAATTTTGTGGGTTTGTCTCTGTGTCCTCTATTCTGTACCATTGGTCTACCAGCCTGTTTTGGTGCCACTACCATGCTGTTTTTGTTACTATTGCTCTGTAGTATAGTTTAAGGTCTGGTATAACGATACCACCTGTTTCACTCTTCCTACTTAGAATTGCTTTAGCTATTCTGGGTCTCTTATTTTTCCCGGATGAATTTCATGATTGCTTTTTCTATTTCTATGAGGAATGCCATTGGGATTTTGATTGGAATTGCATTGAACC
Source organism: Marmota monax (assembly GCF_021218885.2). Classification (NCBI taxonomy): domain Eukaryota; kingdom Metazoa; phylum Chordata; class Mammalia; order Rodentia; family Sciuridae; genus Marmota; species Marmota monax. Next base: position 2,201,898 of record NW_026694099.1, on the reverse strand, counting down.
TGTATAGTGCTTTTGGTAGTATGGTCATTTTAAAAATATTAATTTTGTCTATCCATGAGCAAGGTAGATCTTTCCATCTTCTAAGGTCTTCTTCTATTTCTCTTTAGGGTTCTTTTCATTGTATAGATCTTTTACCTCTTTTGTTAAGTTAATTCCCAAGTTTTTTGGTTTTTTTTTTTTTTTTTTTTTGAGGATATTGTGAATGGGGTAGTTCCCCTCTAATCTTTATCCATCAGCAAACCTTATTAATTCCACCTCCAAAATACATCTGAATCTTCATTTTCTCCAGTTATACTGTACCAAGCTCTCTCCCTATGGAACTGCAATTCCTAGTAGGTTTCCACATCTTTCCTGAATATTATCTAATTTCTACCCAATCAACAATCTTCCTAAACTGTAAATTAAAACCTGCGTCTTTCCTGTGAAAAATCTTCCCAATGCCTTTCCATTACTTTTGGAATAATTCAAAGTCCCACTCTGACTTGCTGGGCTCCTGCAGACCTCTCCAACCTTGTCTGCAACATGTACTCCTAGCTCCCTCTGCTTCAGCTATGTGGTCCTTGAACTTCTCAAATTCTCCAACCTTGGACCTAAGAATTGGTCCCTGCTCTTCTTTCTGAAGGACTTCTCTTCCCTCAGATCTATGGCTAACCCCTCCCTGTTGGTTTAAATGTTGTCTCCTTGAGGAGGTCCCCGACTATTCAATCTGGTTAGCTTTCCTGCTCCCCAATCTCTTAGCATATCATCCTATGTTATTTTGTGCCCTAAATGGCACTTATTGTTTAACATTAATTTGTTTATTTGGTTATGTATTAGATTCTCCTTTCTCTAAAACATAAGCTTTAAAGAACTGAGATCTTATCTGCCTTATTCACACCCATGGTCCCAGTACCTAGAACAGGGACTAGCATATAGGTGCACAATATGTATTTGTTACTTACAACTTAAAAGCAACAAGTCAGTCAAGCATGGAGGTGCACACCTGTAATCCCAGCAACTTTGGAAGCTGAGGCAGGAGGATCACAAGTTCCAGGTCACCATAAGCAACTTAGCAAGGCCCTAAACAACTCAGTGAGACCCTGTCTCAAAATATGGGATGTGGCTCCATGGTAAAGTACCCTTGAGTTAAATCACCAGTACCAAGAAAGACAAATAAAATAAATAAATAAATAAAATAAAAAGGGCTGGGGATGCATCTCAGTGGTAAAGTGCCCCTGGGCTTAATCTCCAGAGTGGATGTGCCCTTGCACCTTGTGTGGGTAGGTCTGATTTGGAAAAGTCTGCAATCGATGCTGGAAGCTGCTGCAGCCTCTTCACCCAAGGACCAATGTCTGATTGTAGGTATGAAATCCATAGAGCTCAAGCATCAGCCCTTGAGGTTGATTTTCTAAGAATACTCTGAGTAGATGGAAGTCACAGGGTGGACAGCAGGACTGTCCTGGTGAGCATGGAAGCTGAAAGGACTGCCTCTTTGGCTGGAGTTCTTAAATTCTGGGAGAGGTAGAAAAATCAAAAGAAAGATTTTATCTTCCAGATAATAAGTCATGTAGAGCTAACTGTAAATTTAAAAGCAAAAATTTATAATATGTGACTTATAAATTCATAAGATGTGACTCAAAATTAGACTATAGTGGTTACATTTTGTTTTTAATAAAGTTCTTTTAAAATAATGGCTAGTTTAGTTGTTCTAAAGTCATCCTGGAAAGGAATTTTTGTCCATAGTTGGACCAGAGTTTTGAAGGAGACCCTGAAGGCCAACGTCCAGCCATGGAGGTGGATAATGGACCCATCCTCCACTGGCTTAACAATATTTGATGGCACATGCCAAGCAGTGAACTAAGTGCTGGAACACAGGACAACACTGGTTCCTCTCCCATGAAGCTTACAGTCTGAGAAAAACTGAAAAAGACCAGGGAGAGTACGTGACTCTGAAGTTTACAGTAAAGGTGTATGACCTAGACTGATGGTGGTGGTTAGGAAAGTTTTACCTAACAAGAGGACAGGAGAGCATTAGCTAGACAAAGAGAAGGGACAAGAGGACGTTAGTTAGACAGAGAGAAGGGAAATCACTTCAGGCAAACAGGAAAGCTGGTACAAAGAACCGGAGGTGGAAGGATTAAAGAAGGCTAAAAGGATAGTGTAGCTAAAATGAAGAGAGTACAGGGTAGAGTGGAAGCAGTGAAGCAGGGACACAGGTCCAAGCCCTGTGGGGTCTCAGTGGCCACATTAAGGATTTGGTCTGCCCAAGAGCTACAGGAAGCCTCCGAAAGACTTAAGGGATTAAAGGTGACATGACCAGATTGTGTGGTTTGGATAGATTACTCTGCCTGTAGTGTCAAGGATGGAGTCAGGCAGGGCTAGAGTTTGAGTTAGAGTGGTGGTGCTGAAGCCAAGGGAAGAAAGCTTGAAAATAAAAAACCTAGGAGGCAAAATTGACAGAGCTTGGGGAAGGATGGGTGGAAGGTAGAGAGGAGGAACATAGGACAACACTGGTTCCTCTCCTATGAAGCTTACAGTCTGAGAAAGAAAAACTTAAAAAAACAAAACAGTAAAGACAAGCCCCCAGGATTCTTGGCTTGTGAAGCAGGACTGATTGATAGGGTCATCCACTGAGTACAGGGACTACTCATCAAAGAGGAAACTGCAAGGGATGGTGAGGCTCAGAGACTCAGAACTAGTACTCCTTTGTGAGGCTCTCTTCTAATTGGAGATTTTCCTTTGGGTTACATTATAGTGTGATTCTAGAATGTCCCCCAAAGGTTCATGTGTTAAAGGCCTGGTCCCAAATGAAGCAATGTTCAGAAGCGGGGATTTGGGGAAGTGATTAAATCACGAGGGCTCTGATCTCATTAACTGTTTAATCCACTAGTGGGTTCATAAATGAATAGACTATTGGAAGGTAGTGGAAACTGTAGGAGGTAGGGCCCAGGTGGAGGAAGTAGGTCACTGGAGACATGCCCTGGAAGGGTGTATCTTGATCCTGGCTCCCTCCTTATTCTCTCTCTTTGGTTCCTGGTTGCCATAAGGTGAGCATCTCTGATCTATCATGTGCTCCCCACCTTGATGTTCTGCCTTTCCCAAAGCAAAAAGTGATGAGAAAAATGATCATGGACTGAAACATCTGAAACCATGTGCCAAAATAAATCTTTCTTATTTTAAGTTGATCTTCTCAGATAGTTTATCCCAGCAACAAAAGGCTAAAACAGGTGACTCTGGAGAATTTTGGCTTTGATTTGAATGAAACTGTCCTCTCATATTAGGGTAGTCTCTAAACATCTTCCATTACAATCATCTAAAATAGTTATTAGTTAATAATTCAGTTGTTTGGGCCCCAGCATAGATTTCATATTATCAGGATCCCTGTAGCAGAGGCCCAGAACACTAGGGTTTGACTCCAATGTACACTAAAGATTGAAACTAATAACCTCCTATTTTTCTTCTCAGCTCTTTTTTCTTTTCTTTCTTCTTTTTTTGGTACTGAGGATTGAATCCAGGGGCATTCTACCACTGAGCTATATCCCCAGCCCTTTAATTTTTTTTTTTTTTTTAGTTGTAGTTGGATACAATACCTTTATTTTATTTATTTAATTTTATGTGGTGCTGAGGATCAAACCCGGGGGCCTCTCACATGCTAGGCGAGCACTCTACCACTGAGCCACAACCCCAGCCCTTTTTATCTTATTTTTGAGACATGGTCTTGCTAAGTTGCTGAGGCTGCTTTTGAACTTGCAATTCTTCCGCCTCAAACTACCAAGTTGTTGGGAGTATAGGAGTGCACCACCAGGCCTGGCTCTGATGGTTTTACTTCCTGAGTTGTCCCTGCCTACACTCTTCTAGGGTCAGCAGTAGCTCTAAGACCATGTACTTGATATATTCTGAGTTCTGGTCACAAATCTTCTTGAATCTTTGAGTTAAGAAACCTTGGAAGATAAAAGGCTCCAAAGGGGAGGAAGAAGTATGAGAGTGAAGCTGCTCCTACTAGCTGTAAACACATGAACAAAGTGCCACAAGAGGCACTAGTAACATAACATGTACAAGAAAGAAGCAAACCCCTTCCTCGGAACGTTTCTGCCCAGTGGGAGTAAGAGACATGCAAACATTCTAATCACAGTCAATACCATTCTATATCTGCAGTCTCACAGATTTAAATCCATAGATTTAAATGACCAAAGATAAAAAATATTGGAAAAAAAGTATGCACTACACACATACAGACTTTATTTCTTGTTATTATTCCCTAAACAATACAGCATAACAACTACTTACATGGTATTTAAATTGTGTTTGATATTATAAATAATCTAGAAATGATTTAAAGTATACAAGACAATGTGTGGTAATATGCAAATACTATGAGATTCTACATAAGGGACTTGAGCATCTACAGATGCTTCATGGGGTTCTTGGAACCAATCTCCTGTAGAAACCAAAGAATAACAGGAAAGTGTACATGGCACTTACTAGGAGCCAGGCTCTGGGATTACAAACTCTGTATTTATTCATTCATTTAAACCTTATGAAATAAGTTCTGAGGGGCTGGGGTTGTGGCTCTGCAGTAGAGTGCTTGCCTGGCACATGCGAGGCCCCAGGTTAGATCCTCAGCAACACATGAAAAATAAATAAATAAAATAAAGGTACTGTGTCCAACTACAACTAAAAAAATATTTTTTTTAAAAAGAAGTTCTGCACGAAGAACTAACTTTATTCTGTATGGTGGTACAGGGATGCATAGAGGTTGAGACCCAGAGAATAGTGAATTCTGCCTGAGCTGATCCAGAAGAGCTTCATGAAGGTGATTATCAGATGAACCAGAAGTTAAGCTCATGAGGTAGAGCACAAAGGAATCAGACAGCATGTGCCAAGCACAGAAAGGTGAGACAACACAGTATGTTTCAAAAATGTAAACAGTATAGTGAGTACAAAGGGCAAGGGATACGCTTGAAAAAGTAAGCTTCAGCCAGATCATTAAAAATTCTTTTGCTAGGAATGGGGTATGGCTCAGTGGCAGAGATCTTGCTTAGCACATCTGAGGTCTGGAGTTTGCCAGCATCACACACACACACACACACACTCACACACATATACAGAATCTTTTTTTAATATTATACTTTATGTGGTTATAATTTTTAATATATTTTTTAGTTATACATAGACACAATATCTTTATTTTGTTTATTTATTTTTATGTGGTGCTGAGGATCGAACCAGGATCTCTCACATGCGAGGTGAGCGCTCTACCACTGAGCCACAACCCCAGCCCCATATACAGAATCTTGTCATATTTTAACGGTTTAGACTTTCTTCTCAAAGTGAGAGGGATGATAGTTACGGGTGATATAATCAGTTTAGCATTTGCCCAGAATTGTGGTGAAAACAACATGGAAAAAAATTGGTAGGAAAAAAAAAAAGAAATTGGAAGGGTTGGTATGGAAATGAAGTGAGTGGAGTCCTCTCGGAGAAAAAAGGCAGGAGAAAGTAAAATAGAACAGAAGTCAGAATGAAAAAAAGAGGGTGGGTTTGATGGTAATGTAGAAAATAGAACTGATTAGATTTGATGATGAATTAGATTTGAAGAGAAGGAAGGACAGAGTTGAGGGTGGCCTGGGTTTTCTGACTCATGGTGCTATGAAGGGAAGTGTCCTGCACAGATTACAGAACCCAGAACAGATCATAAAAAGAAAGTTAATGGCTTCTAGTACTTAGTCTGTCACATAAGAAACTTGGAAGTCCTCACTCCCATCCTCACAAGAAGGAAAAAGCTGAACAAACTGAAAATTCACAACTTTTCCTGGATCTATCAGAGAACTGCAGGTACAAGGCAAATTGCTGCCCCCAAATTAGAGATAAACAGGTAGATACAGAGAATTCCAATTTACCAGCAAAAGCCCAGGAGCAGAAACTTCTACGGAAACCAGTACCAGGGTTAGAAAAATTAAACTGTAATTGACAAATAGCTAGAGGCTCAGTGCAGACAAATTTGAGAGTTAAAAACTCCAGGGGGTCCCCTTCTTAAGGGGGGGGTCCCCATGAATCTATGAGTTTTACCTCAAGAAATTTACCAGGTTCTCACAGTAAAGACTAAAGAAAATGCTCATTGGACTTCTGGCAGGGGGAGAAAGAAAGTGGCCTTTAAAAAAATTACTTTAATTTTAATTTTGAGACAGGGTCTTGCTAAATTGCAGAGCTGTCCTTGAACTTTCAATTCTCCTTCTTCAGCCTTTCAAATTGCTGGGATTAGAGGCATGAGCCACCATGTCTGGCCAAAAGTGGCCATTTTGAAGTACATTAAGAACACTCTATTTTTAACAAGGTTTGTCCTCAAGAGAAACTAAGTCTTACTAACTTAGGACATAAAGAGAGCCCAATTCATCTGGGAAAAGGGAAATCCCTGGTCTAGCCTCCTAGCATTTCACATGAGGAAAGGAAACATGCAACTTCAGCTCTAGCGTTCCTGTTTGACCTGTTTGGGGCAGTAGGAAATGGGGGGTGTCAGGGACTGAGAAGCATTTGTGAAAGTCACAGCCCCAGGCACAGGCTCTAAGAAACTGAAACCTAATTATAGGATTCTAGAATGTTCCCCTCTCCATACTTTAACACCAATAAAGCTCTGTGTAATAACAGGGGAATGCAAAAGAACTGCACATCTTGGACCTTATTTAAGAAGTCTCTTGGGACTACCAAAGACAACAGGGGAGTCAATGACAAGGATGCTGGAAGAAATTTTAGCTCCTAACATCTACAACTAACAATAAACATAGCCTAACCCCTAGGCAGATAAACATAAAACACTTGACTTTCCACAAAAAAAACAAAACAACAACACCACCAAAATGACATGGCAGACTAAAAGACAAACAACAACACCCATTTGAAGAGACATAGCATAAGAATCAGACTCAGATATAGAAGAGATTCTGGAATTATCAGACATAGAATTTAAACTATAGTCAATATGCCCCGGCTCTAATGGAAAAAGTGGACAACATGCAAGAACAGAAGGGTAATGAAAACAGAGCATGGGAAATTCTAAAAAGAACCAAAAGGAGGGGCTGGGATTATGGCTCAGTGGTAGAGCACTTGCCTAGCACATGTGAGGTGCTGGGTTCGATCTTCAGCACCACATAAAAATAAACAAATAAAGGTATTGTGCCCAACTATAAAAAAAAAAATTTAAAGAACCAAAAGGAAATGCTAGAAATAAAAAAAGAACTGTAATAGAAATTAAAAATGCCTTTGATGGGCTTTTTAACAGAGTGGACACAGCTGAGGAAAGAATCAGCCTGAAGAAGTGTGGATAGAATTTCCAAAGCTGAAATGCAGAGGGAAAATAATTTAAGAAGAACAGAATATCCATGCATTGTGGGATAATCACAAAAAGTGTGACATACACTAATGAAAATATCAGAGAAGAACAGAAAAAAAATGTTTGAAACAATATGGCTGAGAATTTCCCAAAAATTAATGATACCAAAAATAGATTCAGGAGGCTCACAGAACAGCATCCAGGATAAATGTCAAACAAACAAACACAAAACAGAACCACTACCATCATATAGGCATATCATATCCACACTGCAGAAAATCAAAGACAAAAAAAAAAAAAAAAGAGGAAAGAAAGAGTAAGGGATGGGAATAGGCTGGGGAAACTTATCTACAGAAGAGTAAGGATAAGAATTACATTGGCCTTCCATTCAGAAACCATGAAAGCAGAAAAGGAGTGAAACATTTGCAGTGTTGAAGAAAAATTTCAAAACTCACCAAATCTTGAGTTCTGTATCCAAAAAATTATTCTTTAAAAGGAAATAAATACTTTCCAAAAAAAAGTTGAGGAAATGTATTACCATTAGTCCTGTCTTGCAAGATATGTTAGAAGAAATGCTTTAGAATGAAAATTATGTAGGTCAGAAATTCAAGTCTACATAAAGGAATGGTAGAGAAGGAATAAGTGAAGTAAAAATGGGAGATGACTAGAATTTCCCATACCCAAGAAAATAGTCAATTCAATAATGGACTGACTCAAGTTAAGTACTCAACAAAATCTGAAAGGAAATTATTTTTAAATTTTAGAACTGGATAGAGAACAGAAAAGCACAAAATATTGCATATAACCCCACCATGCAGAGAAGACCAGTTAACAATCTGATGCCTCTTTAACTTTTGCAGAACTTGGGATTGAACCCAGGGGCACTCTATCACTGCTCTACACGCAGCCCTTTTAAGACAAGGTCTTGCTAATTGAGTTCCCCATGCTCTCTGGCCTCGGATTTGCTATCCTCCAGCCTTGGCCTCCAGAGTAGCTAGGAATACAATCACGGCTTGTATTTTTTTGCGGTACCGCGGATTGAACCAGGGATGCTTAACAACTAATAAACTATTCCTATACCTTTTATCATTTATTTTGAGACAGGGTCTCACTAAATTGCTGAGGCTGGCCTCAAAATTGCGATTCTTCTGCCTCAGCCTCCCGGAGTCCCAGGATTACAGACGTCCGCCACTGTGCCCAGTTCATATTTTACTTCTTAAAGGCGAGCGCCCTCTTCTGTTTGGCTAAATTCTTACTGGAAGCAGCATGTCGCTGGGGAAGGTTTCGCAGGCGCTAGTTGAGGACTGAGATTTAAGCACTTGTCATTTCAACGAACGAAAATAATGGACAGAGAAGATTGCATGATCTCCGAATTAGAAAGTCGGGCCTCGGAAGTGACACGACTTTTCAGTAGGTTCTGCGAAAAAAAGCGGGAACTGGGAACTGGGAAGGCCCCGAGGGGCGAGGGGCGGTCACAGATGTCTCAGTGGCCAACTAAAGCACTAGCAGCCGGGGGGCGGAGCCTGAGAGAGGCCGGACCTGCGGGGGCGCGGCCTTATGACGCGACGTCACACTTCACTGTCTGGCAGACCATTGGTTCCCTTTTACCTTCCTTTTCCGGGGCAAGGGAAACTAGGCTCAGAGCCGGAAGTGAGGTACCTTCGAGTTCCAGATAGCGGTGGCGCTTAAAGCTGAGTGATCCTGGTACCATTGGAGACGCCCTGCTCCTCCATTCAGGCTCCATCCTGAGCTAGGAGAAGCCCCCAGAATTCTGGCGACCTATAGAAGAGAATTGAGTCAGATCGCAGCGTATCCGGCGCACCACGAAAGAGCCGAATCAGAGGGCCCCCGGAAACCCGCCCCCAGGAGGGGTCGGGAAGTCTCTCCAAGGTGGTAGAAGCCTGAAGGAACAGCCCTGGGGCGGAGACGGGGCCATGGCCACGCCTCCGGGGGCCGGCCCCGCTACTTTGCGCTTCGCAGCGGCAGCCAGCTGGCAAGTAGTGCGCCAACGCAGCGTGGAGCACTTTCCGAGAGTACTAGAATTTTTGGGATCCCTGCGCGCTGCTGCTCCAGGCTTGGTTCGCTACCGGCACCATGAACGCCTTTGTATGGGCCTAAAGGCCAAGGTATTGGGGCGGAACGGAAGATCTGAGAGGGCCGAAGGTTGGGGGACAGGGGGAATACCAGTTGGAAAAGAGTGGTTTGTCCCGAGTGGGTATTCTGAGCTTAGTATCCTGCAGGTGGTGGTGGAGCTGATCCTTCAGGGCCGGCCTTGGCCCCAGGTCCTGAATGCCCTGAATCATCACTTCCCAGAATCTGGACTTGTAGTGCGGGACCCTAAAGCTGTGAGTAAATCTTGCAAACAAGCCCTAAGTCCAGTTGCACTTAAAAGTTGCCCCTGTTGCCCTCAACTTCTCTGCCTTTCCTATCAACAGACAAAGCAGGATCTGAGGAAGATTTTGGAGGCACAGGAGACTTTTTGCCAGCAGGTGAAGCAGCTGTCAGAGGTCCCTGTAGATTTGGCTTCAAAGCTGCAGGTGAGACTGGGTAGTTTGGAGGCTGTTAAGTGGTTGTTCCTATTTTCTGTCATCCTTTTCTGACCTGCTTGTCTTTCTCCACTGTAGGAACTTAAACAAGAGTATGGGGAACCCTTTCTGGATGCCATGGAAAAGCTGTTTTTTGAATACATGTGTCAGCTGGAAAAAGCACTGCCTTCAGTGCAGACACAGCAGGTTTTGTTGGAGCAAAACACTTAAGGACAGAGTGTGGGGTGGGATTATTGTATCAAGGACTGGTTTTTATGCCTCTTTTCCTGCCCACAGCTTCAGGATGTGCTGAGTTGGATGCAGCCTGGAGTTTCTATCACCTCTTCTGTTGCCTTGAGCCAATATGGTGTGGACATGGGGTGGCCACTTCCAGGTATTAGTACCACCTGGGATAATTAGCTATTTGTGGATGTGGTATTTAGTATGACATATTTTGAGTCAGTCAACTTGAAGTTAGGTGGGCCTGAAGCATAAGGAACCTGAGCAAATTAATCTGTTACTATCTATTATTCATTTTTTTCTGGTACTGGTAGTGAACCCAGGGGTGCTTAACCACTGAGCTACATCTGCAGCCCTTTTTAAAATTTTGGGACAAGGCTTCACAAAGTTACTTAGGGCCTCACCAAGTTGCTGAGGCTGGCCTTGAACTGGTGATCTTCCTTCCTCAGCCTTCTAGGTTGCTGGAATTACATGTATGTGCCACCATGCCCAGTTATCTATTCTCTTTATAAGAAGCCTCATTTTCTCTTTCAGAGTGCTCTGTTTCTGATTCAGTGAACCTGACAGAGATGGAACAAAATCCTCCTCTGCAACAGGCACTAGCACCCCATAGTCCTCTGCCAAAAGCCAAGCCTGGCCCTCAGGGACCAGCTTCAAGGAAGCACCCAGAACGTTTGGCAGGCCACCACTTCAATTTGGCTCCTCTGGGCCAGCGAAGAACCCGGTCCCAATGGACATCTGCTAGGGAAGGCCATAAGGAGCGTCCAATGGTCATGCTGTTCCCCTTTAGAAATTTGGGCACACCAACCCAGGTCATATCTAAATCTGACAGCAGGGAAGAGCATGGAATTCATACAGTGGACCCATCAGATGCTGTGGGCACAAGAACAGCCATCATGGGGAAGTCTAAGAGTCCATCTCAGATCCTGGGGGAAAGTGCTCTAAAGAACCCTGCTGACTTATCTGCCTCAGAGCAAAAAGAGTGAGTGTTAGCTTTGCTTCTTCCTAGTAGGACCACACTGTTTACTTACTTTTCTTTCACACTGTTCTTTGCTTGCTTCTACCTCAGGAATTGCTTGGATTGCTATATTGACCCACTGAGACTATCATTATCACCTCCTAGGGCCAAGAATCCAGGTAGGTAAGCTGAGTCAGGTTTTGCTTAGACAGTCTGTTTTCTTAGATACTTTTCAGAAACTTTGTTCACCTAGAAGGAGTATTTTGATTCTGGTTTCCTTCCTCCAGTGTGTTCCCCATCTCTGTGCAACTCTGTCATTACCATAGGAGACTTGGTTTTGGACTCTGATGAGGAAGAAAATAGCCAGAGAGAAGGAAAGGTGAGTAGGAAGGAGCAGAAAGCTAGGGAAAAGGATGGGCAGAACAAGCCTGAAAAATCCACATGCTTCAGAATACGGAGGATTTAGGGGATGGTTTTTCGACAATAGGATCTCCTGCTCCCTTCTCTGTAGGAGTTTCTGGAAAACTTTCAGAAGGCAAAGTTTGACACTCTGATTCCTACCTTCTGTGAATATCTCCCCACTTCTGGCCCCAATATGGTGCCCACTGCTTCCTGTGACCACCTAGGCAGCTCTACACCCTTGTGATAGCACTGGAATGCCCTCTTCCTCCTTGGTCTTTAGGCAGTTTGGTGGGAATGAAGTGGAAACCAGGCTTGGATTGTCTGACTACATTACTAAAAACTTTGTGATGCTTGATAATTAAACTTTAGATTTGTTACAACACTCTTGATGTGAGGAAGGACTTCTGTAGGTCAGTGGATGTCATTTCTTAGACATAGAACCAGGTTTCTAGAGTTGGAAGAATCCCTACCATTTTACTTCCCTTAGAAAGTGTTATTCAGATGTGCCCAGAAGTTGAGAGCCTGGAAGAGAAATGTCTTTTTATTGTTCTGAAAATATATGCCTAATGCTGGAATATATTTTATAAACTCTCATTCTGCCAATTCACCTGGGGGTGGTGGCGCTAGAATGAAAACACTTTGTGGGAATAATACTTACTGTCTTTAATACCACTGGGTCAATGCTAATCACTACCTTCCTACTTTGAAGCAACACCTAGATGTCAGCCTTGTGCAGAAAGCTTTAGCATCTCTTTTATAGTTAGTGAGACCTCTTTTTATTGAGTTATCTCAAATATAAACTTCTGAGCTTTTTAGATATTTAAAGATTTCATTTAATGAACCTGATTAATAAGACATAATTCCAAAAGCCTGCCCCATCCAGACCAAGGCCATATAGAACATTTATGATTTAATCAGTATCTTTTCATCTTCAGGATGCTGGGTCCCCAGATACCCATTCAATTATCTTACTTCATTTTCAGACTGTATTCTTCCTCACTTCCTCCCCAGTAAGTGCTCTGGGCATCTTGTGTGTACAAACAGAGAAGTATAGCGTTATTACAGGAGCTCTCAGGAGGAAGACAATGGGAACTGTTAAATGCACTGCCACAGTAGTTAGAATGGGTGAGAAACCCATTTGGGAAACCCTTTTGCGAAGTATTGGTGCCTTGAGCAGGCAGAAATACTCAGGTCTAGTGTGCATCACTGAAGATTGGATTCACCTGCTGGGTGACTCGGATGAAAGTAGTTCTCCGGCTCAACTCCTTTAGCTTAGCTGCTCCCACATAGGTGCATGTAGATCGGATCCCTCCTAGGATGTCACGAATGGTATGCTCCACATCCCCTTTAAAGGGGACTTCTACTGTCTTTCCCTCTGAGGCCCTTGAAATAGGAAAAAAAGTTATTACCTTCTTATTCTAGATTCCTTAAGCTCAATGACTCTTCTGTCTCTATAACACCATGTCACCATTTTTCCTCCTAAGAATTATATCATCCATTTTCCAGCAGCCATGAGCTCTGCCACCATACTATGCAGTCACATTCTCCAAGAACCCTCAGCTTCTGGTCCTCCACACATACCTGTACTCTGCCACGCCACCAGCGTACTTCTTCATGGCCATTTCAGAACTCATTCCATAGAAGAGTTTGTACTTCTTGCCATCTCTCTCAATGAGGTCACCACCTGACTCACTGTGCCCAGCCAGCATGCCACCGAGCATCACAAAGTCAGCCCCTGCCCCTGCCAAAATCAAAGAGGTAGGAAAGAGATTCCTCTGGCCAAGATGCCCACATGGCCCCCCTTCAAAAGCAACTCATGCCAAATTCTCAGTCCTGACAATGTCTCCAGCATCTTCCCAGCACTGTTTTTCTCTCTGACCCATATCCACAAAGGCCTGCTTTGACCTAGTTTATTCCTCTGGGCCTGATTTCCTCAAGATTTTTAAAATAGCCTCTGGAGATTCCCTGCCCAACTTCTGCTTTCACTGTCTTCTCATCATTTTGTTTTGTTGCTTCCATCTGAGTAAAACATCATGTCTCCCAAGAATAGTAGTCTCATTTTAATGTGAAGAAGAAAAGCAGAAAATGCAGGCTTATAGTCCCATTCTTCAGAGTCAGTGGCTCAGGAATTTACAGATGGCCCTGGCTCACACTTGGAGCATCTAAATTAGTCTCAGGATTTCTCCTGCTGGCTTACCCCAGGCGACACCACAGGCTTCAGGGTCACTACTTCATATTATGAGAGAATCTGAATGGCTTCCTGAGTCTCTCCTACCCTGACCCTAGATCCTGAGAGGTAATACATCCTCTTCTACAGGATCCTTCTTCTGTGCCCTCCCTAACTCCTTACCAAAAGCTTTGGCCACATCCCCAGGGCAGCTGCAACCTCCATCCTGCAAAATAAAGAGCACAGTGAACAGACAGCATGGATTTTCCAAGCGCTCTCAGCGATGTCCCAACAGTCCACTTCAAAACTGACATGCACTCAAGAGTCCTGACCCATATCTACTAGAGCCTCCATACTGCAGAAAACCTATTGGCAGCCTCATACCCTAAGACTTTGGGCCTTACTGAAATGATGTGGCCTTTGAGGCCATGAGCAGCATCTGCACACTCCATCACTGCACTGAGCTGTGGATACCCCACTCCAGTTTTCTTCCGGGTTGTACACACAGAACCTAGGAAGAACATGCCAAGGGTGAGAGTGAATTCACTCTGTGAATTTGCCACTGAAGGTGAGAGTGAATTCACTCTGTGAATTGGCCTCAATGAAATAGCTTACCTGGCCCAATTCCCACTTTGATGATGTCAGCCCCAGAGAGGATCAACTCTTCCACCATCTCTCCTGTTACCACATTCCCTGCCTGGGACAGAGCAGTCAAAATAAGAACATCCTTATGGTCAGAAATGGACACAAGCTTATTTGCTCTTAGATGGCATGCCTGGACTATGACTTCATATTATGAGAGACTAATACAAAGAAAGGATACCTAGGTTCCCTATGTTGGGACCTCTGAGGGCTTCTACACTAGCTACTTCAAAGGACCCTGCTCTCTATACTAAGCTAGCTAGATAGGGAGCAATGGTGGAAACTGGTGTCACTGTTGAAATGAGGGTAAAGCCAGGGTCCAGGATGCACTTTACTATCTCAGGCAGCAAGGTGGTATGACCCACAGGGGAGAAGTGAGATGGCATGAAGAAGTGTTCAGTGCAGCAAAAGAAATTACTAGAGCAAACTCAGATCTGACTTAAGAGTAGATTTATCTCCAACATACCCTGTTCTGTCATAGAACCTCTCTGGCTTCAGGGAAAGGGGAAGACATGGTAATGTAGGCTAAATACTCCTCCCAACTGTATTTGCTTTTGATGGTCAGCAGAGACCTTCAATGCTATGAAAGAAATGGGTTCTTGTCATCCCCTCCACAAGCTTGTAAAAAAATTAAACATTATTTCCTGTGATACCTTTTATGTGATTGTCCATTTCAATGGGCAGATGTATATGTACCAGAGTAATGTACAATGCATACATGTTCCATCATGGTTTTGTGAGTGATATCAAGGACACTGGATTTACAAAAACTAAATCAAGGATTGGAGATATTGCACTGCTAATAAACATTTTAGACTTGGAATCATGGTATAATCAATCACCCAGTAATGTTATGTGGACTCGAAATAGCATAATGTAACAGAAAAATGAATTGATGTAACAAATGAAGTGTTAAGAAAAAGAGTGGAAGGTAACAACTACAGGATAATAAAAACATACCATGATGGTGTGTTGAGGGAAGCGCTTCCGTACATCCTTTACAAATTCAACAAAGTGTTCAGAGTAGCCATTTGCCACATCTAGGCATATATATTTCACCTGGGGAATAGCTTCCAGGATCTGTTCCAGTTGCTCAAAGTCAGAAGAGCCTGTCCCTGAACTGGCAGCCAGATACTGTAGAAGAAACACGGTCACTGACATGAGAAGCATTAGACTAGCCTGTGACATTATATTATCAGAGATGATCTAGTGACCAAAGGGGTAAAGGGTGAGGGTTGGTTCCTGGCAGCCAAAAATGGTTCCCTGGAAAATGGACAAGGAAGGGAGTAAGAGGGGCCCAGTGTTACCTGAAGACAATCAGGATTCTGGCCAGCAAACTCTTGCCACTGATGAAGACTGTAATGTTTATGGACAGCAGTGAAGAGGGAGAACTGGGAAGAGAAGCATTCAGAAAGGAGAAAACATTATCAGGATCTTTTTCTATAAAAATAGATCTTTATACTCTTCTGAGAGAAAAAAACAATTGGAGTTTGGAAGGAAAACAAGTTCTTGGCTGAGCTGGGATTTGAGTTTGACCATTATTATCCCTACAAATTCCAGTAGGGCTTTTTCAACATGAAACTAGTATTTAATTATTCCTACTAAAGTACTGAGTCATCTGGATTTCACCAGCTAGCATATACATTGCTTTTGACCTAAAAGGTGAGAAAGACAAGCTCTTGGTGTAAGGGCACAAGTAGGAGATACGTAGGAACCATGAAGAGGCTAGATGGAGCCAGTGATTGTCTGCGCTTACACAGTCCCTCCTCCTAAGTACTCTAGTACTAAATCTGTCTTTAGTATCTTCTGATTCACTTGCCAGCAGTAATTCAGTGAGTACAGATGCCCACAAAAAGTAAAGCCTTAAGCTTAGTGGAGCTGTTAAGGGGCCATACCATCCTTTATTTCTTCAGGAGTAAGGACAAGTATTCTTTGATGGGGACATAGACAAGAAAAGTCTATTTCAGTCAACCAAGTTGTAAGACAATGACTTATCAGGTTTATATTCTCTAGCTCAACAAATGACAATGTCCCAGTACTTTGAGAAAGCCATTCAAAAGCCACCGTGGCCAGGCTCATGCCTGTAATCCCAGCTACTTGGGAGACTGACTCAGTAGGATCACAAGTGCAAGGTCAGCCTGGGCAACTTGGTGAAACCCTGTCTCAATAAAATTTTTTAAATGTACTTCAATGATACAGCATGACCGTTGGGTTCAATCCCAGATACTGAGAGAAACAAAACAAAACAAAAACCACTGTACACAGTGTTTGTGCTTTAAAAGTGCAAACATGCAAACAGACATGAGACAGCACAAATCTTGCAATGCACCAGAAATGCAAGGAAGTCATGTATCAGCTAGCAGCAGAAAGTGCTATACTTAGAGATGATCATCAATACCATCTAGCTAAAATCTGGTATTAAATTCTACCTTCTCAGCAACACTGTTAATATGTTGATTAAGTTGCTCTAGGAGGTCAACATGCCTTGGAGATGCAGTAGCCTAGTGTGGCATGAATACATCTAATATATAACATAATCTAGAAAAATATGTTTGCTTGCATCCGACCTTTTCATAATTATTAGGAAACTTGGCTCTGTCTCTGAAATCTGACTTTAGTACTCATCAGCAATACTGAAAAGCCAGTCTCAACATAAAGTATTAAGACATTCTCCAACAAGGTTCATGTATTACAGCATGCTGGTTAAATCTCCAGTCAGATTTATCATTCCCCAAGTCTACTGGTCAGGGAAAGCAGACTATGGGTAACAGCAGGATTCCTAAGCAGTTAAGTTAGAAAGGCAACAAAAATAATAAAACTGCATAACTATCAATCTCAGAGAAATAACAACAGACATTCCACAAAGAGACAGCAATTTGAAACAGGAAGATGGATTCTTTAAGGCTAACAGAACCACAATCAGCAACAAAATCCATCAACTATGGTTACGTGGATTGACCAGTAGAGTGCTTGTATTCTCAAAGTGTCCAGGTAACCTTCTCAGCTAACAAGTACAGAGGCAGGTAATACTACTGACAGGAGCAGTGTCTTCCATTTTCAAAGTGAACAACCTGCATTTAAGAAAAAAAACCGATTTAGGAAGATGGCGGCGAGGGGAGTGCATTGCCCCCGTGTGCTGCTTCACTGTGTGGGAGTATGACAGGTCAGGACGGCTAAAGGCTATCTTGTTAGGAATTTCCAGCAATAGTGGGGTGCTCCGGAACCTGGAGGAAGGATTTCCATCGCACGAGGATCGGCTACCGGGACTCAAACGTGAGAGGTTTGTCGCACGGAGGGTAACACTGCTTATTCAGCAAATCGCCCCGCGGCTAGAGTCTGCAGCGCGCGCTGGGAAACGAGGAGATAGCGACGCAGGGATACAGCGCTGCAGTTTCTGCCAGCCGTGCAAGCACCGTACTCAGGGCTGAATTCTGGGTTCGAGACGGGGAAGGAAGCGGTCCATCTTGGTTCTCCACACCGGTCAGACCACAGAGGAGGCCAGCAGCCACCATGTTGGAAAGCTGACGTCACCATCCCTGTTTTCGACTGACCGCAGCTCATTCAGCCATAGAACAGGTAATTTCAGGCTGCCATTCGCCTGCGGCTTGCAGATAGATTGCTAGGGTTCAGTGCCTGGGGGCTTCTTAGAACCTGATCTTATCGGAGCGAACACCGAGCGCGGGCGGAACGGGGCGGCCGAGTTCCCGCTCCCGGAACCGCCCTGGCCCAGGGCTGCGGAGCCTGCGGAGGCTGCTTCTTGGACCCTGCTCCTATCAGAGCATACACCAAGCACTAAGCAGCCGAATTCCGGATCCCGGAACTGAGCCCGCGGGGACTGCTTCTTGGAGCCTACTCTTATAGGAGCATACACCGAGCACGGAGCGGCCGAGTTCCGGCTCCCGGAACTTCCCTGGCCCGGGGCTAGGAGCCCGCGGAAACTGGTTCTCGGTCCGGGTCCTGCTGAGGGCCGGTAAGGACTCACCCGTTGCTTTGGTTGCCCAGCAAGGGGAACGAAATAATGCCATTCGCATAGGATACCAACATGGCAGAGATCTGATGTCATCAGAAAGCGGCGGAAGAGAGAACTTCATCAATACCAGCGGCGACATAAACAGTTGGTCTCCTGGTGGGGGGGGTGAGGCACAGACACCCGAGTCTCCTCAATTTGCCGTCGAGCCAGAGGGGAGGAGCCGGGCCGCCTCCAGCGCCCGGAGCAAGCCCAGCGGCTCGCCAGCGTGGTGACCACGTGACCCCAATTGGAGTGGGGGCGGAGCGGAGCCGCCACCCGCACCCGCAAGGTGGGCAGACCCGCGACCCAGTGGTACATGGGCGTGGTAGGAGGGGCAGGGCAGAGCCGCCGTTCGCGCTTGCAAGGTAAACAGACCTGTGACAGCCTGGCGGGTCAGGCCCAGTGGCCTGCCAGTGTGGTACATACGTCACCCCAACTGGAGTAGGGGCAGAGCAGATCCTTCTCCCATGCCCGGATCAGGCCCTGCCGGTGTGATGGCCACGTGACCCCAATTGGAGTGGGGGGCGGAGCGGAACCGCCACCCATGCCCGCAGGGTGAGCAGACCTGTGACCAACCTGCAGATCAGGCCCAGGGGTCCGCAGGCGTGGTAGGAGGGGCAGGGCAGATCCGCCGCCCGCACCTCCAAGGTAGGCAGACCTGCAACAGACCGGCGGATCAGGCCCAGGAGCCTGCCAGCGTGGTACACACACCACCCTAATTGGAGTAGGGGCAGAGCAGAGTCGCCGCCCGTGCCAGGAACAGGCCCAGCGTCCTGCAGGCGGGGTAGTCACGACACCCCAATTGGAGTAGGGGCAGAGCAGAGCCTCCACCCATGCCCGAAAGGTGGGCAGATCTGCGACCGACCAGCGGGACAGGCCCAGTGGCCTGCCGGTACGACAGACACGTCACCCCATTTGGAGTAGGGGCAGAGTAGAGCCGCCGCCCGCGCCTGCAGGGTAGGCAAACCTGCAACCGACCGGCGGATCAGGCCCCGTGGCCTGCCAGCGTGGTACACTCGTCACCCCAATTGGAGTAGGGGCAGAACAGAGCCGCCACCAGCGCCCAGAACAGGCCCAGTGACCTGCCGGCGTGGTAGCCACGACACCCCAATTGGAATAAGGAGAGAGCAGAGCCGCCGCCCGCGCCTGCAGGAAAGATACGCAAGCAGTATGAAAAGACAAGGAAAGAAAGGACCACAAGCAATGCAGGTCAACACAACTTTAGAAGAGGTAACAGCTGCAGCAGATGGAATGTCAGATAAAGAATTCAGGATATACATGCTTCAGATGATCTGGAGTATCAAGGAAGACATTAAACAGCAAAATCAGACAATGAAAGATCACTTCGACAATGAATTACGCAAACAAATCCAGGAAGCAAAGGATCAACTATACAGGGAGATAGAGGTTATAAAAAACAAACAAACAGAAATCCTAGAAATGCAGGAAGCAATAAACCAACTTAAAAACTCAATGGAGAATACTACCAGCAGAGTAGAACACTTAGAAGATAGAACATCAGACAATGAAGACAAAGTATTTCAACTGGAAAAGAACATAGACAGCTCAGCAAGACTGTTAAGAAACCATGAGCAGAACATCCAAGAAATATGGGATAACATTAAGAGACCAAACTTAAGAGTCATTGGGATACAGGAAGGTACAGAGCTCCAAACCAAAGGAATGAGCAGTCTATTCAATGAAATAATACGAGAAAACTTCCCAGACTTGAAGAATGAGACAGAATCCCAAATCCTAGAAGCCTACAGGACGCCGAATGTGCAAAATCATAAGAGATCCACACCTAGACACATTATAATGAAGATGCCCAACATACAGAATAAGGAGAGAATTTTAAAAGCTACAAGAGAAAGGAAGCAGATTACATTTAGGGGTAAGCCAATCAGGATAACAGCTGATCTTTCAACACAGACTCTGAAAGCTAGAAGATCCTGGAATAACATATTTCAAACACTGAAAGAAAATGGGTTCCAACCAAGAGTTGTGTATCCAGCGAAATTAAGCTTCAGGATGGAAGATGAAATTAAAACCTTCCACGATAAACAAAAGTTTAAAGAATTCGCAGCTAGAAAACCATCTCTTCAAAACATCCTCGCCAAAGCATTACAGGAAGAGGAAATGGAAAATAACAATGAAAACCAACAGTGGGAGGTAGGACAGTAAAGGGGGGGAAAATAATCAAAGAGGAAAACAAACCATGTTTAGTAACAGAAATAAACAAATATGGCTGGAAGAACAACCCATATCTCAATAATAACCCTAAATGTTAATGGCTTAAACTCACCAATTAAGAGACACAGGCTAGTAGAATGGATCACAAAACAAGACCCAACAATATGCTGCCTACAGGAGACGCATTTGATAGGAAAAGACATACATAGGCTGAAGGTGAAAGGTTGGGAAAAATCATATCACTCATATGGACTTCGGAAACAAGCGGGAGTGTCCATACTCATATCAAATAAAATAGATTTCAAGCCAAAGTTAATCAAAAGGGATAAAGAGGGACACTACATACTGCTTAAGGGAACCATACACCAACAAGACATAACAATCATAAATATTTATGCCCCAAACAATGGTGCAGCTATGTTCGTCAAACAAACTCTTCTCAAGTTCAAGAGTCTAATAGACCACCATACCATAATCAACACACCTCTCTCGCCACTGGACAGATCTTCCAAACAAAAGTTGAATAAGGAAACTATAGAACTCAATAACACTATTAATAACCTAGACCTAATTGACATATATAGAGTATACCACCCAACATCAAGCAGTTACACTTTTTTCTCAGCAGCACATGGATCCTTCTCAAAAATAGATCATATATTATGTCACAGGGCAACTCTTAGACAATATAAAGGAGTAGAGATATTACCATGCATCTTATCTGATCATAATGGAATGAAACTGAAAATCAACGATAAAAGAAGGAAGGAAAAAGCATACATCAATTGGAGAATGAACAATAGGTTACTGAATGATCAATGGGTTATAGAAGACATCAAGGAGGAAATTAAAAAATTCTTAGAGATAAATGAAAACACAGACACAACATATCGGAATCTATGGGACACATTGAAAGCAGTTCTAAGAGGAAAATTCATTGCTTGGAGTTCATTCCTTAAAAAAAGAAAAAAACAACAAATAAATGATCTCATACTTCATCTCAAAATCCTTGAAAAAGAAGAGCAAAACAACAGCAAAAGAAGTAGAAGGCAAGAAATAATTAAAATCAGAGCTGAAATTAATGAAATCGAAACAAAAGAAACAATTGAAAAAATTGACAAAACTAAAAGTTGGTTCTTTGAAAAAATAAACAAAATCGACAGACCCTTAGCGATGCTAGCGAAGAGAAGAAGAGAGAGAACTCAAATTACTAGCATACGGGATGAAAAAGGCAATATCACAACAGACACTTCAGAAATACAGAAGATAATCAAAAACTATTTTGAATCCTTATACTCCAATAAATTAGAAGATAGTGAAGGCATAGATAAATTTCTTAAGTCAATGATATGCCCAGATTGAGTCAGGAGGATATAGAAAACCTAAACAGACCAATATCAATTGAGGAAATAGAAGAAACCATAAAAAGACTACCAACTAAGAAAAGCCCAGGACCGGATGGGTATACAGCAGAATTTTACAAAACCTTTAAAGAAGAACTAATACCAATACTTTTCAAGCTACTTCAGGAAATAGAAAAAGAGGGAGAACTTCCAAATTCATTCTATGAGGCCAACATCACCCTGATACCTAAACCAGACAAAGACACTTCAAAGAAAGAAAACTACAGACCAATATCTCTAATGAACCTAGATGCAAAAATCCTCAATAAAATTCTGGCGAATTGGATACAAAAACATATCAAAAAAATTGTACACCATGATCAAGGAGGATTCATCCCTGGGATGCAAGTCTGGTTCAATATACGGAAATCAATAAATGTTATTCACCACATCAACAGACTTAAAGATAAGAACCATATGATCATCTCGATAGATGCAGAAAAAGCATTCGACAAAGTACAGCATCCCTTTATGTTCAAAACTCTAGAAAAACTAGGGATAACAGGAACATACCTCAATATTGTAAAAGCAATCTATGCTAAGCCTCAGGCTAGCATCATTCTGAATGGAGAAAAACTGAAGGCATTCCCTCTAAAATCTGGAACAAGACAGGGATGCCCTCTCTCTCCACTTCTGTTCAACATAGTTCTCGAAACACTGGCCAGAGCAATTAGACAGACGAAAGAAATTAAAGGCATAAAAATAGGAAAAGAAGAACTTAAATTATCACTATTTGCAGATGATATGATTCTATACCTAGCAGACCCAAAAGGCTCTACAAAGAAACTATTAGAGCTAATAAATGAATTCAGCAAAGTGGCAGGATATAAAATCAACACGCATAAATCAAAGGCATTCCTGTATATCAGCGACAAATCCTCTGAAATGGAAATGAGGACAACCACTCCATTCAAAATATCTTCAAAAAAAATAAAATACTTGGGAATCAACCTAACAAAAGAGGTGAAAGACTTATACAATGAAAACTACAGAACCCTAAAGAGAGAAATAGAAGAAGATCTTAGAAGATGGAAAAATATACCCTGTTCATGGATAGGCAGAACTAACATCATCAAAATGGCGATATTACCAAAAGTTCTCTATAGGTTTAATGCAATGCCAATCAAAATCCCAACGGCATTTCTTGTAGAAATAGAGAAAGCAATCATGAAATTCATATGGAAAAATAAAAGACCCAGAATAGCAAAAACAATGCTAAGCAGGAAGTGTGAATCAGGCGGTATAGCGATACCAGACTTCAAACTATACTACAGAGCAATAGTAACAAAAACAGCATGGTACTGGTACCAAAACAGGCGGGTGGACCAATGGTACAGAATAGAGGACACAGAAACCAATCCACAAAACTACAACTATCTTATATTTGATAAAGGGGCTAAAAGCATGCAATGGAGGAAGGATAGCATCTTCAACAAATGGTGCTGGGAAAACTGGAAATCCATATGCAACAAAATGAAACTGAATCCCTTTCTCTCGCCATGCACAAAAGTGAATTCAAAATGGATCAAGGAGCTTGATATCAAATCAGAGACACGCTGTCTGATAGAAGAAAAAGTTGGCTACGATCTACAGTCGGTGGGGTCGGGCTCCAAATTCCTCAATAGGACACCCATAGCACAAAAGTTAATAACTAGAATCAACAAATGGGACTTACTCAAACTAAAAAGTTTTTTCTCAGCAAAAGAAACAATAAGAGAGGTAAATAGGGAGCCTACACCCTGGGAACAAATCTTTACTCCTCACACTTCAGATAGAGCCCTAATATCCAGAGTATACAAAGAACTCAAAAAATTAGACAATAAGAGAACAAACAACCCAATCAACAAATGGGCCAAGGACCTGAACAGACACTTCTCAGAGGAGGACATACAGTCAATCAACAAGTACATGAAAAAATGCTCAACATCTCTAGGTGTCAGAGAAATGCAAATCAAAACCACCCTAAGATACCATCTCACTCCAGTAAGATTGGCAGCCATTATGAAGTCAAACAACAACAAGTGCTGGCGAGGATGTGGGGAAAAGGGTACACTTGTACATTGCTGGTGGGACTGCAGATTGGTGCAGCCAATTTGGAAAGCAGTATGGAGATTTCTTGGAAAGCTGGGAATGGAGCCACCATTTGACCCAGCTATTCCCCTTCTTGGTCTATTCCCTAAAGACCTAAAAAGAGCATGCTACAGGGACACTGCTACATCGATGTTCATAGCAGCACAGTTCACAATAGCAAGACTGTGGAACCAACCTAGATGCCCTTCAATAGACGAATGGATAAAAAAAATGTGGCATTTATACACAATGGAGTATTACTCTGCATTAAAAAATGACAAAATCATAGAATTTACAGGGAAATGGATGGCATTAGAGCAGATTATGCTAAGTGAAACTAGCCAATCCCTAAAAAACAAATGCCAAATGTCTTCTTTGATATAAGGAGAGTAACTAAGATCAGAGTAGGGACGAAGAGCAGGAGAAGAAGATTAACATTTAACAGGGATGAGAGGTGGGAGGGAAAGGGAGAGAGAAGGGAAATTGCATGGTAATGGAAGGAGACCCTCAGGGTTATACAGTGGAGGGGGTAGAGAGGAGGGGAGGGGAGGGGAGAGGTGGGGAGGGGGGAGGGTGGAGGATGGGAAAGGCAGCGGAGCACAACAGACACTAGTATGGCAATATGTAAATCAATGGATGTGTAACTGATATGATTCTGCAATCTGTGTATGGGGTGAAGGTGGGAGTTCATAACCCACTTGAATCAAAGTGTGGAATATGATATGTCAAGAAATTTGTAATGTTTTGAACAACCCACAATAAAAAATTAAAAAGAAAAAAGAAAAAAAAAACACTCCATTTGGGGAATATCCCAGAAATTCCCAGGAACCTAGGACTTACAAGGAAGAAAAAAAAAAAAAGGAGAAAAGAAAAGTAGACATAAAAGTAATAAGCTGCTTCTCCCTAGAATATTCTATTTAAGAATTTTTGAATGTTCAACCTGTATTTAGTTTCTAGACTAAACCAGTGAATGCTGAGTGTTATGAATAATGGTGTCTTTGAAGGGATGCCTGTGATTAGGAGCAGGTAACCTGGGTGGTGGGAAAAGTTGGTAAGGGTATAAAGATAAGGAAAAAAAGTTCTGTTCATTTATCAGAAAACTGGGGCAAAATTTCCCAGTGCAGGGGTGTCCACCTGTAATCCCAGAAACTGGAGTGGCTGAGACAGGAGGATTACAAATTTGAGGCCAGCTTCAGTAACTTACCAAGGTCCTAAGCAACTTAGTGAGGCAAGCTTAGTTTCTCAAAATGAAAAACAAAAAGGGCTGGGAATGTAACTCAGTGACAGTGTGTCTCTGAGTTCAATTGCTGGTACAGAAAAAAAAAAAAAAAGGAGGGCAAAATTTAACTCTGAATCTCACTAGTTCAGATAGCCTTTATTTATTTATCTATTTATCTATCTATGTATCTATTTATTTATTTATTTTTGGTACCGGGGATTGAACTCAAGGGTACTCACCACTGAGCCACATCCCCAGCCCTATTTTGTATTTTATTTAGAGACAGGGTCTCGCTGAGTTGCTTAGCGCCTCGCAGTTGCTGAGGCTGGCTTTGAACTCGAGATTCTCCTGTCTCAGCCTCCCAAGCCACTGGGAATACAGGCATGCACCACCACGCCCGGCTCAGATAGCCCTTTTAAATAATCAGATAATGGGGCCTTAGTACTGGAGAAAACAGTAAATAGAGCGTCCTAACTGCTATTTGCCAGAGGTAACTGAGAATGGGGAGAGGGATGCAAACGCTTCTATAGCCATTGAGGCAACTAGACACCTACCTTACAAAGAACCTTGGCCATTTCAAAGGTGCCTACAGTATCCATATTAGCAGCAATGATCGGGACGCCGTTGTACATCTGCTTTGAATTACGAAATGAAAATGATCTTGTGAGATCCACCTGCAGATGTGAACAGAAAACAGTATTTTATTCATCCGGAAAACACATTAGGACAAGGACCAGGGAGTTTCTTGCTCCTGCTTCTGTCCAGGAGCTTAGGGTTAAAAAAGAGGAAATACAAAGCTGGCTTACCTCACTTCGAGACTTTAGGGTGCTGCGTTTTGGCCTCAAAAGAACATCCTTGAAGTCTAGTTTCACGTCATTGTCGATATGAGGCATGGCGGGGTCTGGAATCTGAGTATTGGAGGGTAGGAAGTCAGGAGGAATCTGAATCAATATTCCCTTGGGCCTTAATGTCCTGATGTGGCTGGGACAGGGTGCATCTCTCCTGGCTTAAGTCGTGGAAGGTCGGGTTTTAAGGCAAGGTTTGGGCCCTGAAGCAGGTCGCCGGCACTCGTCCTGGCCTCGATGCTTCCATCTCAATTACAGATTGTTGGATAGAATTGGGTTGGTGAACCGGAGTGTTCACTTTACCCAGCTACTTTCCCTACCCACCCCTGCAAAGAGGAGTCAGATTTAGGGAGAAGAAATGGGAAGGTTTCAATCAACTTCCGGCATGGGGGTACTCACTTCCTGTTGCCTTGGTGTCAGTTGACCGAAACTCCCCTAGCTTAGCTACTAGCCTCGTGCAGCCCCGCTGAGCCTTGTGGGGTCACGCCAACAGGTTCCGCTAATTGCGGGTAAGACAACTAATCGAGGAATTCCACCTTCGGGGGCGGACGTGCGAGGCCTTCTGGGTAACAGAGTTCACACACTGAAGTTGCCGTTGGATCTGAGCGGCAGGAAACTACAACTTCCAGGGTGCAACGAGCAGAGCGGCTTTCTGGCATGATGGGAGAAGTAGTTCGTTTTGCCCCAGCTTTCCGCTAGCCTTGACTCCTTAAGGATTCTCAGAATTAGGAAAGCGTCATTTCTGCTACACTTAATCCGGCTGCGTTATTTTATTTACAACGCAACTGAAACGAAGCGCGGGAGCATTCGTGAGCCTTTCGGAAACCCTGTAGAAACTGGGGGGGGGGTGTGGCCAGAGGGTGACCCGGAAGCAGAAGTGACTCCCACAAGCGGAGTGTTAGGAAGCGTCGGCGGCGACCGCAGCGGGAGAAGCAGCAATTTATCTGTTTGCAGCCACAATCTGGGAAGAAGATGCTAATTAAAGTGAAGGTGGGAGCACTTCCACGCTTGCCAAGACTCAGTGGTACTGGGCCGGCCGCTGCGTCTTACGGGAAAAGCGGGGAAGGAAAACCACGCCTTATCTGGAGAGTGCTGACAGCCTCGGGGCTCAGCGCGAGGGGTCATGGGAAATAGGGGGACCCGGGTGGGCTTTGAGAGCTGGAGGCTGGCCCCGCCTGACGACCCTAGGGTCTCGCTTCATTCGAACCCGCTCTGTCTAGAGAAAGTCTAGCAGCAGCTTGCCACCCCTATCCCCGGATTCTTGAGAAAAGCTCTGCCCTCCATTCTTCATGCCCAGGTTATCTGCTGCTCGCAGCCCCTAATGTAGGCTATCTCCAAGCACAGTGCTGAAACATTAGCTTGAGAAAACTGGAGGTCTCCCAAAGGCTGTAGACTATAAGCCTTTGCTGGTGATTGCCGAGATGTGTGTAAGCCGTTCTTGAGGAGCTGGGATTCAGTCGTCTTTTGCTTTTCTGAGCTGTGTATCGCTTTCTTGACTGAGGCAGGTAGTTACGGTTTCTTAGTTCTTGGTACTAGCTGTCTTCATTATTTTCATCTCTCATCTCCTGTGGTAGTTCTTCACCAATTTTTAACTCCTCTTATTTTCTCTTTTGTTCTTTTAGCCAGAGACAAAAAAAAAAAAAAAAACCTGCAATCGACACAGTTCAACACTAGTTTGCCTTTTTATAGCTTAGTAATTCTGTCCTTATTTCATCAGCTTATTAGCATGTTTACAATATGTCATAGCCATTCTTTTTAAATTGTAGATAGACACAATACCTTTATTTTATTTATTTTTATGTGGTGCTGAGGATCGAACCCAGGGCCTTGTATGTGTTAGGCCAGCGTTCTACCGCTGAGCCCCAGCCCCCGTCATAGCCATTCTTAAGCTTCTCTTCTAGTCCTTCCAAATTATCTCTTGCCAGAGAGCATGTTGAAAATCATTGTTTTTCAGACTTTTTAGAAACCTAAAATCAACTCTGTGGGTCGCAAGCACCATTAAAAAAAGAAAAGATCAAGGTATACTGCTGGATAAGGGTATTGTTTTGTGAAGCTTGTTTTCATTTTTTTATATATATATTACACGCATGTGTTACTATTCATATGTGTTTCTTAGTCCTTCACTGTCACAATTTTTAGAAGCACTAAGGATGAATGCTCATGCTTTTTCATGTCCTCCTAGTCCAAAGAAGAGGGTTATTACTATTCTTTTGTTAAATGTTTTTTCATTTTTTTAAAATGTCAACCCACACTAAGAAGTTTTAATATTAAACACAAACAACTTTCTGTGAGTGATACCTTCTGATATTTTTAGTTCTAAGTTTGTTTCATTATCCACTGGTGGGTTAAGACCTACAGTTTAAAAACTACTGTGTTCCAAATGGACTTCTCAAACTTCAAAGTGCATTAGAATAGCCGGGGAGTCTTGCTGAAATGCTGATTATGATTCTGTGGGACTAGGATGGAGTATGAGAGTCTTCTAGCAGGAAATGATGATTGCTGTTTATCTGAAGACTATACTTTGATTATCAAGGTTGTAGATTTTACCTTTTTTTAAATCCATTTTTACAGTCATTTAAAATTTCCAGTCTCCTTCCCTGCCACACTTTGCCTTCTGTTTCCTATCAGATCTCTGTCCTCCATCTCTTTTTTGTTTACTTCATTCTTTATATATTAAACACATGAGAGCAATTTGTTCGATATTAATTACTATGTAAATGATAGCTTTTGTGGGGGTTCCTTTGTGAATTATCCACCTTTCAATTGTTGTTTCTGTGTAACTGAAGTCAGTAACTGGTTAACTGATTTCATCCATATCTTTCTGTAATCCTTTACAATTAAATCCTTCCTGATTTAAATCTTATAACCTAATCTCCGTGATCCTAATTTAAGCACATCATCTTCTATCATAAGTCATCTTCTCTAGGACCCATTTCGTATGTTAATACCCTTGATTTATCACGTATCTGGAACACAATTCTTTAGAATCATTTCTCTTCTATAGTACTTCATTTTTCATATGAAACCAATTTATGCATTATTTTTCTTTCCCATCACATTACTTTCCTGCAGGTCTGGGGTTCATTAACATATATCCTTAGCTGGGTGTTGTGATGCACACCTATAATCTCAGCTACTTAGGCGGCAGAGGCAGAAGGATTGAAAGATTGAGGCCAGCCTCAGCAACTTAATGAGTCCCTGTATCAAAATAAAATTTTAAAAAGGGATGGGGATGTAGCTCAGTTGTAGAGCATCCCTGGGTTCAATCCCCAGTACAAAAAAAAACACCAACAAAAAAACCCCCAAAGCCTTAAATCCTTGTTTCTCTGTGAAAGTTCTATTTTCTTACTTCCATTCCTTCTTTAAAGTGTATAGTCTAAACCAAGACATGGTGTACCAAAACCATAGTGTACAGAGGTCTTCTTTAAGCTTCTTTTGATCATATTGTTCCCTAACCACACATCTGGCATTGGTTTCCCTGTTGTAGATTACTCTGGCAGCTGTGTTTACTAATCTTAACTTGTTTTCTCATTCATTTCTCATCCATGTTGTCTTAATATAATAAAATTATATTCAGCCGGGCATGGTGGCACACACTTGTAATCCCAGTGGCTCGGGAAACTGAGACAGGAGAATCATGAATTTAAAACCAGCCTCAGCAATAGCGAAGTGCTAAGTAACTCAGTGAGACCCTGTCTCTAAATAAAATACAAAAAGGATTGGGGATGGTGCTCAGTAGTTGAGTGCCCCTGAATTCAATCCCTGGTACCAAAAAAAAAGATAAATAAAATGTACAGTTTTTAAGGGTTCAGTTCAGTGAATTTTTAACAGTAATATAAACCCATGTAACTACAAGCTTTAAAACATTTTCATCCCTTTCCCCCACCCCAGAAAGTTCTGTACTTTAGTTTTGCTTGTTTTAGAACTTCATATAATAGAATGATATGGTACAGATAGATAATTTTTTTTTTTTTTCTTATTGGAGACAGGGTTACTATATTCCCTAGGCCAGGCTGAAACTCTCAATCCTGCCAACCTCCCACATAGCTGGGATTACAGGCATATGTCACCATGCCTGGCCAATATATAATTGTTGTGTCTAGATTCTTTCAGTATTATATCTATTGTAATGTGTATCTACAATTTGTTCCTTTTTAATACTGAATAGTATTCCATTAGATAATTATATCATAGTTGTTTATCCATTCTTCTGTTGATAGGCATTTGGGTTGTTTCCAGTTTCTGGCTATTATGAATAAGACTTCTGTAAACATTGTTATACAAGTCTTTTTGTGGATAAATGTTTTCATTTCCATTGGATAAATACCTAGGAATAGAATTACTCGGCCATGTGGTAGGTATATATAACTTTGAAAAGAAACTGCCAAACAGTTCTCCAAAGTGTTGCACTGTTTTGCCTTCCCACCTGCAATATCTGAACATTTCACTCTCTCTGAACCCTTGCCAGTTTCTACTGATCTCATTTCTTAGCTATTCTTGTGGGCATGTTACCTCATTCAGGTTACATTGATCGTTAATTTTCACTCACCATAGCATTTTGTCATAGTCTCTTGTATTTGGACAGTAATATTCAATATGGCACTTCTTTGTGTGCTGGTTTGTTCTTTTTTTGTGTCTTAATTGTTTCTTGGCTGTAAAATCTTCACTTTAAGAAGCCTGGATCACAGCTGGGTGTGGTGCTGCATGCCTAGAATCCCAGTGACTTGGGAGTTTGAATTAAGAGGATTGCCAGTTTGAGGCCAGCCTCAGCATCTTACTGAGGCCCTAAACAACTTGGCAAGATCATGTCTCAAAATAAAAAATTAAAAGGTCTGGTGATGTGGCTCAGTGGGAGAGTGCCTCTGGGTTCAATCCCTGTTACCCAAAAATAAATAAATAAATAAAAGGGGCTGGGGATATAGCTTAATGGTAGAGTGTCCCTGGGTTCTCCCCCCCGTACCCCACCCCCACAATATTAACTAGTATTTATGTGATAAAGGAATATAATTTTATAAAAAATTTAAACAGAGATAAAGGGAGAGTTACCCTTGATAAAGCCTTCTCTCAAACCACCGCCCTTTTTAAAAAATAATCACAATTAAGAGGGGTGTGTATATTTCTAATTCTTTTTTTTGTGCATATACATGTGTCTGCATATAGAAAATGTTATGTAATTATACATTCTTTAAAGAATTATACATCATTTATGGGGTTGGGGTTGTGGCTCAGCAGTATAGTGCTCGCCTAGCATGAATTAGGCACTGATTCAATCCTTAGCACCACATAAAAATAAAAGGTATATGTCCCCCTAAAACTAAAAAATAAATTAAAAAAAAATCTTTAATAAAAAAGAATTATACATCATTTAGATATTTCCTTATTATATAATGTATAATTGTATAGCTGTACCATTGTTTAATTTTTTGTGTTTTTTATTAGTGCAAATCATTTATACATAATAGTGGGGTTTATTTTGACACATTGATAAATGCATATAACATGATTTGCTCCATTTCAATCCCCTGTACTTCCCCTTTCTCTGACAGTTTTCTTATAACAGGTTTTACTAGGCTGTTTCTAGTGATATGCTTTCACAAATGTCACTGCAATAAACCTTACATGTGCCTCTGGATACATGCCCAAATTTTTCCTCCAAGTTGGTAACCTAGAAATGTAATTAATTGAAGAGTCTTTACATAGCCAGATTGATGACAAATACATAGATGTGATTCTTGCAACTCAGGAGGCTGAGGAAGGAGGGTCAGGTTTGAGACCAGCCTCGGCAACTTATCCAGACCCTGTCTCAAAGATAAAAAGGCTGGGGATGTAACTTAGTGGTAATGCACCTTTGGATTCAATCCCCAGCATCAAAAAATTAAATTTAATTTTAAAATTAAAAAGGATAGGAGATGTGACTCAGTGGTAGTTGCCCCTGGTTTAAATTTCCAGTACCACACACATACCAAAAGAGAGAGAGAAAAAAAATAAAGGACTTTCTGGTATCCTAGAGAAGTCTTTGAAATATCTGAAAGGTGACTTCTAGTGTTGATATTTATTCTGGAGCAGTCTTTCTGACTTGAAGGAATACTTAGAATACCTCTCATTCTTGTATCATCCAATAAAAAACAAAACAATATTCTTACTGATTTGGATTGTGGAGGGGACAGAGGGAGATGGCTTGTGGAAACAGGAGGATCTAATGGTTCACAGAATCTTGCCCTACCAAAGTCATCCACAGCCTAAAACTGTTTGATAATACAGTTATGATCAAAGCCTTCTGATTCTCCAAAGCAACCTTGCTGAGAATGTCCATCTCTTAGAAGTCAAGAGAGAATAGGACAGTCTGTTTTACCTAGAAGATAAATTATATTTTGGATTATAGGACTTATAACAACATTTGCCTTTCAGACGCTGACTGGAAAGGAAATTGAGATTGATATTGAACCCACAGACAAGGTGATGTATGCCCAACACCCTTCTCCTTGCCTGTGTCTTTGAGTGGGCTTATGAACTTAGTCCATTTGCTGTCATGCTATCTGTATAGTTCTTGTTCTTTCCATTTCCATGGTTCTTTCCTCAAGAAGCCTCTGACTACTTGCTCTCTAAAGGTGGAGCGAATCAAGGAGCGTGTCGAAGAGAAAGAGGGAATTCCCCCACAACA
This sequence comes from Marmota monax, assembly GCF_021218885.2. Lineage (NCBI taxonomy): Eukaryota > Metazoa > Chordata > Mammalia > Rodentia > Sciuridae > Marmota > Marmota monax. Next base: position 2,169,261 of record NW_026694099.1, on the reverse strand, counting down.
GCAGCGGCTCATCTACAGTGGCAAACAGATGTGAGTTTGGAGGGAAAGTTAGGGTAAAGTGATGTTATGTGAAAAGGAAGTGGGGACAAGTGCTTGAGATGGGTCAGGCCTGCCTCTTTCTTGTGCTCGCTCGCTCTCTCTCTCTCTCTCTCTCTCTCTTTTTTTTTTTGGTAGTTGTAGATGGATATGGTACCTTTAACCTTTATTTTACTTTTTTTATCTTTATGTGGTGCTGAGGATCGAACCCAGGCCTCACACATGCTAGGCAAGCACTCTACCACTGAGCTACAATCCCAGCCCTTCTTTTTTAAATTATTTTTTTGGTGCTTTGAACCCTTTGGTGGTTTGATAAAGCTTATAGAGTACTTCTCAGGACAGATAAATTTTTTTAGTATAGAATAAAATATGTGGAATTGGAAAGGAAACTAATTATATTGAACTACAGTTATCAAATTATGAAAACAAATGTGGTATAATAACATGTGCTTCTTTAATAATAAATAAGATCTAGTAGTGGGTCTAATAACTGCTGTAATTTTGAAATATTTTCAAGATACCTGCAAACATTGTAATATGATATGGACATATCTAATTTCTGTTGTTAACAAGTTACTTACATTGCCAATGCTACTATGAGTTTTTATACTTTTTTTTTCCTATTTTCAAAATTAAAAGAAATAGTTAGAGGTTAGTAAAAATAAAGGTTGAATTTTTTCTCATTCAAGTTCACAGACTTCCCAGAGAGAACCATGAAACCCAGATTAAGAAACCTTGTTCTAGCTGGGCATACTGGCTCAGCCTGTAATACTAATAACTCAGGAGGCTGAGGCAGGAGGATCGTAAATTTGAGACCAGCATCAGCAATTTAATGAGACCCTAAGCAACTTAGTGAGATCCTGTCTTAAAAAGACTGAGGATGTAGCTCATTGCCCCTGGGTTCAATCCCCAGTATCAATAAACAAACAAACTTTTTGGGCTGTGGATGTAGAGGATGTAACTTAGCAGCTTAAGGATATAACACTAGTTTAGCATGCTTGAAGCCTTGGGTTTGATCCCCAGCATGACCCCCCCCAAAAAAGAGAGAGAGAACACCTATTCCAGATGATATTTCTAATGCTTCTTTTGCCCCTCTGTAGGAATGATGAGAAGACAGCAGCTGATTACAAGATTCTAGGTGGTTCAGTTCTCCACCTGGTGTTGGCTCTGAGAGGAGGAGATAGTCTCAGGCAGTGACGGACCTTCCTTCCAGTTCACCTCCTTATGCTGTTGTTCATAATGAGGCATCATATATCCTGTCACTCTCTGGGACACCAGAGCCACTCCCCCCTCCCCTGGATGCCCAGTTTTGTGTGTGGTGGGAGAATATGAGGACCCCAGGATGCAATGTTCCTGGCCCAAAGGGCCCCTGCTGGCTATTGGATTTTAATTTGCAGTCCTGTGTGCTTCCCTCTCTTATGGCTGTGTCCCTAGTTGTCAATAAAATTTCCTGGCCTCCTGTAATCTTTTTCTGTTGCACAAATGTGACTGAAATAAAAACAGACCCAATGATAACTATTTACACTAGGTTTAAGGAGCAGTACCATGAAGAGCTGGTGCCCTTAGAGGGATTATCACACTCTAGGAAAGCCCACTCAGGTGTATGTTGGTGAGGCTGGTTCATGAGAGCCACTTCTTGCCACCTATTTCCAACTCCATGTAAGTGACTTTGTGTTGGTGGAAATTCGCCCTGATAGGAATAATTATAGAAACTGGCATGTTAGTTCCTTTCCACAACCTGGTTGTTGCGCATCTGTTAACATACTACTGAAGTGAATAGTAGTAGCCAGGAGAAAAGGTTTTCTCACACTGTGGCTCTGACTCTACATTTGTACCTAGTTGGAGAAAGCCTGAAGGGCTTTACAGACCTTACATTCTTTTTGTTTGTTTATGTTTTAGATGAGCCTCTAAAAGTGAGCCTCTTGCTTCAGCCACCTGAATAGCTAGAACTCAAGGCGTGCACCACTGTACGTGGCAACAGACACTACACCCTTCTCCTTGCCTGTGTCTTTGAGTGTGCTTATGAACTTAGTCCAATATCTGTATAGTTATTGTTCTTCCCATTTCCATGGTTCTATCCTCAAGCAGTCTCTGACTACTTGCTCTCTAAAGGTGGAACGAATCAAGAAGCTCTGCGACAGCCAAAGACTCTGAGTTAGAAACTATCAATAGGCCAATGTAGAGAAAGGTTGAGAAGGAGTGATAAGCTGGGATGGGATATTCAGTCTCGGTAAGGTAAAAGGGCTGGTGTTTTTAGAAGAAAGGATTTCCCTTCCTTGGCTTCTCTAGTGAAAACTGGTTGGAGTGAAAAAGTTAAGGGGAAGATGCCTGTGGCCAGTGCCTTAGACGGATCCCACCCCTATATCTCCGGTCACTTTGGTGCGGGGCTGCAGGCCTTTCCCCGTGCCGCAGCAGAAGGCGCTCTTGCGCGATCGCCATACTGGCTGCGGGAGCTCAGCGACGCTCTAGTCTCTTTTCTCTGTGGCATCCCGGCGGCTTCTTTGGCCTCTGCAGCATTGCGGGTTCTCCGGCAGGGGAGAAAACGCCAACTTGGCACGCAGCCTCCGGGACCGAGGCATGGCACGGCTCCCGAAGCTCGCAGTCTTTGATCTGGGTGAGGAACGGGCAGGAATAGTTTCGTAGGGCATGCTCCTTTTCCCTCGCCAGCGGTAAGCCGACTCCTTGCGCACCCCAAGGCTGAACCTCCCTCGCTCTTCCTCTCGTAGATTACACGCTGTGGCCTTTTTGGGTCGACACGCACGTAGACCCCCCATTCCACAAGAGCAGGTGAGGCAGGGTATCGGAGGACTAGGCGAGTTGCGACGCCGCCGGAGCTGAGTGTTTTCTCATACTCTCTAGTGATGGAACTGTCCGGGATAGTCGGGGCCAGAACATTCGGTTGTACCCGGAGGTGTCTAAGGTCCTAGAACGGTTACAGGACCTTGGGGTGCCCGTCGCAGCGGCTTCCCGGTAAGAAGAGGGAGTAACAACAATCCCTGTAAATGCTGAAGGATGCATGCACGGGGAAACATTTCACATAACCGCTTGAGTACTAAAATTTAGGGGGTGCAAATTTCAGATTATGTGCATATTTTTCCTAATTGTACATCCTCCTGTGCATTTTGGTTACTAAACGTGGGCTAACCGCCAGCTTTCAACCGTCAAACAGAAGTCTGTGGAGTTGAATGAGGGCAGAGGAAGCCTAGCCTTCCTGGAAAAACAGCAAAGTGGTTTCCCCCTGGTTATATTTAACTTTGCTTGCAGTTCTTCAAGACTTGGCCTTTCACTCTCCTATCCCATCTATTATACCTTTCTGCAGGACAGGTGAGATAGAAGGGGCGAACCAACTACTGGAGCTCTTTGACCTTGTTAGATATTTTGCTCATCGGGAAATTTATCCGGGCAGCAAAGTCACACACTTTGAGAGGTAGGTGGAAATAAGGGTAGGAGCCAGCAGGGAGAGTACCAGAGAGGCCAAGATTCCAGCTTGGTTACCCCTGCTCTTTCTTGCACAGGTTGCAGCAGAAGACTGGGGTTTCTTTCGCCCAGATGATCTTCTTCGATGATGAGAAGCGAAATATTGTAGATGTTGGTAAACTGGGTATGAGCAATGAGGAGAGCCATTTGGGGAATGAGAAGAAAGTAAGAAAGTGTTCCTAAGAGGGTATTAGGTAGTTATGTGCAGGGTGGATGGTCTGCATGACAGGTGACACCCACAAAAGGTGAGTAATAATGGAAAGGCCTAAAAAAGCTGATGAAATGTGACTTATTTTCCTTATAGGTGTTCTCTGCATTCACATTCAGAATGGAATGAGTCTTCAAACCCTAGCCCAAGGGTTAGAAACATTCACTAACTCTCAAGCTGGGCACTGAGGTCCAGCCCTGAGGATGAGCCTCATTTGAAGCCTAAAATGGAAAGGAAACGGAGAAGGCATTTTTTTCAGGTGCATTTGCAATTTATTAAAGTGTATCTATGTGTGGGTTGTTTTTATTTTTCTAGCGTGTGAACTGGGGCTGGTTGTCGACCTGAGGTGCCCAGAGTGGAGTGTGAGACAGGTTCTGCCATATAGATTGTGGCAGCCCAAAGGTTGTGACTCCTTCATTCTGGAACCCATCCCCACGCCATTTACTGAGGGGCCTGAGAATTTTCCCACTACCCCAATGGTGGGTGCTATTATGCTGTACGTTCCCTTCCACGGAACAAAACCAGTTTTAGAAACAAAACCAGTTGTAGTAGAAAGTGAAGCGGCCGCTTTAAGAGGAGCGCGTCAACCTGGGGATGGTGGCCCTGGTCACATGACAGCAGTGGTCTCCTTTGCGCTTGTTGATGATGTCGCCGCGGCGCCTTAAGGAGGGATTGGCCAAGGCCGGCCTACTCTCCAGGAGCGAGGCGGAAGTGCGGGGCACGCGGAGGGGCGGAGGCGGGAGAGGCGAGGACGCAATGAGTGGGCTCGGCAGACTCTTCGGGAGGGGTGAGATTGGGCCGCCTAGAGATGCTGGTCGGAGTGGGGGGTGGGGGCGACCGCGGCGCCCCGCCGGGGAAAAACCTCAGGAGTCAGGCGGACCGAAGACACCGGCCCGAGTTGAAGCCAGACTCATCTCTGGTGCCAATAGGCCCCGCCTAGTCTGGGCGCCTTGCTCCCTCCCGCTTGTCTTCCAGGATCCCTAAGTCTTGAGCTTGTGGTCAGAGAGAGGGGACGTGAGTGGAGAGCATGGCGACTGAGCTGGTTCCCACCGCACAGGCTGGGGGTTACTAATTTCCAGCAGCCTCTATCCAGTCCTTTCCAAAATACTGATGGTTACTTAGCTGGGCAGTCGAGACCTAAGGTGAAAGACTACCTTCTGGAAGCTCATGTCAAGGGGAACACAGGCCATTTGTGTAGTATAGCAACTCAATAATAGACATTCCTAAAACACTAGGGAAGCACAGAAGTAGGTGTCGGCGGTGTTCCACCAGGCTAGCAGTTTGCTATGTGGAGTACTCCAGAAGTGGTAACAAGCATCACAAAACATAGGGAGGAGAGAGAGATATGGGGGAAAAGTTTTGCCTGCCGCAGTGTACGTGATTAGAAGAGGAGAGAAAAGTAAAGGGAAGGCCTTCGGTCTCCCTAGAAAGTTTTGGATTTTGTCCTGTAGGTAATGGAGAGTAGGGAAGGATTTTGCCCAGAGAAAGGTATCAGATTTCTATTTGGGAAAATGAGTGTTGTATAGAAGATGAAGGGAGAAACTATTCTTTTTTTCCCTCTAGCCTTTTGTACTTCATTTAGTTTGATATTGTGGGATTAGGATCTTTGGCATCTCCTAGGACAGCAAATGAAAATAGTGGTTGTTAAAAGTGACTGGAGGGGGGCTGGGGATGTGGCTCAAGCGGTAGCGCGCTCACCTGGCATGCGTGCAGCCCGGGTTCGAGCCTCAGCACCACATACAAAGATGTTGTGTCTGCCGAAAACTAAAAAATAAAAAAAAAAATATTTAAAAAAAAAAAAAAAGTGACTGGAGGGGCTGGGGCTGAGGCTCAGTGGTAGAGCGCTTGCTTAGCATGTGTGAGGCACTGGATTCAATCCTCAACACTACATAAAAATAAATAAATAAAGGTATTTAAAAAAAAGTGACTGGAGTCAGTTGAGTGCAGTGGTGTAGGCCTGTAGTCCTAGCTACTCAAGAGGCCGAAGCAGGAAGATCGTAAGTTCCAGGCTAGCTTTGACAACTTAAACCCTGTCTTGAAATAAAAAATAAAAAGAGCTGGGGATCTAGCTCAGTGGTACAGCACTCTGAGCTCAATCCCCAGTACCGCCAAAAGGGGTGGTGGTAGCTGGAAATTACTTCAAAGAGCAAAAAGAGTATTGGCTTTCAAAGTCATTGTGCCACATTTTGGATTCCTACTAAACTTCTTGTGATTTTAGACAAAAAAATAAAAAATAACACCTTTGTGCCTGTTTTCAGATTTTTAAAGTGAAGACAGTATACTCATTGTAGAGAATCATTTAGAGATTAAGAGTCAAGTGCCTGGCACATACTGTGCACTCAACAATTGGTGGGTAATATTTGTCTTTTACACAACATGGGTCTGTGTTGCACTGGACTCTTCAGGGAAGAAGGAAAAGGGGCCAACCCCTGAAGAAGCAATACAGAAACTGAAGGAGACTGAGAAGATACTGATCAAAAAACAGGAGTTTCTGGAACAGAAGATTCAGCAGGAGCTACAAACAGCCAAGAAGCATGGGACCAAGAACAAAAGAGGTAATAAGGGAAAGGAGCCACTGGGGAGGGCCCAGGTGGGAATCGGGTATTTCTGACTCTGATGTTCAGGATGTGGGCTGGGTCAGCTGCCCTGCAGGCTTTGCGGAGAAAGAAAAGATTGGAACAGCAGCTGGCACAAACCGATGGAACATTATCCACCCTGGAGTTTCAGCGTGAAGCGATTGAGAATGCCACCACCAATGCAGAAGTGCTTCGTACTATGGAGGTTGCTGCTCAAGGCATGAAAAAAGCCTACCAGGACATGTAGGTACGGGGCAGAGGAGGAGAGTACCTATACACTGGGAAGGATGGTTTGGGATTATACTTTCAAGGTTTTTTTGGTTTTGGTAACACTGGGGATTGAACTCAGGACCTTCCACATGCGAGGCAAGCACTTTACCACAGAGCTACACCCACAACTTAAACACTTTCAACTTTAAAGCCTTTCAGAATATGAACTTGTGTAAACTTGTGATAAGAAGACCTGTCTGCCTCCTTGATTCCTTCAAGAAAGATCCTATTGCTGGGCCATTCATTCTAGGGAGAAAAGATGATTTCTTTAATTTTTAAAGATCATTAGCACAGCCTGTACTTTCCATTGTGGCTTTTTGCTGTTCCTTGGCCCAGACTTGATTCTACCTTTTTTCCTGCCATCAATTTATTAGTATGAGGCCACAAGACAGAAGGGTTTCATTCATGTGATATAAGGAATTCGGGGTAGGGGTCTTGCCTGATTTCTTCACTGTACATCTTGTTCTCAGGGACATTGACAAGGTGGATGAATTGATGGCTGATATCACAGAACAACAGGAACTGGCCCAGCAGATCTCAGATGCCATTTCTCGGCCTGTGGGCTTTGGAGATGATGTGGATGAGGTAATGGGGGGTGAGGGGTCAGGGACTATTAGAGAAGCTGAGACTGGCCAGAATGAATGCCCAACAGAAGCTCTTGGGGCAGATTTGGAAGGGAATTTCAAAAGTGATCTGTTTGAAAGTTGAAATTTCTTTTCTTGGTCTTTAACTTTTTTGTCATCCGATATCCAGGATGAATTACTGGAAGAGCTAGAGGAACTAGAGCAGGAGAAATTGGCCCAGGAGTTGTTAAATGTGGGCAATGAGGAAGAAGAACCCCCAGTCAAATTGCCTAGTGTACCTTCTACACATCTGCCTGCAGGGCCAGGTAACCAGGACTATTTGTTGTCTGGAAGACTTGATGATGTGGGGAGATATGGGGTAAGACTGTTCCCCATCCATCCTGCCACATATGCAGGTTGTTGACTGTGTAATAGCATCTGACTAAAAGGGAGTGTGGATGAAATCCAGAATCCAACCTGTGCTCCACTCAGTGGAGTACTGCAAGCTGTGTACCCTGCTTTAGGGATGCAAATGCTGGGAACAAAAGGAAGCTTTTTCTAATTTGCATTAAGGTGCTGTGGGAATGAGTAGCAGCCTCAAAAGCAGGACTACACACCTTTAGGTTCTTTGCTGGGGAGACACACTTCAGTAGGCTCCAGGGTTCACAGTAGGGCATAGCTAGAAGTTACTGAGGCTTTAACATTTCTCCTTTCTTTTTCTGGGTGTCCCTGTCCTCAAAGCTCCCAAAGAGGATGAAGATGAAGAATTAAAACAGTTGGCTGAGTGGGTATCCTGAGTCTGGGTTTGTCCTCCTCCTGCTGCCTTCATTGGTCCCTTTTCCTTAAGTGCCAAATGCCAAGCTAAAGAAGCACAGCTTTTTTGGGAGGTCTTGCTGATGTGGTAGTATGCCTGTATGAGAAAGGGACCTGTTGCCCTTCCATCCCTGGCTGAACGCTGAAGGATCTTGCTGCAGGGACCCCTGGGCTCCATTCTCTTTGATAGCAGTTACAGTGCCCTTGTTATCAATAAAATTGGGTAGATGGATCACCAGTGTCTATACTCTCTCACGTACACTTGAAACTCTTCTCTGTCTTAAAGCTGTTTTAAGCACTGAACATGTGAACAATGAGTCATGAGAAGGGGTTGGAACATAGAACAAATGGGTGTTTCTAAATCTCAACATGTATTCTAGGGAAATAACTTTACCTTTGAAGTTGGTTTATCCTAAAGGTGCCTAGTGTTGAGGGTAAGCAAACTTCCATGGAGCCATCTCTAGTGTTAACTGCTTTTCTCAGTCATGACTTCCCCATTTTCCTTTGCAAAGCACATTTCAAGGACAGGGAGGGAGAATACAGGGATAGATAGAGCAAGTAGCTTTCCTTTATCTAGAACTCACTAGTTCTTAGCTTTCATAACGAGAAGACTTGGTGTGACTTGAAGACTCTTGTCACTTCTATGTCTGGGAGCAACAGTACAAGGAGTCCTGACTACCTGGTATTATTTCAATAGTAGTTAAGGTGGCACTGAAGGAAGGAGGAGCCAAAGTACTAAATATGGCCTAATATTCATTTGTGAAAGAACATACAATGCTATCATTTTGGACTATAGATAGGCAGAACTATAAAGTAGAGCTTTTGTCCCACTTCTTGAACATTAAGTGCATACTTAATTGGGTATTAATCTGAGTATCTGACACCCCCCCCCCCACACACACACACCCACCACCCCCATGAACTGCATCGAATTATTGTTGACCTACACAAGTGTCAAGATTACTGGTTACAGGATCTGGCCAGAAAATCCACCCTAACTGATGAAACTGTCAGAATTAGATTTATTTTTGGTATAAAAGCCCCAGACCCTCCTACTTTGCTCCTCTCAGCACCTTGCCTTAGTTATTTTCAGCTCCTGACTTCCAAAGACTGGCGACGACGATTACTGTTGTCGGGGTACTGGCACACAGCCTCAAGTAACCTGATCTCATATGTGGGTTGCTCAGGCTGGAATTTGACCACCCAGGGATCCTTGAGGATGTCCAGGATGGTGGCACGCTTGGTAGCTGGGCGTAGCATCTGGAGGACCAGGTTCTATGGCAGAGGAGAGAGAGGTCTTGGCTGAGCTTGCCCCCCATTGTGCCACACAGGCAATGAGCAGTTGGACCTAAGAAAGAAGCAAGATAGCCCATCACACCACTCTGGTGAAAGGGGGTATAGCCCTGCTTTTATGCTAGAGAGCCAGACATTTTCTGCAAGAGAAGGGAAGAATTGGGGTAGGATGGGGGAATCTCTTGCATAATCCCCTTCTGGCCTAAAGGAATAGAAGCTGGAACCACTTTATCAAGCATCTGTTTGGAGCCCAGTGGTAGACCCTTTAAGCCCTCCCCACTATATATTTAAGAGTGTGAGATAACCCAGTTGGAAGAGCCTTCCCCAGGATTGGAAGGCCTAGGTTCACTCTTCCCTGTGAGTCATCCCTAAGGCCTCAGCCCTCCTGGGGGAGCCAGCACCTTGCACTCCTGGGAGACGGTGCAGTTAGATGGGAAAGTGACCTCCTTCTGAGTCTCTTTCAGCAGCTTCTTGAGATTGGTGTCATCAAAGGGCAGATGGGCGACCATTAGAGTGTAGAGGATGACGCCCATGCTCCAGGTGTCAGACAGGAAAGGATTGTAGGGCAAGCCTAGCAAGATCTCCGGGCAGGCATAAGCAAAGCTGCCACAGTAGGTCTGGCTGAGGTGGGAAAATAAGTTCACTTGGCGGTAAGAAGAGCTACTACGCACAGGCTGGTTAGAAGGCACCATCTTAGAGAAGCCGAAGTCCGATATCTTCACATTCTCCCGCTTGTCCAGCAACAGGTTCTCCAACTTTAAATCCCTACTAGCAGCAGAAAGGCTGGGGGTCAGGCTGGGGAGAGGGCTTAGTATTGGACTGGGAGCTGAAGGGCCAGGGGTCAGAGGCTAGAGACGAGGAGAGGCAAAGTGGGAGGTATAGACCATTATGGGAGCACAAGGTAGTAAGGAAGGCCATGGAGCTGTGAGCAGAGCCTAAAGGAAGAGAGAGAGGATGGTACCTCAGGACCACTGGGAGTGTGAATACAGTGGGTACTTTACAAATATCCTTGACCAGTGATTAACAGAATGGATGAATGGGCCTAGATGTTGAGGAGAGGTTAAGGGAAGGAAAAAAAAAAAAGAGCAGCAAATGGGTGATATGCATAAAACCCCCTTGGGATCCCAAAGGCCGCAGTCTGGGTGGCTATGCCCTCACCGGTGCACGATGCCCTTGCTGTGCAGGTAGGCGATACCCAGGGTCAGCTGGGAGAACCACTTGCCAGCAAGGGGCTCAGAGCAGGCCCCAAAGCGCTGGATCCATTCAAGAACATCACCACCTTGAGCCAGCTCCAAAACGATGTACACTCGGGATGTTGTCTCAATGGCCTGATAGAAGTTGATGAGGTACTTGTGCCGCAAGACTTTCATTACCTGACCCCAGAAGAGGGAACCATCAAACCTGGGAAAGGAGAACCCTGCCTATACTCCCAACCCTCTCCTACCTTCCTGCTGCAACTTACTTAGAACTCCACAACAGAATCAATCCCTCAACTCCAGAGCACTGGTGGACTGTGAGTAAACCCTATTTTGCATTTTTACTTACTGGGAGGCTGGAGGCAAGTGGGCAGATGGGAAAGAGTTTGAATATATATTAAGGAATTTTCCCAGTTGCTTAGATGTTCAGATCTGATTTGGGGGTTTTGGGCTCTACCTTCTCCTAGTCATACCCCTTTTAAGAAATCTCAAGTCATTTAGTTATGAGTTTCCAGCCCTTTCTGACCTGTATCTCGCGGGGCAGGAACTTGTTAAGATAGTCTTCAGAGGCCTTCTTCTTTGAGATGATCTTGACAGCCACCATGACCTTCTGCTTTGTGTAGTAAGCCTCATACACAGTCCCATAGGAGCCATTGCCTATGACCTTGCCCACCTCATAACCATACTCTTCCATGACAGAGCGATAGGCTGCGGTGGGTGGTGCTGACTCCATGGTGTCTCCCTTCATGATTTTGGGTTTGCTTAAAGTAAGGAGTTTTGCTACTTAAGATGCCTCTGTCTATTCAGAGGCCAACACCTTGAGCCATTGATGGCTAAGGGACCAAAATCAAGTTGAGACTTTGAATGCTTGCATATATAGTCACACAAGTCTGGGATGCTGGGCTCAATCCTCCACTAAGAACTTGGAGTGGGAAAGAACAGAGAAGCAATTCTTTTTGTCTCCACTGGCTGTTGTTACTTCTTCCGTTACGGAACTTCCTAAGATCCCAAGTTCTGTACACATCACAATCCACTTTCTATCCATGATCACTGGCCACAAAGCTTGAGAATGTGTGGTTTGGAACATATTCATTCATAAAGGCATGTTCTGCAATCTGGTGAGACTCCCCCACGGAGACTCCCCATTACTTCAGATTTACTGAGCACTTTCTATGAACACTAAATTAATCAATAAGGTCAAGAGCAACCCATACAAGAGTATATTATTATCAGCAAGACATACACGAGTATATTATGAAGAACTACTAGGTGTTAAAGCTCATTCCAGGATTTTTTTTTTTTAAATCGGGAATTGTACACAGGGGGCTTAACCACTAAGCCATATCCTCAGCACCCCCCACCCACCGCCGTGTTTCTAAATTTTATTTTACAGATAGGATCTCACTGATTTTCCGAGGCTGGCTTTGAACACCTAATCCTCCTGCCTCAGCCTCCTGAATTGCTGGGATTATAGGCCTGCACCACCATGTCTCGCTCATTCTAGAAACTTGACACTGAAAGGCATTCTTGCTTTTCAGGACCCTAAATTTTCTAATTTTCTTCTCATGCTTCTGGTCATTCCTTCCACAGGAGCCTCATCTATCTTTTTTTTCCCCCTCACAGTGCTGAGGGTTGCACCCAAGGCTTTGTACATATTAGGCAAACAATCTACCACTGAGCTACAGCTCCTCCATCTATTCCTTAATCGTATCCCAAGCCCAATTATCTCAGATCTCCACTTCCTTTCTTAAGGATCTCATCCCCTCCCAAGGCTTCAATTACCACGTTTATGCTGACTGCTCCTAATCTCATCTGCACCTCAGATATCTCTGTGGTTTTGGATACAGTGCCCACTTGCCTACTAGACATCACAGATATCAGGCACCTCAAACTCATCATGCACAAAACTGAACTTCTTATTTTCATCTCTGACTTTTCCTTTCTGTAAGTTCTACACTAGTTGTCTTTAGACACACAAATGTCATCCCAGATTCCCCTGCTGCTTTGGTCCCTACATCCAATCTATCACCAAGTCTTGTCACTCAAACCTCCTAAATATATCAACAATGTACTCATGGTTCTCCAAGTCCACCATTCCTCCCTTACTTCAAGCCTCAATCATTCAACTGATTATCCTAGCAAGTCTCTGCTCCCCTAAGTCTGTCTATTCACTGAAGTCCATGGGATAAATCTGATTTTCTTCCCATTTAGAACAATTCAATGTCTTCTTATTCACCTCGGGATTGTTTCTTTTCTTTCTTTCTTTTTTTTTTCCATTTGGATTTAAGATAAACCTGCCCACTTCTCCAACTTTTATTTTTGGTACTGCATACTAAGGATTAAACCTAGGGATGCTTTACTACTGAGTTATATCCTCAGTCCTTTTTATTTTTGAGACAGGGTCTCACTATGTTGCTGAGACTGGCCTCAAACTTTCCTTCCTTAGTCTCCCAAGTCACTCGATTAAAGACATGCACACCTCACTTAGTGCTCCAACTTTCATCTTTTAACGCACACATAACAATGTGCCAACCAAACAGAACTGCTTTTCCATCTTTGTTCTGTTTGCCTGGAAAACTCCTATTCTTCTTTCACTAAGTTTGGGATTTTTTTTTTTTTTTTTTTGGTCTTGCTTAGTGGTAGTGGGTGGAGGTTGAAGTCCAGAGCCTTGTGTATGCTTGGCAGGACAATTCCCACTGCCCTTTCCTAATGAGATAGGTTCACTAAGTTGCCCAGGTTGGTCTCAAACTACTGTCTCAGCCTCCTGACCAGCTGTGACTATGGTGTGGAGCTGTTTTTAGGAAGCCTTTATTGACAGCTCAAGGTTAAGTTAGTTCTGGGTACGCTCACAGCTCTGATACTTTCACTGTCACAGCACCCAAAGAGTATGCAAAACTGATTTTCTTGTTTGTAGCTCCTATGAGGCTAAGCAGGGAGTCCAGTGATGCAAAGAAAGTTGAAGTCAGAGGTTTGAAAAGAATGAATTGTAGAGAATGGAAAGGACCTGGTTTAGAAATGAACAGGGACTGGTTAGCAATGAAAGTCCAAGCGAGGCTGGAAAATAAAACTTAGAGACATACAATGTTGAGATTCTTTTAGCATCTTAGCTGTAGGTGCTTGAATACTGGTGGATAATTCAATCTAAGATTACAGTTTTGTTTGGCAACTAAAATGAAATAATGGTAGAGGCACCAAGAGCACAGGCAAGAATGTGGTCACAATAATGGAATGTGGAATCTACACTATATAGGTAAGGAAGACAAGCTAGAAACAGACCAAAAGGGCAGAAGGATAGGTTGCAGGTCTCAGTGGAATGGAAGAACAAGTTCGGTGGAAATGACAGTGAGGAGGACAGGAGGCTGTAGTCCCAGGTTCTTTGGATTTAAGATGGGAGGGGTGGACAGGAAAGAGCAAGGATTTAGTCTCATGTCTTCCATCCCCCAAAACAAAACAAAAAGAACAGATTATGCCACAGGCTACTGGTAAAATTCCCCTACTGACAGTCTGACCCTGCTGGCAGTATAGTTCCAAAGTTCTGCTGGAAGTCAGCTCTACATCCTCAGTCTATGAAGGAACACCAATGGTAAGAAAGCCTGTCTTTTGCTCCCACAAAACTGGTCCCTGGATAGATAGGTACCTTAGTGATAGCTCTAGTCCCTCATGTGTTTAGGGAGTAAAACAGTTCACTCAAGGAGCATGTATTAAGCTGCCTAGTATATATGAAAACATTGCTAGATCCTGAAGATACAAAAACAGATATATCAGTCTCCTTTGAGGAGTTAGCAATTAACAAGGGATTTTATATAAATAAAATGACGGTACAGAGAGATGAATTGCTATGAACAAACCTGGAAGGAGAGGGGAAAGAAGGCTTTATAGAGATGGTGTTGTTTGTACTGCCCCCCAAAAAAAGTTCTCTAGGCAGGTAAATAGGAAATGGTAGATTGGGCAGTCTATGTAGGAAGAACAATATGAGGCCTGCAGGCTTGAGAGAACACCATGTTCAGGATTTGAACTCAAGTACAGGACAGAACTCCAGAAAGGGACTATACCTTAAGAAATTCTTTCCCTCCCTCCCTTCCCCTTAAGAAATTCTTTCTTTCTTTCTCTCTCTCTCTTTTCTTTCTTATCTATCTATCTAATCTCAGAACTAGAATACAGGTCTGAGAGGGTTCATATGTTAAGCTATTTACACTTTATCTCATATACTCAGGGTCAAATCTTGTTGTGCATCAAGATTGGAGCTTGTTCAAAAAAATAAAAAAGCTGACATACAGCAAGCCCTCCCCTGAGATACAGATTTTTAAAGATCCTTCCAGTAGCAGTGTGAAAAATGATCCAAGGGAGAGTGACCACACTAACAAGATGGCTGTTACAGTAACTGAGGTGAGAGAGGATGGAGCTCTTTCCAAAGAAATGGTGGAAAGCAAGTATTGGAAGATATTTGGGCAATAAGTAGAGGGAATTTAATGACACTGATATTTGGGAGAATTGAGATCAAGGTCCTATTTCTGGTTTGAGACACCAGGTAGTTGTGATGATTTCAACTGGACCAATGGTGAATGCCCATAATCCTAGTTGTCAGGAGGCTGAGGCAGGAGGATCATGAGTTCAAAGCCAGCCTCAGCAACTTATCAAGGCCTTAAGCAACTCAGGGAGACCCTGTAGCAAAATAAGGTATTTAAAAAAGATTATTTCCAAGTTACTGTAAGTTGCTTTGGGGGGGGGGGGGGCGGGTACTGGTGCTTTATCAACTGAGCTACATTACCTAGACTTTTTTATTTTTATTTCTTAATTTAGGACAGGGTCCTGCAAAATTTCTGAGGCTGGCCTCAAATTTGGGCCCAGCTTATAAATTACTTTTGTAGTTACAAAAATCATTCATTATTGAGTCTGTTCCGTGCTGCACATCTGTAGTCCCAGTTCCTCAGGCAGCTGAGGCCCGGAGGATCACTTGAGCCCCAAGTTCCAGGCCAGAATGGGAAACATAGCAAGACCCCTTTGGGGGGTGGGGAAAGAATGACAAGAAAAATCATAGTCTAATAAACTCAAACCCCTACTTCCTGGAACTTCACCTGTTTATAGGGAGAAAGGCTGAGTCAGAGAGAGCAATGACAGAGGTGGGTAAATAAAGGAATTCTGAGGCTTGAAGCCTCTTAGGATTTTTCACAGTACTTCTTTCCCTGGGGAGAGAGAACTTTAAGTCAACTTCCATACAAGTTATTCCCAGGTAGCATAAGTCATTGCCTAGAGGTCGGACTTCCGGAAATAACTCCCCTGACTGCAGAGCCCATTTAAAAATAGCTGAGACAAGCAGGTCCTAATTACATGCCTGTAATTACGGTTGGGGGCTGGGGCAGGAGGATCACAAGATCTAGACCTGTATGGGCAACCTAGCGAGATCCTGTCTCAAAATAAGATAAAATAAAAAGGACTGGGGCTGTAGTTCAGTGGTAGAGCATGGGGAATGGGGGTTACATCCCAGTACTAAGAACAAAAGCTGAGGCAGACAATGACAAAGTTTTTCAAAATAATAAGCATACAAAATTAAGAGAATCCCAAATAATAAACCCAGAGCATGTATCTAGAGATCTAAGCACAAACGTATCTAGAGAGACGAAAAGTCAACCAGATTATTTACCTCCAATTAAAAACCCTATAAGCAGCCCAACTCGCCGATGGAAGTGAGACACCCTATCTCCGCGTGCCTCTGCACCTGACCCGGCTCCAGCCTACTTATCGCCAGGTACTGAATAGTCGTCGTACGGCCAGGGAAGCCTCCAGCAGCTTTGGGAAAACACTTCAAATATTTATCATTCTTACGCGGAGCCACTGTTGATAGATGGAAGGAATGAGGATATTCAGGCGTAGTACCCTTGAATGAGACCGACGTGCAAATCCTCACCCAGCTTGGGTTGGGGGCCACCAACCGCCTCCCAGGGCTCGCCCCGGCAGTCCCATTGGTTCAGCCCGCAAACGCTTCAGGGCGTCCACTGGACGGGGACTCAGCCACCGCCAATGCTCCATTTCAGGCCTCCGACCGCTCAAGCCAAAGGTGGGCGCTACCTGCCCGGGCTCTCGCGCCCTAAATCTTCCTGGAGACAGGCGGACGGCGATTCTTATCCCGAAAGGATGTTGCATGCTAACTACCAGGCCTTGGTAGAATGCAGTCCGCGAAACAAACGCACAGCAAGAGACCCGCTAGGATCCAGAAAGGAACCTTCCGCCGGGCTGAGGTCCCCGCCCGTGAAGACGGAAGTGGTAAGACTGACGTGTCCTGGGCTGCTCTCCTGAACGCCAGGAGGACTCCCCACCAGGCACGGGCGACCCCAGCTTCCTAGGATCCCCGGAGCTGGACCCGCGCCTCTGAGGACAACATAACTCCTTGGGGAGCACTTGACAGAGCCAGGTGCGGTATTCAGCGTGGTGTAGCCGCAGCCTCCACTATCAGGCGCAGCCGCGGACAACCCCCTGGAGGTCGGTCATCAGGTCCTCTCCAACCCTGCTGCTCCCGCGCCGCCCAGGGGGAGACCCCGGCAGGAGCCCAAGGGCAGCTAGGGGGCCGCAGAGCCCGCTGGCGCCGCCTTGGGCAGCCCTTCCCGCGTGGTGAGGACCCCAGAACTGTGGCGGGAAGGGACCCGAGCTGCGAGGCCGCGCGGCGTTGCCATGGAAACGGGCTAGCGCGCGCAATAGAGGCTCCCGGCGGGCGGCGGGAGGGATGAACCCCTGGTTGGGAGGACTAGAGAGGAGGCCAAGCCGGTCTTTGGGGTAGAGAGATATGGTGTGGTGTGGGGGTCGGGAGGCCAAAATGGGCGTCCATTCGAGGGACCTAACCGGGGGCGTCATGAGTTGACCCCTAGTTTCTGTAACCGTAGGATTCCCCCAAACAGGTTCTGCTACCTTAAGGATGACAGTTCTAGGACAACCTCGAAGTTGGAGCTGCCAGTGGTTGCCAATCCTGATACTGCTACTGGGCACCGGTGGTGGGCCAGGGGTAGAAGGTGTGACACACTACAAGGCTGGAGACCCTGTCATTCTATATGTCAACAAAGTGGGACCTTACCATAACCCTCAAGAAACTTACCACTACTATCAGCTTCCAGTCTGCTGCCCTGAGAAGATTCGTCACAAAAGCCTTAGCCTGGGTGAAGTGCTGGATGGGGACCGAATGGCAGAGTCTTTGTATGAGATCCGCTTTCGGGAGAATGTGGAGAAAAGAATTCTGTGCCACATGCAACTCAGTTCTGCACAGGTTAGCCTCTCTACATTGGTCATTACGTAGCCCAGGAGTTATTCCCAGGGACCAACAGTACCTCGCATTTATGGTTCAAGTGTACCTTTATGAACATTATCTGACTTGATTCTAACTACAACCCTGTGGGGCAGACAGGGCAGATGATAGTATTCTAATTCAGTCGACTAAGAAGTGACTTATTTGCTAAGAAGTGACTTCTTAAAGATTGGCTAATGAATTGCAAAGCTGATATTACTAGAGCCCAGAGCTCTTTGCTCCTACTTTCTCTGTCGATAATAAGGTCCCAACTATTATTCCTGAGTAGTTCTTTCCTTCCATACCTACCCCTTAGCTCTTGATTGGCTCCTTTACTCTACCCTAGTCTTCCAGTCATGGTTTTTCTTTGGCAAATTCTGGCACTTCTTGGTCTACTCCAGTCTTACACCTTGCCTCTTTAAAAAAAAAAAAAAGCCTTAACCCTGTCAAAGTAGTATCTGTATCTGCTGGGGTGTGTGTGCACAACATACTTGAGTCTAACTCAGTCTCTACAGGGTTTTGTCCCCCAAGAGACATTTGGCAACATCTATAGACATTTTTGATTGTTACAACTGGGAAGTACTACTAGCATTTTGTGAATAGAGCCTGCCCACCTCCCAGCCCTCCCAACAGCAAAGAACTACCCAGCACAAAATATAGGTAGTGCTGAGGCTGAGAAACCCTGCTGTAATCCCAGGCCTGGGAAGACCTTGTGTGACTGTCTCCTAACTTGCTCTTTATAGGTGGAGCAGCTGCGCCAGGCCATTGAGGAACTGTATTACTTTGAATTTGTGGTAGATGACTTGCCAATCCGTGGTTTTGTGGGATACATGGAGGAGAGTGGCTTCCTGCCACACAGCCACAAGATAGGACTCTGGACCCATTTGGACTTCCACCTAGAATTCCATGGTGATCGAATTATATTTGCCAATGTTTCAGTGCGAGATGTGAAGCCCCACAGCTTGGATGGGTTACGATCTGATGAGTTCCTAGGTCTTACTCACACTTACAGTGTGCGCTGGTCTGAGACTTCAGTGGAACGACGGAGTGACAGGCGCCGTGGTGATGATGGTGGTTTCTTTCCCCGAACATTGGAAATCCATTGGTTGTCCATCATCAACTCCATGGTGCTTGTGTTTTTACTGGTGGGTTTTGTGGCTGTCATTCTAATGCGTGTGCTTCGGAATGACCTGGCTCGATACAACCTGGATGAGGAGACCACCTCTGGAGGTTCTGGTGATGACTTTGACCAGGGTGACAATGGCTGGAAAATTATCCATACAGATGTCTTCCGCTTCCCTCCATACCGTGGTCTGCTCTGTGCAGTGCTTGGTGTGGGTGCCCAGTTCCTGGCCCTTGGCACTGGTGAGGTGATAAGAATTAATGCGGGATTTGTCTCAAGGGATAGGTAGTTTATTAGAATAGGTCTGTGGATCTTCTGTTCAAGGTGAAGGGCAGACCTAAGGGTTAAGGTGGCTCTAGTGAGGATGTGTATTTTATTGCTGGCTTTCTGGACAACTGAATTTGGGGAAGATAGTTTTGCTGGCAGTCGTGGGTCTGGGCGAAGGGTTGTGATTCCTTTGAAACTGCAAGAGGAACTGAAGAGGTAAGACCTAACATAGGCTTTTCACTACCACCCTGTAGGCATTATTGTCATGGCACTTCTGGGCATGTTCAACGTGCACCGTCATGGAGCTATTAACTCAGCAGCCATCTTGTTGTATGCCCTGACCTGCTGCATCTCTGGTTACGTGTCCAGCCACTTCTACCGGCAGATTGGAGGCGAGCGCTGGGTGTGGAACATCATTCTCACCACCAGTCTCTTTTCTGGTAAGGACTTCCCCTTCCCTAGTGGGTCTGCCTGAACTTGGGAACTAAGAACACATCATGGAACCTGGAAAAGTCAGAGTGAAGCTTTAAAGGAAAGAATATGGGGGTGGAGAGAATTAGGAAACTATCAAAAAGAATCTATTTCTTTTGAATAAAAGTTAAGTCCTTAAAAAGTCCTAAGCAATGTAGTAAGCACTTGATGTCTTCAGCTCATTTAATCCTCACAATGTGTGTGAAGTAGGTAATGTTGTCCCCATTGTAGATGAGGAAACTGAACTTCATTCAGCTAGTTAGGTAATTTAGCCAAGATTATATCCAAAAGTAGAAAATCAGGTTTCAGATGCAGGCAATCTGAATCTCAAGCCTGTGTTCTCAACCATTATACTTAAATAACACTCTTTGAGTTTACTTTTTGATACTTCTTTTTATTTTGGAAGTATGGTCCCTCTAGCCTTTCAAACAAGATTGCCCTTTCAAAGGCAACAGATGTGTGCAATCTGAACCCTTCCTCTTCCCAATTTTGCGTCTGACTTATATCCCACCTCATTTTTATTTTCTAAGTTGTAGATGGACAGAATGCCTTGTGGTGCTAAGGATGGAACCCAGTGCCTCACACATGCTAGGCAAGCACTTTGCCATTGAGCTACAGACCAAGCCCCCCATCACGTTTTTATTTGAAGTAGGACTTTCTGAAAACAGGGCCTTAATCCAAAGGAATGTCTCATGCTAGAAATTACCAGTATTACGGCAAAACAGGCCCCTGAAGGCAGGTGGATTTGTGTCAGTCTCAGATTTTGATGAAGCAATTACCTTGATCCTTGATGACACTGGGTAGGGGGAGAGTGTTGAAAATATAAGGAATAAAGAACAGTGAGCACTAGGGATGTGGCTCAGTGGTAGAATATTGCTCAGTACACACTAGGCCCTGGGTATAAACCCCAGCACTCAAAAACAAAAACAAAACAATAGGATATAAAAGGGTGGAGGTAAAGGCAGTCAGCTCTGTACAGATATCCAGGAAAATAGGTGGGCTGTTAAGAGTGGCAGGCTGGTTCACTCTTCTCCCCTTTAGGTGCAGTTTGAGTGGGTGCCCCCAGGGACATAACTCCTAGTGCTCACCCTCCTCTGGGGCCCATCCCTGCAGTGCCTTTCTTCTTGACCTGGAGTGTGGTGAACTCGGTACATTGGGCCAATGGCTCAACCCAGGCCCTACCAGCCACCACCATCCTACTGCTTCTGACGGTCTGGCTGCTGGTAGGCTTTCCTCTCACTGTCATCGGAGGCATCTTCGGGAAGAACAATGCTAGCTCCTTTGATGCACCTTGTCGTACCAAGAACATTGCCCGAGAGATCCCACCTCAGCCCTGGTATAAGTCTACTCTCATCCACATGACTGTTGGAGGCTTCCTGCCCTTCAGGTATTCTATCTTTATTCCATGGTCATCACTCTGTTCTTGACTTCAATTTTTCCTTTCCCTACCTACTCCCTACCATAACTCAATGATAATCCCTTGTTCAGCTGTACCACTACAAGCTCATTAAATAGTTCCTCCTATCCCCAAGCACAATTGAACTTCAGTCAGTTCAGATGTCTCATTTGTAACACTCTCTTACTTAATAAATTGAATGAGTAATCAAATGGGCTTTAAGCCCCACGTGCTGCTAGTGTTTACAGGCATCATGTGGCGTTTAGAGCCCATTTGATTACTCATTCAATTTGCTGGATATCTCTTTGTTCCTGACAGATGATGCAGTAGAAAATAAAACAGATAAGATCCCTCCTTTTGGGGCTGGGGATATAGCTCAGTTGGTAAAGTGCTTGCCTTACATGCACAAGGCCCTGGGTTCGATCCCCAGCACACACACACACACACACGCACAAAAAATCTCTGCTTTCAATCTCTCAGAGAAGATGTTCTTGAATTAAGAGCTGCTAATCAGGGCTGAGGCTGTAGCTCAGTGGCAAAGCACTTGCCTAGCATGTGTGAGGCACTGGGTCCGATCCTTAGCACCACATAAAAATAAATAAATAAAATAAAGGCACTCTGTCAATCTACGATTACAAAAAAAGAAAAAAAACCAGCTAATTAGCCAGGCACAGTGGTGCGTGACTGTAATCCCAGTGGCTCAAGAGGCTGAGACAGGAGGATCTTGAGTTCAAAGCCAGCCTCAGCAATGGAGAGGCACTAAGCAAATGAGTGAGACCCTGTCTCTAAATAAAATATAAAATAGAGCTGGGGATGTGGCTCAGTGGTTAAGTGCCCTTCAGTTCAATCCCCAGCACCCCCCCCCCCCAAAAAAAAGGGGCAGCTAATCATAGGCAAAAGAATACCCACAATCAAGTGTGGTGACACATGCCTATAATCCCAGTTACTCAAGGAGGCCAAGGCAGGTGGATTACATGTTCTAGGGCAGCCTCAGCAACTTAGTGAGATCCGGTCTCAAAAAATAGATAGGGCTGGGGATATAGCTCAGTGGTAAAGCACCCCTGTGTTCAATCCCCAGTACCGAAAAGAAAGAAAAAAATCTGGGGCAAAGTGGAATGGACTCACTTTTCAGTGATCCAGCAACATGGGAGGGTGTGAGCTGAGTTTTGGCTTAGCCATGGTGTCCTGCATAGCCTTAAATTTATGTATATTGTTTCTTCTCTTCACAGTGCCATCTCTGTGGAGCTGTACTACATCTTTGCCACAGTATGGGGTCGAGAACAGTATACCCTATATGGCATCCTCTTCTTTGTCTTCGCCATCCTGTTGAGTGTGGGGGCTTGCATCTCCATTGCACTCACCTACTTCCAGTTGTCTGGGGAGGACTACCGCTG
Source organism: Marmota monax (assembly GCF_021218885.2). Classification (NCBI taxonomy): domain Eukaryota; kingdom Metazoa; phylum Chordata; class Mammalia; order Rodentia; family Sciuridae; genus Marmota; species Marmota monax. The sequence continues at coordinate 2,146,908 of NW_026694099.1, read as the reverse complement.
GTGGTGGCGCTCTGTGTTGAGTGTTGGCTCCACTGGCCTCTTCATCTTTCTCTACTCGGTTTTCTACTATGCTCGCCGCTCCAATATGTCAGGGGCAGTACAGACAGTAGAGTTCTTTGGCTACTCCTTACTCACTGGTTATGTCTTCTTCCTCATGCTGGGCACTATCTCCTTTTTTTCTTCCCTAAAGTTCATCCGTTATATATATGTTAACCTCAAGATGGACTGAGTTCTGAGTAGCAGAACTATGGCTCTTTTCTCCCTTCCTTCATGCCCCACTGATCTCTCCTGCCAGCTTCTCTTCTGAGTGAATGAGTGAATTGTGTGATGGCATCGTTGCCTTCCCCTTTGCTCTTTGGGCCTTTCTTCCCAAGAGAGAGCCTGGAAATTATAAATCTCTATTATATAAGGAGTATATATTTGAACTTTTTAAGTTGCCTTTAGTTTTGATCCTGATTTCTTTTTACAATTATCAAAATAAAATTTAATAAGAAAAAGGAACCTGTATTTGAGGATTTGGGGTCTGGCTACGGAAGCTCTAGGCCTGCCATTAGGGGCGCGGTTCCTGGGAAAGCAGAGTCCGCCTCTCATGCACGAAACTCTTCAACCGACTGTGGGAACTCTCGGCTGGGGGAACCTATGTAGCCAGGGCCCTGTTTCCGCGGCCCAGCCCGCAATCCGTCTAACGGAAGCCACGGAGCGGGAGCTCTTAGTGGGAAAGAGTTTAATCACCCTGGCGACCGAAGGGGCGCGGAGCAACGCCCTTTCCGCCGGAAGTGTGTGTCAGAGCCTCCACGTGCAGTCCCTCCCCATCCCGGCCGCGTAGCGGCGGCTCCGCTGCTGCCATGGAGCCCGCCGGCCTGGAGCAGATATTGAGAGAGCTGCTGCTGCCCGACACCGAACGCATCCGCCGGGTACAGGACAGGCGGGGCAGGGCCAGGGCCAGGGGGAGGCTGTGGGAAAGGCCCGACTGTGACCCCCCCAGTCTCCCTGTAGGCCACCGAGCAGCTCCAGATCGCTCTTCGGGACCCCGCCACCTTGCCCGCACTTTGCGACCTGCTGGCCTCGGCGGCCGACCCTCAGGTAAGGAAGGCCCTTGCCCCTATCCGCCGAGCTTTCCCCGTCAAGCCCCACCTCCCACCCACTGCGGTCCGCTCAGCATCTTCCTGTCCCTACCCTCACATGCCTGCCTCCTGGTCCTAGATCCGCCAGTTCGCGGCTGTGCTGATCCGCAGACGACTAAGCACCCGCTGGCGACGCCTGGCGACCGAGCAACGCGAGAGGTGGGCTGGGCCTGGGGCGGGGTAGGGCGGGGCCAGGCTAGGCTGAGGCAGTTCTTGGGCAGAATGACTACAAACACCTACCACTTGTGTTCCAGCTTCAAGTCCCAGATCCTGAGGGTCCTGCAGAGAGAGACAGAGTAAGTGCCTACCGCCTTCTCTTTGGATCCCAGTTGACTCCAGGCTGAGACCCTCTCTAGCTTTCTGCCTTCTCTTTCAGCTCCAGGATGGGACTTGGGGGGCAGAGCCTTAAATCTACATCGCGGACAGAGTAGGGATTCCAAAGTTGTGTTAAAGACTAAAGTTCTTGAGAATGGGTGATGATGATCTGTCAAACTAGAGTCAGAAGAATGTGACTGATATTCAGGCTGGTTGAGGCTGAATTCTCCAGATCACTCCTTTCCCCTAGTGCTGCTGAGCTACTTCTGAGCTGATCTCTCATGCATCCCAACTTGGCAGTAACCTATGCCCACACCTGAAAGTTTCTTGGCCACCCCCTTGAGGCTGGTCCACCGTGCACAGGGGATGGTATTGAAGGATAATTGCTGGGGGGGATCTCCTTTTGCAGACACTGTGTGAGCCTCAGCCTGGCCCAGCTCTCAGCCACCATTTTTCGAAAGGAAGGCCTGGAGGCCTGGCCTCAGCTCATGCAGCTTCTTCATCACAGTACTCACAGCCCCCACAGCCCAGAGAGAGAGGTACCATCAAACTTTTGGCAGGAGGGAGGAACCAAGAAACTGGATAAACCATGTAAGCTTTTCCCTTCCATTCCCTTCTCCTGGACAGATGGGGCTTTTGCTGTTGAGTGTGGTAGTGACTTCTCAGCCAGAAGCTTTCCAGCCCCACCACCAGGAGCTCCTTGGACTTCTGAATGAGACTTTTGGTGAGGTGGGCTCTCCGGGGCTACTGTTCTACTCCCTGCGCACTCTGACCACCATGGCCCCCTACCTCCGCACTGATGATGCGGTGAGATGTGGGCCCTCATTTCCCCCAGCTCTATATCCTGGGGCCTTCAGCTTCTTACCCTGTGGGTCTCAGAGGTGTTTAGGCTTCTTATCCTCTTTGTTCTTCCTAACAGCTGTGGGGGTTGTGGGGGTGGCTGGGCCTGGCTGGTATGCCTGGGCCCCTTCTCAGAGTACAGGCTATGAGGAAGCTACCAGCCTCTGGGGCCTGAGATTATGCTGCATCATGCTCTCTGTGATTTAGCTCATCCTGTGTCCCCCAGCCTCTTGCAAGATCATTGGTGCCCAAGCTCATCATGGCCGTGAAGACTCTGATTCCTATAGATGAGGTAAGGGTAGGTGGGAGGGGAGCTCTTTCTTTTGGAAGAAAGTACAAGAATATCTGTTGAGAGCCACAGCCCAAGGGGCCCCAGCAAACTTTCAGACTGCCAGCTGATGATTGGCTCACAGCGGCCCCAGCAACTTCTAGCTGATTGGCTCCTCTGCGGTGATGCTCATTGAGCTGTTTCCGACCTGGGCCGGCTCACCCCTCCTTAGGCAACCTGGTGGCCCCCCGCTCCTTTTTTTTTTTTTTTTTTTTTTTTTGTGGGGCTGGGGATATAGCTCAGTTGGTAGAGTGCTTGTTTCACATGCACAAGGCCCTAGGTTCTAACCCCCAGCACCACAAAAAAAAAAAAAAAGTCCCCCAGTGAGCAGCTCCGTAGTCTGAAAGGGCGGGGAAACAGCTCAATGAGCATCACCACAGAGGAGCCAGTCAGCTAGAAGTTGCTGGGGCCGCTGTGAGCCAATCATCAGCTGGCAGTCTGAAAGTTTGCTGGGGCCCCTTCGGCTGTGGCTCTCAACAAATATCCAGCCTATTCCCCTGAAGAGGGGGAACATGATAACCCAATGACTGGTCTGTCTGACAGGTTAAGGCCTGTGAGGCCCTGGAAGCTCTAGATGAACTGCTGGAATCAGAGGTGCCCATCATCACTCCCCACCTTTCTGAGGTCCTCGCATTCTGCTTGGAGGTGAGCCTGAGGTGGGCATGACCCTTGCTGCTTGATTTTCTAGGAGTATCATTGCTTGTCTCTGATTTTTGTTAGTCTCTGGGCAGGTGGCAGGAAATATGGCCCTGGGTGATGCGATACGTGTACGTATTCTCTGCTGCCTCACTTTCTTGGTCAAAGTTAAGAGCAAGGTAAGTGCCCTCTGATATCTATCACCCCACCTCCACTTATACCTTTATTCTCACTGTTGGGGCTTTGTGTTCATCTCAGGGCATCTAAAGTACCCTGGTTCAAGCCCTGGCCCAGACTTACCCAGCTCCTGCCTAAGAGATTAGGAATCTCCTGCTGGGTCCCTTGTGACCTGGAAGACTGGAATTTTTAATGTGAGTCCATCCCGGGAGCTGATTCTCAGGGATAGTACTCCCTTCTTCCTCTCAAGGCCTTACTGAAGAATCGTCTCCTGCCTCCTTTACTGCACACCCTTTTCCCCATTATGGCTGCCGAGCCCCCTCTGGGCCAGTTGGATCCTGAGGACCAAGATTCTGAAGAGGAAGAGTTGGAGACTGGGCTAGTGGGGGAGACTCCCAAGCATTTTGCTGTACAGGTGGGATGTGGGACAAGGGCATGGACAAGGTGTTAACTGGCTATGGGAGGTTGAACAGGCAGAGGTGGAGTCAACAAAGCCTCCTTGACCTTTTGCAGGTTGTGGACATGCTGGCCCTACACCTTCCACCTGAGAAGCTCTGTCCCCAATTGGTTAGTGTAACTCTTAACTTTCTAATGTCCCTATCCCCAGACATGCCTCATCTCCTGAAGTCAAGGATATTTGGGCCCTGGTAGGTGTCACGGGCCTGTTGCAACAGGAGTAGGCAGGCTCTTGCGAGGGTTTCAGTAGAGTGCCATATGCTCCCTTAGATGCCCATGCTGGAAGAGGCATTGCGAAGTGAGAGTCCTTACCAGCGTAAGGCTGGTCTCCTGGTGTTGGCTGTGCTGTCTGACGGAGCTGGTGACTACATCAGGCAGAGGTATCCATTAAATTCCTGTCCTAGTCTGAGGGTGGGCCATGGGGAGGAATGCTATACATCCCATGGTAGTTCTAGATTATATGTTTCAGCATATTTTTTAGAAAAAAAAAAAAAAAAACTTTAGTGCTAGGAATTTCATCCAGGGGTGCTTTGCAACTGAGCTATGTCCCTATCTCTTTTCTTACCCCTGCCCCTTTTTTTTGAGACAAGTTCTAAGTTGCTGAGACTGGCCTTGAACTCCTCCCTCAGCCTCCCAAATAGTTAAGGTTACATGCATGTGCCCTATACTTGGCTTGGATTTAATTATTGAAAGCATTAATTTGCTATAGCATTTCCCCCCACTCTCAAAGGTATTCTGGATTGGAAGATAAATGAAATGGTGTCCCAGCTCTAGTGACCAGTGGATGGTACCCAAAATCAGATGACAGAGAAAGCTTTAGTTTTTGTAGGATAAATAAAGAGAACAGGCCAGCTTAGGTTTTCCACCCCTCAGACTGTGTCTATGTCTTTTCTTGCCCCATCCAGACTGCTACCCCCACTGCTGCAGATTGTGTGTAAGGGCCTGGAGGACCCTTCCCAGGTTGTGCGTAATGCTGCGCTGTTTGCCCTGGGCCAGTTCTCAGAGAACCTACAGGTCAGCAAGGTTAAATGTGGACAGCTGCCACTTGGGAGTCCCCCACACAGGCCAGAGACCACTTTCCCCTCAGCTTTTGTCTCTTCAAGCCTCCTTGCTGCCCTTGGCCCTGAAGGGTGTGCTCTACAGGTGAACCTGACTTGGACCTGCTTGCTCCTTCCCCCAGCCCCATATCAGCAGCTATTCAGGGGAGGTGATGCCACTGCTCCTCGCTTACCTGAAGTCTGTGCCTCCAGGGCACACGCACCACCTAGCCAAGGCCTGCTACGCCTTAGAGAACTTCGTGGAGAACCTAGGTAGTGATGGCAGTGGGTGTGCAGGAGAGGGAGATGAAGCTGCAGCTTTGGCTAGAGGGGCAGGATGTGCATTTTTCTGATAGCCACTGTAGTGGGAAAAGGGGCAGGGCATGGAATGGCCACAAGGGTCAGCCCAGAGGGAGGTAGATTTGCAGAAGTTTGGAGAAAGGCACTGTGCCCTTTCTTATAGGACCCAAAGTTCAGCCTTATCTTCCGGAACTTATGGAGTGTATGCTGCAGCCTCTGAGTAATCCCAGCAGCCCCCGGGCCAAGGAGCTGGCTGTGAGCGCCATGGGAGCCATTGGTGAGGAGAAAGGCAGGAGGAAGGCACAGGGTTCACCCAAAGACCTTGTAGCAGAAGGTCCCCACCCTTGTTCCACCTTTGATTCTGGCCTCCATTCTACAGCCACAGCTGCTCAGGCCTCCCTGTTGCCCTACTTCCCCACCATCATGGAACATCTTCGGGAATTTCTGTTGATGGGCCATGAAGACCTTCAGCCTGTGCAGATCCAGAGCCTGGGTGAGTAAGGGCCCCCTAGGCAGGGTTCCCAGTGCCAGGGAAAGGCCAGTGCTCACCTGATGTTCACGGACATTGCCCTCAGGGTAGTGCAGGTATCTTCCTTCTCAAAGGTGTTCTGTCCACTCTGTACCTAGGAGTAGGGTGGAATTTCTGAATTCCTCCCAGCTACACCTTGGTCTCCCAGCCCACTTGCACATCCTAGTGCCAACAAGCCCTTATCCCCACAGAGACACTTGCGGTACTGGCACGAGCAGTGGGGGAGCCCATGAGGCCCCTGGCTGAGGAATGCTGTCAGCTGGGGCTGGGCCTATGCGACCAGGTAGACGACCCTGACTTGCGCCGCTGCACGTGAGTGACCCCCTCATCCTGCCCCTTTCCCTCTTGCCCACCCACTGGATCCACAGAGCCCACCCCAGACTCCAGTCCTCTGGTTTTGGACCACAGGCAGGTTTCCCTAGGCTCTCCCATCCTGCCTGGCTACAGTGGCAGCACCATACAGCTTCTGTCTCTCTCTACCAGTTACAGCCTATTTGCAGCCTTATCAGGTCTAATGGGTGAGGGCCTGGCACCCCATCTGTCGAAAATCACCACACTCATGCTGTTGTCACTGCGTTCCACTGAGGGCATTGTGGTAAGCGAAGGGTGGGTGGGCTGGGCCAGTTAGGTAAGGCTAGCCCTATGATGTGATTTAGGCCCAAGTGAGCCAAAGTTCTTGCTATGCATCCTCTATCTAGCCTCAGTGTGAAGGAAGCAGCCCTTTCCTTCTGTTTGATGATGAGAGTGATGGGGAGGAAGAGGAAGAGCTCATGGATGAGGATGTGGAGGAAGCGGATGACTCGGAGATCTCAGGGTACAGAGAGGTGTTTCTGCTCAGAGGAATCCAGATTTTGATTTTGAACAAAGGCTAGTGCCAGACGTGCTCCTTCTGGTATCTTATCACCCCTGCCTTCCCACCTTCATCTAGGTATAGTGTGGAGAATGCCTTCTTTGATGAGAAGGAGGATACCTGTGCTGCCCTGGGGGAGATTTCTGTGAACACCAGGTAAGCATCAGTCCTTCCCCGGCACTGGGAACACCTTCTGGGAGCCCTTTCCCCACAGTCATGTGTCTCTACAGTGTGGCTTTCCTTCCATATATGGAGAGTGCCTTTGAAGAAGTATTCAAACTGCGGGAGGTGAGTTGCCTATTGAATGGAATGGGTGAGGTGCTTAGGCTGAGGCTGTGCTCTCCCCACATAGAGTATGCATGAACCTCTCCTCTTCATTCCACAGTGTCCTCATCTGAATGTGCGGAAGGCAGCCTATGAGGCTCTGGGTCAATTCTGCTGTGCACTGCACAAGGCCTGTCAAAGCTGTCCCTCAGAACCCAACAATGCTGGTGAGAAGGGGAGACCAAGCCAGACTGGGGGCTCTGGGTAAGGAGCAGGGCCTGATTGAGGTTTCAGCCAATAATGTTCTCAGCTCTACAGGCTGCTCTGGCCCAGGTGGTGCCATCCTACATTCAGACAGTGAATGGGGAAAGAGAGCGTCCGGTGGTAATGGCTGTGCTGGAGGCCCTGACAGGGGTGCTGCGCAGTTGTGGAACCCTCACACTGCAACACCCTGGATGCCTTGCCGAGCTCTGTAGCATGCTCAAGGCTGTGTTGCAGAGGAAGGTGAGTAGGGCAGGGGGCTGTGGGAAGAGGAGGTGCCAGGCCCCAGAGGAGTGGATAATGAGAGATTATAAGTTCAGTTCTTTGTGCCCATGTGAAAAGAAGGTACAGGAGAACCCAGACTCAGCTGAGCTATTTCTCCCCACAGACAGCCTGTCAGGACACTGATGAGGAAGAGGAAGAAGAGGATGATCAGGTGAGAGCTACAAATGAAAACAGGTTAAGGCAGTCCAGGTAGTCTCCACAGGGTCAGGAATAGACAGTGTATTCGTTTTGACCTAGGGGAAGCCAGGGCCAATAAAAGATTAGTAATGGCAAGAATGATGTAACCCTGATTTCACTAAGATAGTGAAGTTCAGGGGAGAGCAGTGTGACTGTGGCAGGCTTGGAGCAATAGATGCAGGGCAGGAGGGCCAGAGTTGCACAAAAGCTAGCCTGGAAGTTTGGGAAGTCCCATCAACCAAGGCCATGCCTGGAGCCACCTGCTGCCAGTGGCAGAACTGAGTGGAAAAGTGTGAACAGGCACAGAGCTGGCCCTGGTGCTCCAGCCCGTAACCTGGCTCCATAGGCTGAATACGACGCCATGTTGCTAGAGCATGCTGGAGAGGCCATCCCTGCCCTGGCCGCCGCAGCTGGGGGAGACAACTTTGCTCCTTTCTTTGCTGGCTTCTTGCCATTATTGCTGTGTAAGACGGTGAGTGCTCCATCCTCGGGCTTCAAACCCTGGTCCACCCATGTGCTCAATGCCTTGCTCCCCAACTGTGTCCTAGTCCCAGGCTGATTTTATACTCCTCTGTCCTCCTCCCCAACAGAAGCAGGGCTGTACAGTGGCAGAAAAGTCCTTTGCAGTGGGGACACTGGCAGAATCCATTCAGGGTCTGGGTGCTGCCTCAGCTCAGTTTGTGTCTCGGCTGCTTCCTGTGCTATTGAGCACTGCCCGGGAAGCAGACCCTGAGGTGCGGAGCAATTCCATTTTTGGACTGGGAGTACTGGCAGAGCATGGGGGCCGCCCTTCTCAGGAGTATCCTTAGCTTGTAGGTGACTAGAAGGGTGGGGTTGGGAGAGTGTCCCGAGGGTTCAGGGAACGACAAGGCCTACCTGTGTGCATGCACCTATTCCTTGACTGTGGACCAGCCACTTCCCCAAGCTGCTGGGCCTCCTTTTGCCTCTTCTGGCACGGGAGCGACATGATCGTGTCCGTGACAACATCTGTGGGGCCCTTGCCCGTCTGCTAATGGCCAGTCCGACAAAGAAACCAGAGCCGCAGGTGAGGGAGGGGGACATCAAACAGGGTCTGGAAGCCAAGGGTGGCAGAGGGGTAGGACAAATAGGCCTAAGGCATCTTTGTGTCCAGGTGTTGGCTGCCCTGTTGCATGCCCTGCCACTGAGGGAAGACTTGGAGGAGTGGGTCACCATGGGGCACCTCTTCAGCTTCCTGTACCAGAACAGTCCTGACCAGGTAACCTCAATGCTGGCAGCACCCATGAGGGAGCATAATGCTCCAGTCTCAGTGATAGACCAGTGATAAGTGCAGTGAGTGGGGGGCGAGTTCCAGCTGTTCTTATGCTCTACTTTCACATTTTCTTAATTGTCCATAAGGATTGACAAGCCATCTTGTAGTAGGAGAAAAGAAGCTTCCTCTATTTCCCTTAGCTCCATTTCTACCCTCTGGGCTGAGCTAGTAGTTTAAAATTTTCGTAGACTTATTTCCTAGACCAGGGCTAGGAAACTACTCTTTGGAACCATGGGTACCTCTGAGCCACCTCACTGTCATTTCAATCAGAATAGCTCTGCTTTCTGAATGAGATTTTGTCTGTACCAAGAAGCTATGTGGATTTGTGTTCCAGTGTTCTTTTTTTTTTTTTTTTTTTAGTTATAGTTGGACTCAATATCTTTATTTTTAGGTGGTATTGAGGATCGAACTCAGGTCCTCACACGTGCTAGGCGAGTGCTCTACCACTGAGCCACAACCTCAGCACCCCCCCCCCCCTTTTTTTGATACTAAGAATTGAATCCAGAGGTACTTACACTGAGCCATATCCCCAGCCTTTTTTTTTTTTTTTTTTTTTAATTTAGAGACAGGGCCTTGCTAATTTCTGAGGCTGGCTTTGAACAATCCTCCTGCCTTAGCCTCTGAGCTGCTAGGATTACAGGCGTGTACCCCCTGTGCCCAGCTGTTCCAGTGTTATTGTGTTACCTTTGTCTAAAAGACTTTTAGAGTCTATTGTGTTGGAGAGCTTGTGGGTGTCCTGGCTTCTTTTATACTTGAGACTATGACTTTAGTCATTCTTGGTCATACATCTCCATCCCTTCCAAAAAAAAAAAAGTTATTACCACATTTTCTTACTCTGTTCACAGTTGTTTTGGATGCCTGTGAATCAAATAGCCATGACAGGAGACTGCCTCTTTCCCAACCACCTACCTCCTTAAGTCCTGAGGGCCCATAGGAGCTACTACCCCTGAGTCAACCACTCTTTTTCCACAGGTTGTAGATGTGGCTCCTGAACTCTTGCGCATCTGCAGCCTCATTCTGGCTGACAACAAGATACCACCAGGTAAGGGTGGCAGTCTTGGATGGGGAATGGAGAAGACCAGAGTAGCAGGGTTCAACCGGTGTGGGGCAGTAAATATTTAGGAGTGCAGTCCCCCATCAGGACCTCTCCCTCTGCCCTCCACCCAGACACCAAGGCTGCACTGCTGCTGCTCCTGACATTCCTGGCCAAACAACATACGGACAGTTTCCACACGGCACTGGGCTCACTGCCTGCTGACAAGGCTCAGGAGCTCCAAGCCGTGCTGGGCCTCACCTAGAATGCAAGCCGCAGCTGGGCCAGATTGCAGAGCCTGCCCAGGCCCTAAGACCACCTCTGATCCCAGTTCCTGCTTATGCCTTACCAAAGATTTTGGGCCTCATCCACTGGAGTCAACCCTGCTTGCTGCCTTACAGGGGTGTCCCTGGGACTGCATCTGTTACAGGTTGAGTCATAACATCATACAATAAAAAAGGCAGTTTGTTTTCTGCTTGGATAATAGCTCTGAGAGCTGGAAGGCTTGAGATACTTATACAGAAACAAGGCAGGCAAGGCCCAGTGAGGCAGGACATTGTTTAATGAAGGCTTATAAATTGGCTCTACCCTTAGTGAAATCTGGGTCCTGCATGAATCAGAAGGCGCCCGTATGGCTTCTCTTGTTCCACAAGAAGGATCTGCTGTGCTGAGAGCACTGGTCAAGAGAAGAGAAGATGATGGCAGGTCACAAAGAGTATCTGTAGTGGCCGCTGGCCTGTGTGTCTGTTATACTTGCACTAACCCAGGAGTAGGTAGAAGACCCGGGCGGCTATCCGGCGGGGGCTGAGAGGTGACACCAGGCTATTGAAGTCTGGCTCCCTGTTGGCCTGTAGCTCCAATGCCACTGCCCTGTAAGAATCAAGAATTGTTAGCTGAGACCCTAGCCCATGTCCATCCTATTGAGGTACCCCATCCCTGGTATACCTGTGCACTGCCTCCAGTGAGAGCAGCTCCGGCTCTGGGGGCAGTTCCAAAGGTATCTCCATGGGCACCTCTGGGAGCTCAGGCACCACGGGCAATGCAGGGGGCTCTGGCTGCTCTGCCTCAGTCCAGGCCCTAGGAGAATATGGGAGTCAGAGCAGGGAAGGTGGTGGCCATGACAATGGTGTCAGCACAGTCATCCTAGCTGACCCCCTCTGGCCCAGGCTCACATAGCCTGGTTGCTTACCACCGTTCTTCTGGCAGGGCAAGGCTGATGCGGGACTTTTCCTCTTCTGCTGCTTCTAGGGAGAGTTCTATTGTGGGGAGAAAAGGTGCTAAGAGTGTTGGGTTTGAGCCTCAGCACCACCAAAAAAAAAAAAAAAAAAAAAGTCCATCCTGTATGAATAGACACCAGAGCCATATGGATTTGTGAAAAGCACCTAGGCAGGAGAACTGAAGAGAATCGGTCTGTTTCCTTGTGTAACACTCTCTGCCTGATGGAAACAACTTCAGCAATTGGGGCACTAGTCTCTTAAAACATTGGTTAGTGTATGATCTCTGCTGTCTCCTCTTCTTCAGGTGCTTACCTGAAGATAGCATGAGGGGACCACTGGGCTCCTGGGCCTCCCTTAGGACCTGCAGGTGGAAGAATGAGAACTGAGACCCAAGCATCTGGATTCAGGCTTCTGATAGAAGGCACTAGTTCAGTGCACCTGCACTGTTGGATTGCAGCAGAAGGCAGCCTGCAGGGGCTCAGGCAAAGCAGAGCTTTGGGACTTTAAAGGAAGTGGTGTGGGTGCACTTACCTCGATCTCACTCAGTGTTTCAGCCCTTCTTCTTTCCTCCTCTGCTGCTGCCTCCCTTTCAGCCTCCTCTTCAGCTTCCAGGGTTGGCCTTCGCCTGAGCACTTTTGGGGGTACCTGGGCACAGTGGGTCCAGAAAGCTAGTAGTTCTGGGGGTAGCCAGCCAGCTGAGGATAAGGGGATTGGGTTTGAGTTATAAGAAACACTAAGAGTGAGGAATATTGCTTCTAAAGATCCCATGTGCCCAACTGCTGCCATTCTTACGGAGAGTTGGAGTTCGGAACAGTTCTGCTGGGCTTGCGATGGTCCTCTCTGGAGGTTGCACCATTGGCTGAATGGTGGGGGAAGACCAGAAGCCCCTTATGTGCCTCTTCAGTGCCACTTCACCTCTGCTACATATTGTGCCTCGGCCTCTTGACTTCCCTCTACTTTCCTCATTTCTAAAAGGACTTTTTAACCAGAAGTGCATGGAGACTTGGGTGCATGTGCAAATCCACATGCACTTTCTAAGGAACCCAGTGGGTTTTCTTTGGATTCCCAGAGCTCCCCCTGATAAGTTTAAAAGGCCCAGCCTGACCTGTGTCCCTCTTTTCCCTGGGCTGCACTCACACATTCCCAGCAGTGGGCCCTGGTTTGCAGCTGTTCCTGGAATTTCTCCCGTGAGATCTGTGTCTCCTTGTCCCAGAACAGTAACTGGCGTCGGCGTCGGCGAGTAGGTGGGCTCCCAGGAGGTGGGGGCCTCCTCTGCTGAGTGGAAGGGGAGATGGGTACACAACACTACAAAACTCCTTTTCTTGTCATCTTGATCGGCTGCTAATGGCTTCATACTCTGCCTGGGGCAGGATCTTAGGCAAGGCTTCTGTACACTTGTGCAGCACATATCTTACATGAGGGTACCCATTTGGGAAGTAAAGCCACACAATGGGGTATGGAAAGGGTCATCTTTTACTAATCACAGAAGTCCCAAGTAACGTAACAATGGTGCAGGATAAAGAGAGGGAGGTGACTTATAAAGGACACTGCTCACCTCTGGGCTGGGTGGGGCCGGCAGGCGCAGCTCCTGTGGAGGGGTCACCTCTGCAACAACACCCGAGATCCTGGCTCTGTCCCACAAGCCCCTTCACTCTCATGGTCAAGAAGCTATGTCCCACCCCACCCTCCAGTGGGTTGGGATATAGGACCTTTATTTGCAACCTATGGAGGTCTTCCCAGAAAAGCCCAGGGGCATGGTGGATACTCACCAGTGATCAGGGGCCCAGGCTCCCAGCCTGTCAGCTTAAGTTCCTCAGGTCCTGGGACCTGGCCTGGAAGTGGCTCTCCTATCCCTTCTACCCTTAAGGGAAATAGGCAAGTGGGTTTAGGACATCCTTCTTAGCACTGACCCCCTTACCTGGTACAGGGATTCCTGCCCTTACTCTGCAGGAGCTGGAGGCGAAAGCACGGAAACTACAGTGTCACCCTCCATGGCACGGGGTTCTTCCTTGGATTCTGCAGAGAGATCAGAGCTCAGAGGGCAGGAAAGAAATGGGAGCACTGCCAAGCCCCAGACTGCTGGTGCTAGGGTTCTGACCATCCAGAGCCAGAGGAGCCCTCCGCTTCCTAGGCCTGCCTTCCTGGGATGCATCTAACAAGATAGCTTCATCCTCCTCTGCAATCAGCAGGTCCAAGTCTCGGCGGCTGACCTCCGGGAGATCCTGTTCGCCCTGTCAAAAGAGGAAAAGCTTAGGAAGGGACTCAGTCCCAATTCTGAAAAAGGCGAGTGGATCTAAGAAGCATGCTACAAGCCCAGGCAGAGAGAAACAGATGCAAGGGGCTGAGGCCCCATGTGCTAGGGGATTACTCACCTCGATCTGCAGCATACGTATGGGCTCTGCCTCCTGGAGGGTGATGGCCTCAGGAGACAGCACAGTAACCAAGATCCTGTCTGGAGGGGTAGGGAAGTCACACACCAGCCCCTCTGCCTGTTTTCAAGTTCCCATACTATTTCTCAGTTCAGTGGTGATCAAAAGCATGGACTACAGATCTGAGTTAAGTTAGATTAGATTCTAGTCAGAACCAGTCCAGTCAGTCAACTGGCCTGACCCTGTCTGCATTGCCTTTTTGTTGTTACCAGGGATTGAACTCAGGGGCACTCGACCCCTGAGCCACATCTCCAGCCCTATTTTGTATTTTATTTAGAGACAGGGTCTCACTGAGTTGCTTAATGCCTTGCTTTGGCTGAGGCTGGCTTTGAACTTGCGACCTTCCTGCCCCAGCCTTCCAAGCTGCTGGGATTACAGGCATGCCCAGCCCCATAGGACTCTTGTGAGACAGTGATAAGTTTCACATATAAAGTGCTCCTCACAGGGCCTGTCTATTAAAAGAAGCTCAAAGATAGCTATTTCTTCAGCTCTTGGACCTTCCTATGCCTCTCACCAGGAAGATTCTCTGCTGACCTGGCTTCCTGGGCTCTGTAGAGACTTCAGGAGGGGTCTTCTCACCAACTCTCTCTGGAGTTGCAGCCTCTAAAAGATGTCGAATCTTTGGAGAGGAAATAGAACAAAAGATATGGTTCAGCCTCAATCCTCTGCTTTCCCACTTTCACAGTATTCAGTGGTCAGCAGTTGGTAATCTCCCTTTATACCTAATTATTTGGCAGCAGGTCCCAGGGATGGAATCCAGAGCCTCCTCCATGCTAAGCAAATGCTCAGTTACTGAGCTACACCCCTAATTCTTGTGGCATAGATGTTAGCTTGCAATAAATCCACTCACCATCTGCTCTCCTTTCCTCTTCTTCCTGCCCTCACCCCCAAATTATCAAGCCTTTGTCAGTTTGTGCATGAAGCCCTGCATCCTTATGTCAACTGTTGTGGGGGACAGAGGTAAGCAGCAAAGATTCTTGATTTTGAGCAGATGGTCTCGTGTGGAGACATGTTTCTACATGACCCCAACAAGAGTTGATGCAAAGGATAAAACAAGCCAGGTGCAGTGGCACATGTACCTGTAATCCCATGGCTCAGAAGGCTGAGGCAGGAGGATCACAAGTTCAAAGCTAGTCTCAGCAACTTAGTGAGGCCCTATGCAATTCAGTAAGACCCTGTCTCAAAACAAATAAGAAAGGCTGGGGGTATAGCTCAGTGGTTAAGCATCGCTGAGTTCAATCTTTGGTATAAAAAAAAGCATTTGAGCTTGGTCTGTAAGTATATGTAGGAACTGACTAGTAGAGAATGAAGAGTGACCATTATAGGCTAGGGACACACTTTTAGATAGGCAAAGAAGTGAATGTTGCATCTTTGGGACATGGACTAAATTGATGTTTGGGAGCCAAGGATACCTAAGGGCAGCTGAGAGAAAAGTAGGAAGGTGGCTATCTCAGAACTGGGTATGCAGAGTTCCAAATGCTTGTACTGTTTGCAGCCTGGAACCAGGGAACAGGGTGACATTATCTAAGCTGTTGAGAATGGATGAAGGAGGATTGGGGTAAGGAACACCAGTGCACAGATGATGAGGAACTGGATTAGAGCCTTGGCAGTGGGAACAATGTGGAAATGAGTGGGGACAGAGCTATCTCCAGCAAGGAGACCATCCTAGCAGGTTGGCCCTGAGGAGGCAAATACAGGGGGCTCTGCCTATATGGACTTACCATGTTAGTGCCCTGCCCCATCTCTTCTGGGGAAGAGCTATGGCAGGCTTTTTCCTGAACCCCAGTTTTAGACAACAGTGATACAGCTCCCCTTCTATTCTATCAAACTTATGACTTTGAGGTGTTCTAGAATAACCTCTACCTGAGGGATATCGAAGGGGCTGGGAAGTCTGGGATCCACGGACATCATCCCAAAAAAGGGGTCTGGAGCATCTTCTAGGGTCTCCATCAAGGCCAGGTGGTTGGGAAGCAGCAGACTGGGTCTGGGAGAGAATGTGGGCTTGTCAAGGATGGATGTTGAGATAGGCTGAGGCCAAGAAGAAGATAGGTGCTCCACCCAGTCTGCCGTGATCCCAGTTCCCGTGGGACACTCACAGGTCAGCCTCCACCATATCAATGCGGATCTGCAGTTGGGCACGGTGCAGGCGCTCCAGGATGTGCTGGATGTCCTCTGGGCAGGAAGGACAAAGTAAAGAGCCAGCTTAGCAGAGGGCCACTCAGCTCTGCCGCATCTCTAGGGTTCCCAGCCTTACCAATGAGGTACTGGCATTGCTGAGAGTAGACTCGGATCACACCTATCTGGAGCTGCGCGGAGAGATAGAGGGAGAAACGGGGCCGCGGCAGGCCCGGCATCGGGGGTTGCACTCGCACCAGCACGTAATTGAGGATTTCCTCGCTGGGGGAACAATGTACCCTAATCATCTATGCACCCCCGGCACCCGCCCCACAGCCTTGTCCGCCTCACCACCAGGCCCTCCTTCCTCCTTTTCTGGGCCTTACCAGGTCTTCACTACGTTCACCTTAAGGTACTCACGCTTCACCAACCGGCTGCCGCGCGTAGCTGCCAGCCTGGAGCGGGTGGGAAGGTGAGTATGAGAGGAAGCCGTTAGTCTGGGATCCCCGGTTACCTCTCCCGGCATTCCTACCAGTCTGGCCCTCACCAGATAGTGGCAAAGCAGCCAGTGTGGCGCTGAAGCACGTTGGGATAGTAGAACATCGTCCCTCTGAGGTTTCACCCTCGGTCCACCACTTCCCAATTAGGATCTCAATCGGGATACTTTAGGGCACAAGATTCCAGCATATCAGAGAAAAGTAAGGATTTAGACAGGTGGCACAGTGGGGTGGACCCAGAAAACTAAATTAATGAAGCGATCAACAGCTGCTGGTTAAACAATTAAGGGGTTAACAGCAGATTCGCAGAGTTGGGACGCCTCTCTCCGCCGCTCCTAAGTGGGTTCGCACCTAAGTGGGTTAGTCAAACTTACTGAAGCCTTCGGGGTTGGTTTCCAGGTTGGGGATGCGGAGCTCCGAGGGGAAGGCCCCGCGCTGGGAGACAGAGCAGGTCCGCAGAGAGCACAGCGTCCTCTATAGCAGGCCTTCACCTTCGAGGCCAGGGAGACAGGCCGAGCTCCTGGGTCTCACATGGTACTAGCTCTCCCGTGGTACTAGGTCTGGCCGCAGGGAGCGCGCTCTGAGGCTTTGCTCCTAGCTCCTGGTTGGGAGGGCGGTGCCAGGACAGCCAATGGGGAGCTGGCGTCTGAGGGGAGCGCTCGTTCCTGGCACCAAGCAGCCTGCCAGGGTTCCAGGCCATAGGGTCATCGAGACAAGACAGCGAACCAATCCGAAGAACCCTGAAGGCCGTTTGGGCATTGTGAAGTGTCCTGGCCAATGGGCTCTCATTCTCGCCTATAGTAACAAGGACTTCTCTGAGGAGCTTCTCTGGCCAATGAGCGGGAAGCAATCCAGCCTCTAGCTGGCGCCAGGCCTGGTAACAAAGTGTCTCAATTGGTAGGCAAGGTGGGGTCACTTCGGGGGCAACTACTCTACCTGCTTGGGTTGCCAAGGCTTAAGGACGCCTGACCTGTGCATAGACCCTGCCCTTTCTTCCAAATTCCAAGTCCAATTTTGTGTCCAACTAGGGCCTATGCTATGCTAGGGAGGTACAGTGTGAGGTGGCCTTAGAGATGCCACAGGTCCAAGAGGAATAACTCCATCTCACAGGAAATAGCAAGGATCATTTCCTAAAGTTGAACAACTTAGATTGGGGGCATGCCTCATCTGGTCTTTTTGAGTTGTGAACGTTCTTTTGGCTGAAATGGGCTTCAGAGCTTTGTTGAATGCAGTGCATATTTTTCGGTCTATAAAAGCTATTTGGCTCAAACAATTATTTGTGTAACACGAAATGGTATGGGCAGGCGTTTTGGCACATGCCTGTAGTCCTATGCATGTACTTAGGAAGACGAGGCAGAGGATGGAAAGGTTGAGGTCAGCCTGGGCAACTTAATATTCTGTCTCAAAAATAAAAGGGCCTGGGGATGTCCTTTAGGGGTAGAGTGCTTGCATAGCATGAGGCCCTGGGTTCCATTGCCAGCAAACACCTCCCACTACACAATTAGGTAGTATGGTTGTAGTTGTAAATACCCTTTGCTGCTCCTGAGCCTATGACCTTTGCACAGTCATTTCTTTGAATCTTTCTTGAATCGATTCTTGGCAGGCTCTGGTATAAGACTTTTAGTTCTTGTTGCAGCTGAGTTGACCCTACCTTTTTATAGTCCCCTTCAATTGGGGAGCTCTTGAGATTGGGATCTTGCTTTTGTAGGGATTATCAGGCATCCAGAGCAGTGAGTGTTTGTCACATAATTATGCAGTTGCCCTATATTTACAATCAGAATGTCAATGCTGAAAGGAATTTAGATCTAGTCCATGTCTACTAGCATGTGTGAGGCTCTAGGTTCTATCCTCACACCCCCAAAACAAAAGAATAACATCAAAAAACACTTGCCTTGGCTATTTAGTTCAAGCCCTACCTTTACACATGAGAAAGCAGAAATCCACTATGATTGTTTCTTCTAGCCTGTGCAGCTCCCTGTTGAAAGCCTGGTTGGGAATGCTGCTCTCTTAAATTCCAGTGTTCCAAATCCCTGTTCCACTGTGATTGGCTAAACTAGTTTCCACATGACACTTACAAATTGTTTCAAGCACTGTCCTCAAGTTGTTGATGTTTATAAATACTTTGGGATTCAAAGATGAAGTGGGGGGCTGGGGATGTGGCTCAAGCGGTAGCGCACTCGCCTGGCATGCGTGCGGCCCGGGTTCGATCCTCAGCACCACATACAAACAAAGATGTTGTGTCCGCCGAAAACTAAAAAATAAATATTAAAATTCTAAAAAAAAAAAAAAAAAAGATGAAGTGGGGGCACCTACCCTGAAGTTGCTTAGAACCTAGTTTAGGAGATGAGCAAAGAACATATATTAATGTGTTCATTCATTCAGCTAGTCATTCAATTTGACAGGTATTAATTATGTGTCTATTCCATGTCTACTATGTGCCAAGTATTCCTCTAGTCATTGGAGATACAGCAAGGAAAAAAACAAATCCTTGTTTTCAGGGAAAAGGAAAGGAGAGGATAAATGGTAGGCAAATATATATGAAGCAGTGATCAGTGCTACAATGAAAAATAATGACATAGAAGGAGGACAAAGCCTAATGAGCATAGGAGGATGAGAGCTATTTGGGGAGGGAAATAGCATCCTCAGGGAGACCCTCTCTGAAGAGATGATATGATTACCTAAAGGAAGAGAGTTTTAGACAAAAAAGAAAAAAAAAGCAAGTGCAAAGACCCTAAAGTAAGCCAGGTGTGGTGGTGCACACCTGTAATCCCAGTGGCGCGGGAGGCTGAGGTAGAAGGACTGTGAGTTCAAAGCCAGCCTCAGCAAAAGTGAGGTGCTAAGCCACTCAGTGAGACCCTGTCTCTAAATAAAATACAAAATAGGGCTGGGGATGTGGCTCAGGGGTTGAGTGCCCCTGAATTCAATTCCTGGTACCAAAAAATAAAATAAAAAAGATCCTAGATCCTAAGGTAGAAACGTGTTTGGTGGATTCAAGGAGGCTGCCTAGAGCAAAGCAATGGAGGGAAAGAATGACAAAGGGTGAGGTAGGAGAGAACTGGAACTAGGTGTGATGATGCACATCTGTAATCCCAGCTAACTTGGCTGGGCAGGAGGATCACAAGTTCCAGCCAGCCTCAGCAACTTAGCCAGGCACTGCGAAAGTAGTTCAGTAATGGAGCACTTGCCTAGCATGTAGCATATGCAAGGCAAGTATGTAGCATGTCCCAAGTATGTGGGGGTGCGGGGAATAGAGAGAGAGGCAGAGGGCCACAAAACAGGATGTTGTAAAGGTCTTTTACCCTGAGGGGGTTGGGAGTCAATGGAAAGTTATGAGCAGATTTATATGCCAATGAAGATCTCTGCTGCCTTGAGAATAGGCTGAAGACAGATAAGAGTGGAAAAAGAGATGTGGAAGGAAGCAAAGAAGAGAATTAGAGATCATGGTGGTTTGTTTTGTTTCAAAGTGGTAGTGGTGGAAGCAGAGAGAAGTCAGATTCTGGATATATTTTTAAATAACAAGATTTACTGATGGACTGGATGTGGGATGAGAGAAGACGGAAGTAAAGGAAATAATTTCAGCAAATTGAGGGCACAAAAAGGTTTGTGCACCTGGGTACTCAGTATCTTTCTCTGCTGCTAGTGCAGATGTCTGTTTAGGCTCTTGACTTCCCAGGAGAATGGATAGACCAAAGGAAAGAGGGAAGTGTAGGAGGCAGAAAGGCTCCAAGGCAGCACTGAGACTGATCAATTGGGATAGTGAGATCCTAAGAGCGTTTAGGTATCTATATTTGATCATGAAGGTGAGCCACTGAGGGTTTATAAGAGTGATAGAGCAGGAAGGAGTCTGGAAAACCAACCTGGTATCATGTGCAGGAAAGGGAAAGCTAGAGGCTATGACAAGTCAGGTGAGCAAGTGGCCTGGACTGGAATTAGTCTAGTGGAAGTGAGTATTCAGAAAAGTGAATGACAGTGGCCATGTAAAGTAAGAACTTCCAGTTTGGTGGTAAAATGAACATGGAGTAAGGGAGAGGAGTGTCAGCCAATTTGGAGTCCACAGATTTCAGCAAATAAGGTGTTGGGAACAAGACATTCTAGGCCAGGTGGTCTTTTATGGGTCTCAGGTGGAATAAGGAATCCAGTCTGGAGGAGCTTTTTTGTTTGTTTGTGTGTGTTATTGGGAATGAAACCCAGGGCCCCACCCATGCTAGACAAGTATAGTTCACCACTGAGCCATATTCCTAGCCATTACTTTTTTTAGAGGCAGGGTCTTACTAAATTGCCTAGGCTGGCCTCAACATTCTGATCCTCCTCCTCAGCCTCCTGAATTGCTGTGATTATAGGCATGCACCACCATGACCTCCTGTTGGGTGACAGTATACTCTGTGCTGGAGGAAAAGGCATCAGGGTCTGATATGGCCCCACAGAGACAGGAGCAACAAGCACAGGAGGTTCAGCAACTCTTCCCTCTTGTCCCTCTATCCCCAGGTCCCAGGGCTTCTAGACCGTAGTTTCAGGTCAACCTCAAGTATCTCCTCCTTGCTTAGGCCTCAACCCAACCCAGGCCTGAAGTAGAGGTGTCTAGCAAAACACTGGAGCCCAGATCTTCCAATGTGAAGATGGTGGCTGTAATGTCTGGCTGTTTGCCTATAGGCCCATTCTCTCTTGGTGGATGATTCCAAACTCTCCCTTATCTTGGTTACCTATTGGGTACCTCTCTGAAGAATGCCAGGTCCAGAACCCACAGAGCCCAGACAGTGTCCCAGCTAGAATGTATGGGTGGAGTAGAGCACAGGGGCCTAGATATGTCAGGAGGAAAAGAACCCAAGTGCCACCTTCTTCTCCCAACAAATCAAATACTGATTCATCTTTCAATAAAATTTTTATTTTAAATCCTTATTGGAGATGTAGGAAGAAAATGTAAAGTGCTTGGCTTTTGAACTGGAGGTTGGGTGAAAAGGGAAAGGCCCCCTTGAGTTTCTACCACTTGGAATATCCCAGTTCCTTGGAGATAAAAGAGGGTATGTTTTTTTAAAAGGACAAAAATAATCCTTGAGTTTCTCATGAGCCAGGGTGGGTAAGCAGTTCAAGGACATAATTTACAGCCATGACCATTATCACAAAGGGAAGCCAGTAAAACAGAGTGAAGCATGAGTCTATTTCAAAGGAGAAAGGAGGAATAGAGAGGTGAGGCAGCAGGTGGGTCCCCTAGACTACAGCAGGATAAAAGTGGCTGCTTGCTCCTCTTCTCCAGTAAATGTCGGGCAAAGGCCTGCTCCATCTGTACAGGAAGAGATGAGGAACAGGGCTCAGTGAACACAGCAGGACAGACACTACCCCCAGGAGCTCCCTTCCCACAAAGAAGACCCCTTCTTCTTGAATACCTCTTCCCCTCTCCCCAGCAGACAGGCTATTCTGCCCCTGCTCTGAACTCACTTGCACTGTGATAAGATTCTGTGAGGTATTGTTGGGGTCAGAGCTCCTCTCCCAGAAATGCAGTGCTACCTGGAACTTGGGTAGGGGGCCCAGGCCCTGGGAGTACCTGTCCAAATCTAAAAGATAAAGGGACAAAGGTTAGAAAAATGCAGAGAGAAGACCGAGTATGATGGAACACACCTGTAACCCCAGTGACTTGGGATGCTGAGGCAGGAAATTGCAAGTTCAAGGCTAGCCTTGGCAATTTAGTGAGACCTTGTCTCAAAATAAAATAAAAAGGGCTGGGGGTGTAACTGAGTGATAGAGTACCTGTGGGTCAATCCCCAGTACCAAAAGTGGGGGGAAAAAAGAGGAGAGAGAGAGAGGGTCCACAGACAAGGAAGGACTATCAAAGAATCCATGTTGGAGAAATAGAGTTGGGAGTGAGGCCACATAGAGATCAAGGCCAAAGAAGGAGCTGTGGGACAGGAGGAATGCTATAAACTAAGCTGCTACTTGCCCATGTGCAAATAGGAAAGGGGGCCCCTTCCTCAAAAAGTGTTTAGAGGTAGCAGCTCAACCTGAAAAATTCTCCACTGAGAGTTTAGCATCCTCAAAGGCAGCAGCCCTGGTTGCTAACACCTTTGTTGCTTGCTCACACCCTTCCAGCACTAGGGTACCCACAGATCTGGGAACACCAATACTCTATCTCCTGTGTTCCTGGCCCCATTCCTAAGGTCAGATTTAGAGTTGAATGGAGGCAACTAGAATTACAAGACTGGATGGGAGAGAGGGATAGCTTTAGAGGATAACTGGAGTGTGGCAGAGACAGGGGCAGTGTACCAGGGCATATAAGGTGCACTGGCTCTCCCACATATGCAGAGTTGTGTGTGCCAAAATCTCTGTGCTGACTTGTTCACTCAACTTCATATAATTACAGTATCCTTCAATCTGACGATGTTCCCCAAAATGTGACTCTCATACTAGGCTCCACCTGAAACTAATCTTCCATGACCTTGGCTAGGGAAGGAGAGCTGCCAGGGATGAGTTTATGACTACTCTGGATGTGCACAGGTTACAGTGAGGACCTGTTGGACAGGCTGGTGGCAGGACCCATCATATTAGACCCAGGGAATATTAAGAGCTAGGGGGCAAGGCCTAAGTACCCAGCTGGAGCAGTCTTACCTCTGCAGAAATAGGTGGTCCTGAAGAGCTCCACACACTTATTGCTGGGTAGCAGATGCGGGCCTGGCCCAGGTGGGGCCTGGGGTGCATTCCAAGAGATGGGGATGGGGCAAAGGCGTTGTACAAAGAGACCTCTGGAGTTACTGGCCACCAAGATGCCTCTCTCAATCTGGCTCAGGAGGCGCTGGATGGGCTCTGATGGGTCAGGCTTGGGAAATACAACCTGTTCCATGCTGCTCCTGGAGTCTGAGAACTCAGCAACAAGGCGGCAGTCCAGGCTGTGCACCTGGGCTTTGCCTACCACACGCCCACTGTAGATGAAGGTTAGTAGCAGCGAGTAGTCTGGGGACAGAACAGCAGAGCTGCACCAGGTCCTGGAGGAGCATGCAGGTTGTAGCAGCCTCTCCCCCCAGGGATACACCTGGTCAACACGGGCTTTAAGAAAATGAAGTAGAGCTTCTTGCCATCCTATGTCCTCATTTTGCTAATGAGGTCCAGAAAGGGAAACCAAACAAAGGCTGTGGAAGACAAAGGAGGCTCTAGGGCTAGGGCAGCAACTGCACTTTCTGAGGTAGCTAGTTAGGGGCTTCCTATTGGGTTTTCTTGTTATTCAGAAAATCAGCTAGCATATGGGTTCACCCATATCAGTGCTTAATGCAATTTATAAACTTGAGGATGAGGTCTTGCATTTTACAAGAAGGTCCCTGAAGACTGGGCCTCTGCTGAACCCAAAGAAATCAATGTCTCAACATGGATATCCAGGGAACAGAGCATGTAGGGTGGGGTCTGGCCAAGTACATAGAATTTTCACTGCCTAGAAACCAGTGCCTCTGTCTAAATAAGGTGGGCTCAGTTTGCTGTAACTGGTGGACTAGATATGCATGCAAAGTCAAAGGAAGCAGACCTGGGGGAAAGGGAGCAGGAAAGAGTCAGAAATGCCAAGTACCTGAGTTCAGAGGGGGGAGATGCTCCATGGATACCTGATCCTCTTGAACAGTAGCCTCAGTGGTATCCACACCTGGAAGGGAAGCAGAGACACTGGTTATTCAGAGTGGAACTGGGGAGTCCAAGGGCCAGAGGATGTGGCAAGGTAGACAACACAGAGGCAGGGGAGGTAGTACCTTCCTGTGACTCAGGGCTGTTGCTTCTGCTGCTGCTGCTGCTGCTGCTTCTACTGTCTGAGTGGCTTGCTTCCCCATTAGTCCTTACCTCCTGCAGATATAGCATCTATCATGAGCCCATTTCTCTAGTTCCTGTACTGCCCTTAGGCCCACCCTTTACCATCACCCCCCAACTCTCCCACCTTTTACCACCACCACCCAGCTCTCACATTATTGAGGGGGTCCTGGAGATAGTTGGGACTGAGTGTGCAGTTGTTCGAGGTATCCTCCTCCTCCTCCCTCTCAGAGGACACGGAACTGTGGCGTCTCTTTGATGGTGATTTCTGGGTCTCTGGCTGGGCTGTGGAATTGTTGAGAGGAAAGACAGGAAAAGAAGGTAGAGGAGAGATCTATAGCAGTGAAAGGATGGACAGGACTGGAAAGGGAATCTGGATAGCAGCTTCCCAAAGGTAGGGACAAGGCAGACTCTGAGAGGCCTGGGAGAAAACCACCACCTTCCCAAGAGACTCGTATCTCCATCTTTCTGCTCCAGGCAGCTGATTCTAGGAAGGGTTCAACAAGGGAACACTTACCAGGGAGGGTGCCTGGTGGCAGCAGCCGATATACCTTGTAGGGTTCAGCAACATCCATACAGCCTCTCTCAGGAACCTCTTCAAATTCAGGACTCTTGTTGAGGGCACAGCGCAGGCGAGTCTTCCAGACAGCAGGGCCTCCTATGTCGCCCTCCTTGGACTTTCCCTTAAATATAGCCCAGGCCTAGTAAAGAGAGGAAGCAAAGAAGAGACAACATGTCACATATATCAGCTGTCCCTCCAACAGTATTGGCTTTACAGGTATGCAGCCTGAGCACTTGCATAGGCCCTTAACTCAGATGGGCTTAGAATGGGTTTGTGTTCTGATGTTGCCATCTTGCAATGCTTAATAAATGTTTAATGTGGGCTCTGCATTTTCCTTTTGTACTGGGCTCTGCAAATGACATAGCTGGTTCTACTCTCCAATATGCTCTTTGTTTGAAATCCAGGTAGATAAAGGTGCTCAAGGGGAAGTATGCCAGGGTATACTCCATTTCTTGCTTATGGGGGATGGTGGCTTCCAGGCCCTTCACCTTGAAGAAGGCAGCATCCTGGTCCTCCCGAAAGTCCTGCTTGCCTGCGTGCTTCCAGGGAATCCGGAACATGGTCTTATTTGTGTCATCCCAGCACACTCCTGGGAAATTCCCACTCTCCACTTGCTCTACCACCCAATTCCGGAGCTTTCGCGTAGAACGTGCCCTGCCTGTTGCCATCCTGAGAGATAAGAGGAGCAAGAAGCATCAGAACTAACACTGTGAGAGAACATCTGTTAAGATTCTGACCACTGAGGTCAGTTTCTAACAATAGCTCAGACCCATGCATCTTCTTTTGGCTCTAGACATACCTCTATATTCTCTGAGGCAAAACTATTTTGTTTCTGCTATCACTAACAATTATTATTTTTTAAAAATTCACTGGACATGGTGGCACATGTAATCTCAGCAACTTGTGAGCTGAGGCAGGAAGATCACAAATTCAAGACCAGCCACTGTAACTTAGGGAGTCCTTAAACAACTTAGCTAGATACTGCCTCAAAGTGGAAAAAAAGTGAAAAAGGTGCTCAATGGCTAAGCACCCCTGAGTTCAATTCCCCAGTACCAAGAAGAAAAAAAAAAAAAAAAAGAAAGAAACAAAAAACAAACCAACCTCTAACGTCCAGAGTTGATATTTGGAAGGAAACCACAGGTCTTAATTTCAAGACTTTTCAGATATGTATTGTTTACGAGAGAATCCCCTTGATGTTCTGGTCAGAGGCTCTGTCTAGATTGCTAAATATCTGCAGAAGCTATATCCTTCTGAGATGTCCATGAAACTTTTGCACCTGCCACTCTTACAATTTATCCTTTGACCCCTATCTCTCCTTTGCCCAGAGGCCATGAGGAGGGGGGAGATAGGGGTGGAGTTTCAGCATAAGTGGGCAGGGCCAAAAAGCAAGAAAATAAACAGGGTAATCTGAGGTTGGGCCAAGAACCTTCCTTCATAGACAAATGAGTTTTTCTATGGCCCTTGCCTACAGGGGCCTAGGGTACTGGCCCTTATCAGTTTTTCACTCAAGCCAAACCTCCTACTGACTCTCGGGCTTTTCTCTCTGCCTGGCAGAAGCGTCCCAGGAGCCACCAACCCCTACTAGCTCCAGATCCCAGGCAAAAAAACCATCTTGTCTGCTCTTACCTGAATTGCTGTGCCTCAGAGATCGGGGAGCTTTAGCTCTGCTTGAGCCTAAGCAGTCGGATTTCTCCACCCCTCTCTACAGTCCCCACCCTCTAAGTTTCGATTTCCTCCTGGGAGGTCCTTTTCCCAGAAATCACATGGTCTGAGTTGTAGGGTAACTGGCTACCACTAGGGGGAAGCAACATCTGAGAGCCTCACTGTCAATTCCACTGTCAGCAAAGGAGGACCACTTTCTGCAGGCTCAACTCCTGTCTGGCTCCTTCCTCTCCTCTTCTTCCCTCTTACACTCCTTTCTTATATCTAACCTTCTCTGTGTGATGTTGCTGCTTCCCCAGTGAGGCCATTCCCTCTGGATCGCTGTGTTGCACATCTGTGTTCCCCCATAGTGCCCTCTTGGGGACCTCAAATACCAGCAGAATTTGATGGAATGATGAAGGGAGAAAGGAACAGAAGAAGCCCAGGCTGGGTGGTTGGATGGGGAGGTCCTCACTTGCCCATCCATATGTCAATTTCTTCCTTGCCCTGGGTCCAGAGTGAATCAGATGGTAGGCTGCAGGGGGCCCTTTAAGTAAACTCTGTTCACCCCCCTTTCCCTGGTGCCCCTAGATGGTGGGGCCAGGAAGAAGGACCACCAAGAAGCTGGGGCAATAAGATGCCTCTTTATTGGTGCTGGAGCTGTTCCTGAGGGAGCTGGGCCACAAGACCCTCATCAGGACCTTTGCCCTCAGTTACTTCCTCCTGCGGGGGATACTCTGTCCCAAGGGCACTTCTTCCATCAGTTTCTGTAGAAGGAGAAAGGATAATGATAACAGAAGCCTGGAGGTTGGGACAGGAGACTTCCAGAGGGTGGTGTCAAGGGAAAGGCTGGGTGAAGGCTTTACCTGTAACAAGCGGGCTTGGTAGACAGGGGGATCTTCTCCAGCCAGTGGCTGGGGGTGCACATGCAAGTATCGCTCAGTAGCCGTCTCCAGCTCCTCAACCTCATAAAGGGTGGCTGGGTCCAATGAGTGGGCATTGATGAGACTCACAAGATATTCTTTGTAGTGTGCCCTGGGGGTATGAAAGAGCAGATTATTTGTTCTTCTGTTGGCTAATATTAATTGAGTGTGCCTAGCACCTTGATGAACACTGGAATCCTCAAGGAAGCTAGACTAGGCAGAGCCAACAAGTGTATGCTGCCTGCTACTACCCATCTATGCCCTTGTCTACTCTTTGTAGGATCTACTGTTCCCATTTTACTGCCTGGGCATACCCTCACCATTTCTTTCCCCATTTCCAACATCATGCTCCATGCCCTGCCTGGCACTTACTGGCAGAGGCCGGCATAGCCAGGTGGGGTTTCTTTGCCACAAGCTTCATCCCTGAGACCATTGGGAACCTCTTTCTGCTCCATCACTCGGCACCCACCTAAGGGTAAGAGAAGAAACCTTTGGTTAGGAGAAGCTCATTGACCACAAAGCCCCTGGAGAACTGGGATATGCATGCAGCATGGGGAGGAAGCTTCCAGACAGGGGACTGAAAACAGGGACTCTTGCTCCTGTGGGAGATACTCAGACACCATCAGCAGCAGACCAACTCTGATACAGAGGCAGGGACCTTGCTGTTCCTACTTTTATCCAAGCTGACTTTTGGCCCATGAAACAGCTCTCTTGGTCGTTATTTAGCTCCAGCATAACCAGTTAACTTATTCTGAGATCTTACCTCTATATAGATGATGAGAAGTAAGGCAGGTTAGAATCTTATGTAACATTTTTCTGTTGCCCCCAAGGAACCCAAAACAGTGCCCTGCAGCTAGCGGGTCTCATTATTCATGGAGTTAGTTAATGAATCATTATCATTTATGAATCATTACCATTTGAGAATCTGAGAAGAAACTCACCATTAAGGACCACTGCTTTAATGAAATTTTACATAAAATAGCTTAGTTGCATAGAGGGTATCATTACTCTCATTTTACAGAGGAAGAAACAAGACATGAGGAGGTTAATTAACTTGTCAAAAGGCACTCAAGTGATTCCAGACACAAGACTCCCCACTTTACCTACCACATGGTAGGAGCCAACTCACTACCTTCCCTTCTTAGAGACTGTACTGATACTCACCCCCAGGGACTGTCCGGGCCCCAGCTGGAGGCTCTGTATTAAACATGACGTTATTGTCCTGAGGAAGGGCAAAGACAGATGGACATTATGTCCCCTAATGCCAGTCACTGTTGCATCTCCTAGCATACATACAGCCTTTTCCATTTTGCCCACCCTAGACTCTGTCTCCTCTTCCTGGGTAACTTGCAACTCAGCAAGGCTGGGGACCTCTGACCTGAAGCAGTTTCTGAAGACGGACAGCAGTCCAATCCCGAAGGTAGAAGAGACAGTCTCGCGGGTGGTGGCCATGCAGGGACTTTTTCACCCTACAGTTAGGGTCTGGACATTTCTGGTGGAAACCCAGATGGGAGAGGGGTAGTTGGAGACTGCTGGGGTCCTAGACTCTCAAGAACCCCTATGTGAGAGGTAAGGGGGTGAGGGGAGATAGAGACACTGGAGGGTCTGGAGCAAGCAAAGGGGAAAGAAGAGAGAGAAGTACTTTACATCTCACTGACCTCCTCTTCACCTGGGTCACTCCTCAATGGCCTCTGCTCCTCAAACCAATGGCAGCCCCCCACCCTTCACCCTTCTCTTCCTTCCCCATTCTCTGAACTCACATTCTTGGCATAAAAGGCATTGTAGCAGCCACTGCAGAACTGGTGGCGACACTGGGTACAGTGAAAGTGCATGCAACCTCCTCTGGCCAGTGCGTATGAGAACTTGCATTTGGGGCAGTCTGTAAGGGACACTAGATTAGGGCTGGAGCTGCCACTGCAACTCAAGGCCCTCAAGAAGAGAGCTACTGCCAATGACAGACTATTGAGTAGACAGGTCCAGAGAGGCAGCCTTACCAATGCCATTTTCCTGAAGATACATTGCCAGGCCCTGGGCCTGGTATTCTGGGTCATTTGTGCGTTTCCAGTTCTGGAAATCCTCACAGCTCCGCCCTCGGTGCTGCTCTTCCCACTGGCAGAAGGAAAGTAGGTTTTGCATGGAAGTTCTATCTAATGCCATGCCTTTCTTGCTGGTTTCCCCACTTATATCCATCCAGTGGTACCTAGCATAGTTTATGTTGCTGCCATCTACCATTTGTTCAATTCCTAAAATTGAGGAGCCATCTTGGTTTCCTCACTTTTTCCCACCACTTCAAATTCATTCATAACTCTTGTTTTCACCATCCAAACCTATCTCAACCCTGTCCCTTTTCTTCATCTTTACTGCTACTGCTACCATCTTACTCCAAGCCATCATTAGATACTGGCCTCAATCGCTTGCTTGAATTATTAGTCTCTCTGATACTACTTCTACTCCCCAGTAGCCCGTTCTTCACACGGTAGCCAAAAGACCTTTCAAAGTATAAGTCAGGAAGCATATTAGTAGTGTGCTAGTTTTGAAGTCGGGTGGTAGGGTTTGGGATATTCATTTTATTATCATCTTTCATAAAAGAGATGCAAGTTTTTAAGTATCATGCTTTAAATGTTTACTTTTTTTTCATGGTACTGGGATTGAACCCAGGGGTGCTCTACCACTGAGCTATTCTCCTAGTCCTTTTTATTTTGAGATAGGTCTCACTAAGTTGCCCAGCCTGGCCTTGAACTTGAAATCCTTCTGTCTCAGCCTCCCATGTAGCTGGGATTATACACATGCACCACCACACTGGGCTCAAACACTGAACTTCTTAAAAGATAAATAAGAGCGTCACCCCTTGCCTAGTCTCAGAATAAAAGGCAAATATCTGCCTCACTTGACCTCAAGGGCTATCCTGATCTGGCAGCTACCTTTTCTCCAACTACCTCCCAGGTTCACCCTTGCTCTCAAGATTCCAGCCACACAACACTTTTTCTAACTCTGGCCATTCCCTGGGTTGTTCCTTCTCCCCAAATATTTTCTGCATGGCTTAACTTTCAGGCCTGAGCTTAAACTAAACCATTTTAGAGAAGACTTCTCTGTCTTCATTAGGTCCAGCTCTCATTCCTGTCAGATTCCTACTTGTTTTCTGCATAGAACTTATGCCTACGTACAATTATTCCCCCCCCCCTTGATTTTCTTCCCTACTTCCTCCTTTCCTTCCTCCTCCCTTTTTCTCCCCACCCCACCATCTTCCTTTTCTCCTTGTGCCTGGCTTCCTACCTCTTAAGCTCAGAGCTTATGTCTATTCTGCCTTCCAAAATACTCCATGAGTCTAATGCAGTACTTAGCAATAGTTTAGCAAATATTTTTGAAAGAATGCACATGACTCACCTGGCGCTTGCAGCGCACACAGAAGGTCTGGTGACACTGGGGACATGTTGCCTCCAACTGTTCGCGCTCATATATGAAACCAAAGGAACACTGAGAGCAAGAGCATAAAGTTATCTGAGGACCAAGCTGGCATCGTCCCCTGTTCCTCCACAGTCAGTTGTTATGGGCAGGGCACTTACCTGGGCACACCACAAGAACTTGGGGTCCCGCATCAGCACACCTTCGGTTAGCTTCTTATGGAACAGTGCATAGGCATCTGGCTCTAAGCTCTCCCGAAGCTGGGGACAGGATGCAGAGGCAGTGGGTAGGTAGGATTCCTATTTGATGCATAGGCACCTGAACACTAGGGGCTGCAGTACCTGGATGTCAAGGGTAGAGAAGTAGCTGAGCAACTGTGTGTCATCCGTAAGGTCAGGGCGGCCACAGGCAGGACACACCATATCTGTGATATGCTTTTCCTTCACGGCAATGGTGAAGTGTTGGCGGAAGCAGTCAGGACAGATGGTGCATTCACAGGAAATCAGAGCCTGCATCTAAAGAGAGATGGAAGAAGAAAGGGAGGGAGTAAGAAGCTATACCCAAGGAAGGGACAGTTGCCAGATGTCCACTGAGAAACTAGGGTCTAATTAACTGGGCAGGGATAGCATCTCCAAATGCCAACATGTGCCAGGTAGGCAACTCAATAACCCAAATGTCTGAGGACAGCTGAGTGGAGGAAAATAGGCAATGGCAAAAGTAAATGGAATAATTTCTCTGAAGGCATTCATTCAATTAAAAGCAAACATACAAAAAAACTTTAAAATGACAACACTACAGAGATGAAGAACAGACTAGTGGTTGCTGGGAGACTGAAGGCTGACTACAAGGGGTAGTAAAAGACAATTCCTTTGAGGCAACTATCAATCTGTATCTTCATTTACTTATTTACTTTTTGATTTTTATAGCACTGGGGAGAGAATCTAGGAGTGTTCTATCTCTGAGGTATATCCCCAGCCCTTCTTAACAAAGGGTCTCGCTGAATTGCACAGGCTGGTCTCAACCTCCTGAGTAGCTGGGATTATAAGCATGCACCTCTGTGCTGGCTCAGCAGTCTGTATTTTGATTACAGTGGTGGTTATATGAATTTAAACATGCAGCTTATACAAAACTGCAAAGAACTACACACATTCAAGCAAATAATGAACAATTAGAATGTTGTCAGTATATATTTCTTTTCTTTCTTTCTTTTTTTTCCAGACCTGAGGATAAACCTAGGGGCACTCTACCACTGAGCTACATCTCCAGTCCTTTTAATTTTTGAGATAGGATCTCACAAAATTATGAAGCTAGCCTTGAACTTGGAATCCTCCTGCTTCCCAAGTAGGATTATAGGTATGCACCAGACCTGTTTTTTTTTTTTTAATATATTTCTTTTTGGTTGTAGATGAACACAATACCTTTATTTTATTTATGTGGTGCTGAGGTTTGAACCCAGTGCCTCACATATGCTAGGCAAGCACTCTACCACTGAGCCACAGCCTCAACCCCAAGACCTGGCTTATTTCCTGGTCTTGATAATGCACTATAATTATATGTCAGTATTAGAAGGTGGGTGAAGAGTCCATAGAACTCTGTACTATTTTTGCAACTTTCTGTGACTCTACAACTACTTTCAAGTAAAAAATAAAAGCAAAACACAGAGCAAGACTAAACTAGACCATCCTGGCCCAAGAACTGCCATTCTGACCTAGTTTAAGAAGTGGTTCAGGAGATAAGGGCCTGTTTCTACCAGATGGATTTTCTGCGGGGGAGGGGTACTGGAGATTGAACCCAGGAGTGCTTTCTGTTTTTTGAGATAGGATCTTGCTAAATTGCTTAGAACCTCACAAGGCTAGCCTCGGAACTTGTGATCTTCCTGCCTCAGCTTTCTAAGTTGCTGGGAATATAGGTATCCGCCCAGTACCAACTGGATATATTTTTGGTTTTTTTTTGGTATTAGGTACTGAACCCAGGGGTACTTAATCACTGAGCCACATCCACAGCCCCACCTCCTTTTGTTTTCTAAATCTTGAGACAAAGTCTTACTATAATTGCCAAGCTGGTCTCAAACTTGTGATCCTTCTGCCTCAGCCTCCCAAGTCAAAATATACAGCTGGTGCTAGCTGTATATTTTCAAGTAAAAAATAAAAGCAAAACACAGAGCAAGTCTAAACTAGACCATACTGGCCCAAGAACTGCCATTCTGACTACTTTAAGAAGTGGCTCTGACATTACAGAATTCTTGGAGCAGTAGTACATCTGTAACCCCAGCTACTTTGGGGACCAGGAAGGAAGATCCCAAGTTCAAGGCCAGCCTAGGCAACTTAGACCCTGTCTCAAAATGAAGAAAACAAAACAAGACCAAAACAATTACTGTGGGCTGGGGTTGTGGCTCAGCGGTACAGTGCTTGCCTAGCACGTGTGAAGCCCTGGATTCAATCCTCAGCACCACATAAAAATAAATGATTAAAGGTATTGTGTTCAACTACAACTGAAAAATAAATATAAAAAATTACTGTATTATTGTTAGTTCTTTTTAGTGTGGCAGATATTGTGGATGTGTTTTCCAGATTTTTACCTTTTAGATACATACACTGAAATATTTACAGATAAACTATATGACACCTGAGATTTGCTTCAAAAGTAATCACATGTACAAAGATGAAATACAAATTGGGCATACACTGATAATTGCTGAAGCCTGGTGATAAGTACACTGAGGTTGGAGGGGTTGTGGAGATAGGGAATTCACTAACAATTTTCTCTACTTTTTAATGGTGGTTTCCTTTTTTTTTTTTTTTAATGTGCTACTGGGAATTAAACCCAGGGGTGCTCTACCACTGAGTTACATTCCTAATCTTTTTTTTTTTTTTTTAAGTTGTATAATTGCTAAAGTTTGGATCCTAAGTGCTCCCCAAAGGTCCACTTGGTAAAGGCTTGCTCTCCAGGTGGGCACTACTTGGAGAGGGTGATGTGTTCAGGAGGTGGGGGGGGGCTAATGGGAGGTCCTTAGGTAATAGAGGAGGTGTGCCCTTGTGGGGACCCTGGTCTCTTCTTTTTCAGCTTTCCTGTGAGGTGTTTTTGCTCTACTATATGTTCCTTCCATGTTGTGCCACCATAGGCAAAAGCAACAGACCAACCAATCATAGGCTGAAACCTCTAAAACTGTGAGCCAAAATAAACCTTTTTAAAAGCTGATTATGTTTGGCTTTTGTTATAGTACTAGAAAGCTTACAAATATAACATCTGAAAATTGCCATAATAGAACATCTAAAGAAATGAGGAAGGCAGGGCTGGGGTTGTGGTTCAGTGGTAGAGTGCTTGCCTAGCACACGTGAGGCACTGGGTTCGATCCTCAGCACCACATAAAAATGAATAAAGATATTGGGTCCACCTACAACTGAAAAACAAATATTAAAAAAAGAAAGAAAGGGAAAAGGCAGCCTGTTCCTATGCTCCCCTTCTCAGAAGCCTTCAGAAGTATCTGGACAACTATAGAAAATAAGAGAGGATCAGATAGGAATGAGGTGGGGGTCCCAAAAGGAATAGTGCCATTCTAAGGCCAGATATAGTGGGGAGTGGCTTACTCTGTTGCGGGGCAGAGTCCAACCACACACAGCACATTCCTGGGCAAGCAAGCGCCGCAGGAAGGCCCGGTCCTGGCTTTGTCTCACAGCCTCTACCACATCCAACAATTCATAGTTCCTGGGTGTCTCCTGCAGCAGTGAAAGTGCCAGCTCTGCCCGGCCCCAGCTGGGGAGTGTGTAGACTGCCAAAAGCCGTCTGACAAGGCTCTGTAATGTGATTCAGGTGGAGAAGACAGAAGTGGTAGTAAGATCCCAGGAGATCCTCTCCCTCAGTCTTCCCACTTGCATCTCTAGGTGGGTTCTTGGGCTCCTCATCTACCCCAGCACCTGCTTGTCTGGCCCATCCCAGGATGGAGTGTGCTCAGGGCCACTGTCCCAGAGGCGCTGATGGAAGGGCTCTAGGCGCTGGCGTTGTAGCTCAGTTAAGGCTCGTGCCACGTCACCCCCATGCTGGAACAATGCCTGAAGAGACCCGTCCTCAGGCCCAAAGCCCAGCGACCGGAGCTCTTGCACCTACAAATTGGGAGGAGGGAAAGGAAGTAAAAAGGGAAAAACAAGGGAGAATGTAAGAGACTCTGGGAACCCCAGCACCAAAGCTAGTACCTTTCTCCTTCGGGTTCTCACACACTCTTCCACAGCTTCATCAAGATTGCCATGACGATCCAGCCAGGCTTTCCGGGCTTCCTGGCAGGAAAAGGCACCCAGTCCTGGGTCCTGCTGTCCAGCCATCTCAGCCACCATCTCCAGCACGTAGGGAAGCTCTGAGCGCAACCACTGTAGGGGTACCTCAGTTCCTGAATATTGCAAAGCTGAGAAGATCTCCTCTGGGCAGGCCCCTGCAGCTTCTCCTTCCTTATGGGATAGTCACACGCAGAGAGAAGACCCATCAGCAGGGGCACTCTCACCCTCATTAAAGATGCTGACAGTGGCTCAGACATGCCAGTCACATGACTACTGCACACTATAGTAACTGCCATGTAGGAAGTATTCAATAAGAGACAGATGCTGCTAACAATGACAAGTTTTATAAGAACTCCTATTATAAGTTACAGCATCTTCCTTGCCCCGCCAGTTCAGTCCCACTTCATCCCAGGCCCAGTCCTTACCCGGATCATGATCACTAGCTGGAGACCTTCTTCTCGCATCTTGTCTTGGCGCTGTTTCTCAGGGTTTCCACAGGAACTGGGCAAGGGGGCACTGAGATGTCGTGGAGGCCCAGGCTTTGGGAGTTCTTTTTTCAAAGAGCTGGCATGGGGCTGGGGGGCATGTTGTTCAGGGATGGGGCTGCTGGTCCGGTTGCACATAGCACACACCCAGCCAGCGCCCGAGTTGCAGAAGGTACAGTGAATACAGTACCAGACTTGAGTCTGGACAGAGGACAGCAAAGAATCCCCCTGCTGGGAAGGTAGAGAAAATTATCCTATTAACTGCATGGCTGAAGTTCATGATGTAATTAGAGCTGCGGGGAACTGAAGGAAACAGGGAATGGGAAAGTAGAGAATGATTTGAGGTAAGAAGTACAAATAAAAAAGGCCAGGAAGAGGTTACCTGAAGGGGCTGCAGACAAATTCCAGCATCATGGGAATCTACCACCAAGCTGGGAGGTTGGGCCAGCCGAGGTCGCTCACATATGGCACATAGTACAGCTGCCGCCTCATTCTCAAAGGTACAGCTCTGGCAGGCCCATTGACCTCGTGAAAGCTCAGGTTCTAGGCCTCCAGTTCCTTGGGGATCCTCAATCCCCAACCCCAATACCTTACAGCCTCTGGGCCGATCACAGGCCACACAGAGCACTGTCCAAGGCTCATTTAGCATGGCACAAGCAACACAGTGCCAGGGAAGACAGGTATTTGCAGGATCAGGTGAAGAAAGAAAGTTGTCTCCTAGGGCTAACAGGGAGGTTGAATGTGGCTGTGGTTGGGCTGAGGCAGATAAGCTGTAATAGAAAAGTAGATATGATCTGCTGAGGCAGAACCTGGTACCTGGGTCCCTCGCCCCTGGGCACCTTCTTTGCACATGCTGTTCTCTATCTCTTGAACATTTAAATGATACACTAAAGCCCATTTCTCCCAGGTAAATATCTTTAACATAGGGCCTGACTTATAGTAGGTAATTAAAACACTGCCAACTGATTGAGCTTATCCTTTAGATCTGTATGCCATAATAACGTATCTTACTGTGACTGCCACTTGCTTGATATATACGTTTATAATCTCCCTGAGAGCTGTGATTAGCTGCTTATCCTTTATTAACAGTCTTTAGTACAGAACCTTGCACACAATAGATAAACAAATAATTTTAAATTCTCTTAATTTCACTCCCACCAAGAAGAGAAAGCCTCTCACCTGGGGCTCAGGTGGGTGGCCTGGAGGGCCCTAGGCAGGGTCTGGCGGAGGTGATGAGCACGCGATGGGTGTCCATGGAACAGGCGGTCACAGGCTGGGCATGAGGCCTGCTTACAGGCTGGACAGTGCAGTGTGCCTGGGGCAGAACCACAGAGAAAGCAGGGACCAGGAGTGGAGTCTGGAAAATAGGAGCCAAAGAACAAAACATTGTTTATTAAAAAGATCAGGGTATATCTGAGTCTACTATGGATGAAGGCAAATCATAAGACTACTTTTTAGCACATCTGGACCCAATGAAATAATTTTAATCGCTTTACAAAACAACAAGAGCAACAAGAAAGATAACAGAAAAAGTAGAAGGATGTATCCCCAAATTTCCATCAAAATAGTTACTGTCCCTCCAAAGGACCAATAATACCTGGGGCAGAGGATATGGTAAGGTGGCTAGGAGCAATCTCTCTCAGTAGGGGGTCAAACTCTGAAAGTTGCAGGATCTGAGGAAGAACAAGCACAGAATGGGCAAGGGTTTGGGGACCCAGAGTACCAAAATTCCTTGTTACCTTTGTTCGACAGCACCCTTCCTGCCTTCCTTACATCATCTTCCACTTTGTCTTTTAGCAGCTGCTCCAGGGCCTTCTGTCTTGGATGGGTATTCTGTAAACAAGATAAAAGGGTTCCCACCTAGAGCTCTAGATAGAACAAGACTCTCTAAGATCTGGTTCCCTAACATTCACAGGAAGAACTGTCCCAGGAGCTCCCAAACTGTTGTGGGGACAAGACCCATGGTTCAGCAGCACGAGGATCCTCAAACTGACTTTAGTTAGGCTGGACTTACCAGCCTGGTACTTAAGGTCTCAGAACTAGAGGAACATCTCACCTGCAACAGAAGGCTGAGTTCTGTCCGAAGCAGCAGTACTTCCAGTGTGACTGTAGCAACCTGATGCTCATCTGGCTCCTCTTGACCTTCTGGGAAGCTCAATCCATCTGGACGTTCCTCTGTATAGCCATACAATCGCAGCACATCCCGGCCCCCCTGCCACACATTCATAACCAGTCACCGCCCTGAAGGCCCTGTT
Organism: Marmota monax; assembly: GCF_021218885.2. Classification (NCBI taxonomy): domain Eukaryota; kingdom Metazoa; phylum Chordata; class Mammalia; order Rodentia; family Sciuridae; genus Marmota; species Marmota monax. Next base: position 2,109,438 of record NW_026694099.1, on the reverse strand, counting down.
GGCAATAGAACTGGACCACTCCCCATTCAGACTCAGGCCCTTTCTAGCCAACCCGAAGCCCAGATCTAGTCCCCTTCTCCCATAAGGTCCAAGGGTCTCACCTGAACAGCATCTACCGTGCTGCGAAAGACAGGGTTATTAAACTTGACCCCACGCCAGTACCGCGGCCGCTGAGGGCTGAGGAGGTTGCGGCCATATTTCTCCAGGATATTCAGGGCCGTGGACAGAGTATTGAGGTAGATTCGGGGCTGGGAGCAGAGAGCAGACCTGTGAGCCTAGCTCTGGCCTCAGGACCTATGTCCTCCTCCCGAGCTGGGTTGGGAGAGCCTGGTCTCACCTCCCCACGGGCGTTGCAGCGGACCAGGCGTGTGGCGTCCAGCTGCAGGTAGCGGGCGGCTGGCGGCAGGGAGGTGACCAGTAGTGGCCGAAGCTGCTCCAGGGAAAATGTCTGTCCACAATCCCTCCTCAGGGCGCTCACCAGCTCCTTGCGGGCAGCCAGGAAGGCTTGCTCCTCCTCCCCGGGCATCCCGAGATAGGAGTCGGCCCTAGCCTCGCCGCCCGCCAGGACCCGGAGCAGTGTGCGCGAGGCCGGAGAGCCACCCCTCGCGCCTGACGTCGGACTCTGCGGCCTGACTAGCTCCCCGCAGCCTCCGGTATCACTCAAGCCTCGGTCACTCTCGGGTCTCCGGCCCAGGGCCAGGGGTAGTCTGGAACAGGAAGTACTGGGGAAGAGGGCGGGACTGCCACCCCTTTCGGAGGAAGAGGAGGGATTTAGTAAGGAAGGAGGACGTCGGGAAACGACAGGGCGCGGCCTAGAAGGGTAACAGGGTTCCAACCAATGAAGAAGTAAATCGCCAGGCTCCTCCCTCAGCACCTCCCAGCATTTTTCTCAAATTTAAGAGTCCTTCCCCGCCTTTCTGCAGGCTGATTCCGCTCCTTCCGGGTAGCCCTAGGCCAGGGGTTAACCTATTTCGCTCACAGCAGTCTTCTATCCCGCGCATTCTGCTACGCTCCGGTCCCCACCGGGGGATTCCAACCTGCCGGGGACCCGATTCTGACCGTCCCCTCTCCTGTTTTTTCTCAAGGCAAGGCGTCCTCTCCGCGCCTGCTCTCTTCCACATCCTGCTAGCCCGCCTCCGCCCCAGACCCTCTCTCTTACTATTCTGCTCACTCGCTCGGATCCTCCTCCGTCCTCCCTTCGGAGTTGAAACCTCTCGGGCGACCCCAGACACCGGATACCCACTTTCCCTTCTCCCACCCCTCTCCAACCCTGACTTCCCCGGGACTGCCCTCGTCCTAAGCCCCGCCCCTCTCCGAGGAACATCCCCAGTTCCAGTCTCCGCGCCCCCACTCTAGTCCCTCCCTTGGACAGCCCCTGAGCTTGCGACCCAGGCAGCACCGCCCCTCCTAGTGGCAACTGGCTGGGAATGGCTGAGGGACTACCTACTTTTTGCAGCCCCACAGAGGGTGTGTGTGTGGGAGGGGGTAAGCCGAAAGGGGGCGGGACTGAGGGGGGCGGGCCTGGACACTGGGAGTGAAAGCGAAAGCCGGGGCTAGAGTCCCGGAGATCGAAGATTTGGCAACTGGAGCAACATGGCCAAGCCTTGTGGGGTGCGCCTGAGTGGGGAGGCCCGAAAACAGGTAACCGGGAACCGGAAACCAGGACGGGGACGGGGGGACGGGGAACCCTTCTAACGGAGGCCAAGCTGGGTGATCTAGGGGACCGAGGCCGTGCCAGAGAACTCCCCCAACCTGTCTGTAGTGCTTTCACTTCTGTACGGTAATTTCCAGATTCCTGCCCTTTCACCACTTTCTGTACTGGAGCAGGGATTTCCAAGGAAAACTGGTTTGTGGAAAAGGCCATAGCCACAGTTGGATGGCAACCCTTTGGGGCTGGGATCTTACTCTTGACAACTGAAAAACTCTTAAACTAATATCCGGGTACTGCTGTCTGCAGGTGGATGTCTTCAGACAAAATCTTTTCCAGGAGGTAAGACTCTGAATTCAAGTGATTTGGCCCAGAATCTTAGAGCAATACTTGAGTGTCACAACCCCTCAGTGACCCCGAATCCACCCTAGACTTGGTCCCTACTTTCCTTACCAAGTCTACACCCAGGATGAACTCTTAATTATTGATTTCTACTTTTAATTTGACCCTCTAAGAATTCTTCCCCCACTTTCCTCCCCTCTTTTGATGGGGAGGGAAAGGCATGACCCTCAAAGCAGGAACACCTCAGTCCTAAACTTGGTTCTAACACTTACAATCATGGGCAAGTCCCTTCATTTCCAACATTTCAGTTTCCTCATTTGTAACTCAATAATTTCCAAGGGCCTGTCCAGTTTCACTTTTCACACATTTCACTGATGGTCTTCTATGGTTCCCCAAACTTGCAATGTAACCCACAGGCTGAGGAATTCCTCTACAGATTCTTGCCACAGAAAATCATGTACCTGAGTCAGCTTTTGCACGTGAGTAGTGTGGGTCCCTTCTGCCCCATCCTGTGGCCTCTCCTTTCTGCACACCCTCTTTAACTATCAACTGGGTTCAGCGCACAGAGAACAATTGTGAGTTGTGGATTGAAAGTATCAGAATGGTGTGAAAGGCCTGAGCCTAGATTGCAAAGCAAAGGGCAAATGTGTAGAGGGAAGGCTATGACTTAGGGTGAAGGGAAGAGGCTGGGCAGCACTGACACTGAACTCTGTGCAGGAGGACTCCCTCAATGTGGCTGACCTGACCTCCCTCCGGGCCCCTCTGGACATACCCATCCCAGACCCCCCACCCAAGGATGATGAGGTGAGGCACCCAGGGTACAGGGTTTAGACTATAAACCCAACTGAGCTGATAGCCTTTTGGCCTCCATGACTTTTCTAAAGAAAGCTTCTTTACCCCGTTCTTGCCTTAGATGGAAACAGATAAGCAGGAGAAGAAAGAAGGTAATGGAGGAAGGGGTGATCAGGGAAGGGGAAATGACACACTGACTACTAGAGGAGAAAGGGCCCAAATCCCTTCTTTCTCACAGTACCCAAGTGTGGCTTTCTCCCCGGGAATGAGAAGGTCCTGGCCCTGCTTGCTCTAGTTAAGCCAGAAGTCTGGACTCTCAAAGAGAAATGTATTCTGGTAAGCCTGGGAACTGGGAGAAGTGGGAAGAGAAAATAAATATCTCCTTCAGAGATGCAAGGCCTTCATCCAGAGACCTAGTCCCAAACAAAGAAACTTCCTTCTGTGCTTTGGGTTTAGATCCCCTTTGTTCTAATTCTGTTAGACCTTTGCTATTACAGTAGCACTCTTGAAATGTGAGACTGCTATATCCACTCTATAACCTCATATTGTACTGCTGTATCAGGTACACAGTGGAGATGATGGAATAGAGTGAATTGGTTTAAAGGTGTGGATCCTAGAGGGAATCTGGGTTCAAATCCTTATTTTCTCACTTACCAAGTTGATAACCCTAAGTCACTTAGACATTCTGTAACTCAGCAGGGGGGCAGGGGAGACATTCTGCGACTCTGGTGTTTTATCTGTTAAATGAGTATAATAAGAATATATAAGTTGGGCTAGACATAGTGACTCCTAGGGAGGTTGAGACAGAATAATCACAAGATAGAGGCCACCCTTGGTCACTTAACAAAATTCTCTCTCAAAAATAAAAAATAAAAAGGGCTGGGGATATACCTCAGTAGTAGAGTGCCCTTAGGTTGTATCCACAGTATTGCAAAACACACACACAAACACGCACGTGACAATTAAAAATTAAATGAGATAAATAATTTATAGCACAAAGCCTGGCATATAATCAGTGCTCAATTAAATAGAGCTGTTATTAGAAAGTGGCATAAGAACCCAGTAGGTTTGTTGAATGATTCTTCCTCTTAATGTAGGTGATCACTTGGATCCAGCATCTGATCCCTAAGATTGAGGATGGAAATGATTTTGGGGTGGCAATCCAGGTAAGAAAAGGGTGACTGAGGACACAGAAAGGAAACTTGGGAGACATAGGAGTTATGCATGAATTAGGTGGAAAGGGAGCTAATGAAGGAGATAGGAGATGAAGTATTCTCTTTGCCTCCCATGTCACCACAGGAGAAGGTGCTGGAGAGGGTGAATGCTGTGAAGACGAAAGTGGAAGCCTTTCAGACAACCATTTCCAAGTGAGGGCTGCTGCATGAAAGGCTGCAAGGACATTCATTTGGAACTGCCAAAGCTAGGCAGTCCTATCAGGGTGATGGGAGATTCTGGGAAGGGGATTTGAATATATCTCCCTGAACACAATCTGTGTTATATCCTTTGCTTGTGACAGGTACTTCTCAGAACGTGGGGATGCTGTGGCTAAGGCCTCCAAGGAGACCCATGTAGTGAGTGCATAGCCCACCAGTCTTTTAGCTGACTGACTATGGGTGGGACTGGAGGTGGGTGGGAAGAGGTCTTCTTCATGACTTTCCCAATGTGAAGAATATTAAATCAAAATATTTCTTTAAAAAAAGTAATTACAAAAATTAACAAAGAAAAAAACCCTGTCCCCTAAAAATTAAAGAAAAAATTACAGAAGAAAGAAAAAGCATTGCCTAGTTTGGGCTTCCACAACCATGACATTTTCTTCTGCCTTATCCTATGGGATACCCTTCCTTGGTGCTGAGTAGAAGCTTATCTTCAAGTTACCTATTCCCTATTTGAGGAAACCAAACTGATAATCCAGCCTCCCATGGGACTGACTCAGCTTTGCCTCCTGTATCCCAGATGGATTACCGGGCCTTAGTGCATGAGAGAGATGAGGCAGCCTATGGGGAGCTCAGGGCCATGGTTCTGGACCTCAGGGCCTTCTATGTGAGTGTGGAATAGACTCCTAAGGGAGGTGGATGGATGGGGTGGTGCTGGAGGCTAAGAACCTAACTCCTGCTTTTCTGCCCTTCCTGCAGGCTGAGCTTTATCATATCATCAGCAGCAACCTAGAGAAAATTGTCAACCCAAAGGGTGAAGAGAAACCATCTATGTACTGAGATGGAAAATAAATGACCTATACTGTGTGATTACCTGTGGTGTGTCATTGATTTGAAGCACATTCATTGAGTGCTGAGGTGAATGTGGTGGGAATGGGAAAAAGTACCAGGAAGACAAAAATGAATTAGATGCTCATTTTCTTCTTAAGAGGTCTTCTTAAAGAACAGGGTGGAAATTGTTATATGCCATGCAGATAATCCACATTTTGGAGTATCAGAGTTATTTCCATCTAGTGGTCTTATGAATGTTTCATGGTAAAAACACACCTGAACAGAGCCCTTACAGAAATAATCAAGTTTTAGATAGATGGGAAAGCTCTGTGGCTGAGGTCCAGGAATACAAACCAAATGAAAATCCTTAGCTCATAGCAAGCCTGGAAAGAGAATGTTGTTTCCCTGGGAGGATTAAGGGCGAATAAGTGAACTTCTTAAGGGCTGGCAGAGGGGGAAAGTCCTTCAAAGCCATTGTGATAAAGTTAATGTATCACAGATCATTATGAGAACAATGATTTGTAAAGTTTGTTATGTTTTGTTTTTTTGGTCCCTTTTACCCGATTTCAGCTATTTGCTTTCTTTGTGATTGCCTTTTGGTATTCAGCTCTGAAAAGGTGGTAGAGACAAGGATCCTCTGCTGTGATCTTTGCTATAAACTCCATAGGACTGTTCTTTAACCTAGGGCCTTGTCCCGTTTTTTTTTTTTTTTTTTTTTATGTTTATATTTTAGTTATAGGTGGACACTATCAATTTTTATGTGGTGCTGAGGATCAAACCCAGTGCCTCACGCATGCTAGGCGAGCGCTCTACCTTTAAGCCACAACCCTAGACCCCTTGTCCCGTTTTAAAATATGGAATAAGAATGCTCCATAGCATTTGACAGTTTGGAAGTCCATCTATATCTACGTCTTTATATATCTCATTTATAATAGGAGCAAGGGAGTCGGCTTTTTCCCCACCTTCAAAGATCCTCTGTTGCCTGATTGCGGGCACCCAGCTAGTTCTGAGGGGATCATTGGAGAGATAACAGGTAATCCGCAGAGCCAACCAGCAATCAAGAGCAAAAGTCGGATAACCCAGCCAAGAAGCGCGTGGTTTCCTTTCTTTCACTTCTGCGCATTACTTCCTCCTCGCCCGAGGCAAGGGCGGGGCAAGACTCGAGCGCGGTCGTTGATTGGACAAAACGAGATCCTGTAGACCTATCAAAGAGCGGAACTTGGGCGGGACTCAAGCGTGTTCTTCTAGGAGCCGGCGCGGACCTGAGCCTGTCGCTAGGGGCCGAGAGGAGGAGCTTGGCGTGGCGGCATGCGACCGCGACCGCCTTCTCCGCTACGCTGGGGGCGGGCTCCCGACCTAGATCTCCCTGAGTCCATCGGCTGCCTTCCAGACGTGTCATCATCACGGTCAAATCTAAGTGATAGGGCACCGGGAAAGGCCAAGCTCGCCTGCGCGGGGTGGAGAAATCACACTAATCCGGTTTCCTGCGTCCCAGCAGGTCCCGCTTGTCATGGGGGAGGTGGAAATCTCGGCCCGGGCCTACGTGAAGATGTGCCTGCACGCGGCCCGGTACCCGCACGCTGCGGTCAATGGACTATTGCTGGCGCCAACGCCGCGGGCTGGAGAATGTCTGTGCCTCACCGATTGTGTGCCCCTTTTCCACAGCCACCTGGCCTTGTCCGTCATGCTGGAGGTCGCCCTCAACCAGGTGTCACTACGGGGCACATATCCCCAACCCCGACCCTCTGGCTAGTCTCCTAACACCATTAGCTCAAGTCCATGCCCAGCCCCTTGGCAGCAATGCGCACCCACAGAGCCAGCAGCATGGTTTAGTTACTGATGGCTCCTTTCCCACGACAGGTGGACGTGTGGGGCACACAGGCCGGTCTGGTGGTGGCTGGGTACTACCATGCCAATGCAGCTCTGGATGACCAGAGGTGAGTGGGGTAGTCAGAAGTAGAAGGCAAAGGATTATGGAGATTGTGGGTGGGATGCAAATGAACTAATGTCATTCATTCCATCTTTCTTTCATCAAATGCTCAGGAGCAGGGTCTGTACATCAGGCACTATGCTGGATAGTAGAGTAAGGAGATATAAAGATAAATAAGACCTTCCCTGGAGGGGCTGCCACATGGGTGGGAAGGACAACTGTGTTTCAACAAGATGGGGCTGATCTTGCTTTAACTGAGGTGTCACCCAAGTGCTGCAAGAACACAGAGGAACCCTAACCAGCAACTTAGAAAAAAAACCCTTGATATATGTAATTATATATATGTGTTTATATATATACATCACATATATAAATCAAGTTAGAAATACTGTTTTCTAATTTGCCTTTCTCCCTCACTTAATAAATATTTGACATCTTTTGATCTCCACACCAAGATCTGCTTTAACACAACCGCTATAGTATGTGAATATGGATATACCATAATTTATTTAAACATTGAGGTTATCTCCATGTTAAGAATTTTCTAGGGGCTGGGGATGTGGCTCAAGCGGTAGCGTGCTTGCCTGGCATGCGTGCGGCCCGGGTTCGATCCTCAGCACCACATACAAAACAAAGATGTTGTATCTGCCGATAACTAAAAAAAAAATAAATATTAAAATTCTCTCTCTCTTAAAAAAAAAAAAAAAGAATTTTCTATTACTACACTTTTTTTTTTTTTTTGTGGTGCTGGGGAATGAACCCAGGGCCTTGTGCATGCGAGGCAAGTAGGTATACCAACTAAGCTATATCGCCAGCCCCTACTACTGTTAATTCTTTATAAATCGACTCTCTTGGTTAGCATATGCTAAATATTACACTTTCAATTTGGATGGTTTATGCCAAATTACCCTCCAAAAGACCACATTTGATTTCTGCTCTCACCAGCAGTGTCTGAGCACCTGTTTCCCACAGCACTCAAGCATCAAGCAATCCTTCATCAAGCATCCAGCAGGCCCATCCCCCTCAGGCCAGCTACAGGGAAAGTCCACAACTACGACCGCATCTATGAGACCTGGGAAGCCCAGCTCAAATGGATGGGGTCTACCCACAGTTGGCTGCTCACTCTGATCTTCCCTCTACACAGCCCTGGGCCCCTGGCCTTGAAAATTGCTGGGCGAATTGCAGAATTCTTTCCTGATGCAGTACTTATTATGGTGAGGCTTGGGTTTCAAGATGGGGAGGTGGAGAGAGTCAGGAAGGAGATCCTTGAAACTCTTATCTGCCCTTCTTTGTCTACCCAGTTGGATAATCAGAAACTGGTTCCTCAGCCTCGAGTGCCTCCAGTCATCGTCCTAGAGAACCAAGGTCTCCGCTGGGTCCCCAAGGACAAGAACTTGTGAGTGCCCCACTCCCTCCACCTCACCTTAGAAGCCCAAGGTTCCTGGACCTTCTCTGTCCTTGGTCTTTCTCTGTCCTTGGTCTTTCTTCTTCTCAAAACCCAACTTCTCTTAAGTCAGTGTCTGGCCCCACTGTCCTGCTGTTTGACTTCAGTGGGGTTTTCTATTTCAGAGTGATGTGGAGGGACTGGGAAGAGTCACGGCAAATGGTGGGAGCACTACTAGAGGGCCGGGCCCACCAACACCTTGTGGACTTTGACTGCCACCTTGATGACATCCGGCAGGATTGGACCAACCAACAGCTGAACATCCAAATTACCCAGTGGGTTAGTTCCACAAATGAAAATGTCTGAGCTAGGACCAGAGGGTTCAGGATCCAATAAAGAGACTTGGGCTGGTGGGCAACAGTATGACTATATTTATTGTGCCTGGGAGGCAAAGTGAGGAAGAAACCTCAATGGTAGGAAGGTAAGGGAAAGTCTGGGATCCCTGGTAAAAAGCAGGAAGGTCTCTGCTGTACTCATCACAGAATGAGAGAGAAGTCTCTCAATAGATCATTCCCTTTGTTTCTCCTCGGGGCTTCTTGAGCTTCTCAAAGTTCTTCAGGATGATGTCATATAACACAGCCTATAGGGCCAGAGAGGAGTGAGGGTAAGTCACAGGCCCTCAGTGGTTCTGTACCTCACTTCTAGCCTGTGGAGAGGCCAAACTTTTGTCATTGTTGACACTTAGCCTGCAAGGTCAGGGAGTAGATGACCTAGGAAAGGGGTCTGCCCACCCCTGCCCAGCCTTCGCCCCCTCACATAAGCGTTGCGGATCTCCATGACCATCAGCCGAATGTCCCGGTACTCTGCTTCATCCAACTCATGGACCAGCTGCCGATAATCACCCTGTGGAAACTCAGGGTCAGACCTGATTTGAAATGTGTACTTCCCCCATGCACCCTGACCTGGATATCACCTACCACATGGGGCTGTTTAGCTGCTTTGGTAACTGCATCACCACGCTCAGAGAAATACCTGTGGATAGGAGTATTATGTATGGAGTGGAAGAAGGAGAAAGCCCAGGCCTCTTTCCCCAAACAAACAGAGTGTGTACAAGGGTGCAGGTGGCTGGTCACTTACTTAGAGATTTGAGTGTGGAAGCCTTCCAGCTTGGTGTGAAGGCTAGTCATCAGCTCAAATACCTTCTCCTAGGGAAAGAAAGCATGGTTGTGGGTGTGTGGGGGTGGTAGGGAAAAGATATACAAGTTATACAGGAAGATTGGGGGTAGGGTGATGCTCTTACCTGGACAGCCACTCCAAAATTATTCCCATCCTCAATCCGAGGTATCTGTAGCTGCAACCATGTAGTGACCTGGAGGGAGGGAATAGCATCAAAACCACATCAGCTCACATCCAATCCCAGGTTCCCATCTTCCCTAGCCTCCTTCATTTGCTGTGTCCTCTCCTGCTGAGACCTAGCAAGTGCCATGCCCTAACTGTTGGACCAAGAGCACAAAGGGTTTCACATGAAGGCAGGAGGGTAGAAGTGGGAGGGCTCACCAGGTTGAGTTGCTCGATGACATCCTTGATTTCAGGTTTCAGACGTTGCAGGAGGACCACAATCTTCTCATTGCAGTTCACTGGGCCACAGGGAGGACCTAGAAAGTGAGCAAGGGGTCAGTTACATGGCAGCCTGTGTGGAAAGGAATCCTTCGGAAGGAGCTCCTGCAGCTTGGGACCCAACTCTTTTTCACTACATAAATTTCAAGTACCTTTGTCTTCATCTTCCCCTTTCTTCTTCTCATCCTTATCTTCCTTCTGTAGGGAAAGAAGGGCTCTTTGGAGACAGGACTAAAGCTGATGATTTTCCCCATGGTTAGGCCCCTCCTCCCAGGTCTCCTAGCTTGCCTCCTGCTGTTTCTTCCGATCCTCCTTCTCTTTGTCCTTGACTGGATCAGGCACTGGGATGTCCAAAGGGGCCTTCAAATTGCTCAGGTTGACTTCATTGAGAGCTGGTTCCTGGGTGCAGGGTTGGAGGAAGACTGGAGATGAGGATATCCCTCTCAAGGCCCACCAGACTCTCCTCTTGGCCCCCACTCTCTAGTTCCCTGCCCTGATACCTTTAAAAATGCATCCAACTCAGAAATCTTCTTGGGGAAATAGCTCCCGAGCAGGTTCTCTGTCTGTGTGTGAGGTGGGGGTGGAGGAGGATGGGGTTCAGATTCAAATGCCTTTACAAGGCAGTGAGGCTGGGGTGACACTGCCCAGCAAGGGATGGCTGAGCAGCAAGAACTGGGTAGAGAAGGGTTGCTGATGGGGCAGGTCTTACCTTGGTACACAGGTCTTCACGAAACACATCCACCTGTGGGGCACAGGCAACACTTCAGAAAGGGTGGCTTAAGGCCAATGTATTTGGTCACAGTTAGAGTTGTGTGAGAGATGGAGTGGATCCCTCCAAAGTGACACCTGAAGATGGAGGATGGGTCCCTGTGAGGGTGGACTGGAGTGGTGGAGGAGGGGATCTCTGCAGACCTGGATATGGGGAGGGTGAAGTGGATCCCTGTGAAGCTGGATTTGGGGGATGAGAACATTCCTGGCAGTGAATGGTGACTGGTTCATTTGAGAACATCCCTGGGGTCCCCTGGGTTGTGTGAGGAGGAGTGTGAAGAGAGCCCTCTGTCAGTGGGCTGGGACGGAGTGTCCCACAGAATGAGATCTGAAGCCCTTTCTAAGGGAAAGACCGCGGTGGCAAGGGCATGTCTGGCGCCCCAATTGTGTGTGGCCCCGGGGTTCTGGGCCAGTGGACTTCCCCTCCTGTCCTATTCTCTGCTTCACCTCACTCCGCTGAAGCATGGCCACCTAGCCTCTCCCTGGGGTCAGGTGCTTGGGGCACGTAGCCCCCACACAGGTGGCGGCTGGGCAGAGGGCCAGGGGCCGGGGGCGGGTCAGGGGAACCCTCAGCGTCTCCGAGCCACGCCTCCCCAGTGGCCTGTGCTCCAACCCGCGGCGCTCACCTTGGCTTGGGCTTCAGGCTGGACCCTGAGTGTGGCCATGGCCGGGGCGAGGGGCCTCGCGCCGCACGAGGAGCCGGGAGTGGGCACCGGGAAGGGAAAGCGAAAGCAGAGCTCGCTCGCAACCCGCACGGCCTTCCTGGGTATTGGGGAGTGGAGGGACTGGAGGAGGCGGGGACTGCCCGGGACTGGGGCGGGGCGGACCGCCAGGAAGGCAGCTGAGGCTGGGCTCCCCCTAGAGCCCAAAAGGAGTGCTTCCTCCCGATTCCTCCGCCTCTCCGCCCTGCTCTGGTTCCCGCCTCCGAGGCTGGCCTTCCAGTCTCGCATCTCCGCCCGCCTCTCAGTGCCAGCCTTCTGCCTCCGCCCCTCCAGCCTCTCTCTGCCCCGGCCTCCCATCTCCCTTCCTCCGCTACCGGCTCTGTTCTTCCCCTGCTCGGCCTGGAACAATAAACCTTATTTGATATTCTTCTATTTTTTTTTCTAAAATGGAACAAAACCTGGCATCTCTTCTCTAGCCTCTCCAGTATGGTCCCCTGCCTACATGGGCATCCTCTGTCCCACCAATCCATATTCAGACATTGGCACGATGCCTACTCAATCCCTTATCTGCTCCCCTCGGGACCGGAGCTGCAGGCTCCATTCCTCTATGACCTGCTCTCGCAGAGCAACAGGTTTGCGTCTCTCTAGATGAAATGCAAAGGCCCTACCTGACACTTGTCTCCCCTTCAAGTTCACTTTCTATTTCTTTCCGCCTCATTCATTACACTTGCAAATACTTGGGTTTTTCATTTGTCTTTCAAAGGCCTCTTGTTCATTTCTGCCTCGGATAATTTGCCCTTGAGAAGCCCTTTGCCTCAAACACCCTTCCCTTGGATGTTGACATTCAATTCTCAGATCAGCTGTTTCCTCTTCAAGGAGATCTTTCTCCATTATCCCTTATAAAGTACTTCTCTCCAAATTTCTGTTATAAATCAGTGTTCTAGTGCCTTCACAGCACTTATCTCTGATATTAGCCAGTTTGTGGTGTGTGTGTGTGTGTTTGTGTGTGGTTAAGAGAGGGTAATGTAGTGGTTTAAACTAGGGCTAAGCAATCTTTTTTTTTTTTTTTTTTTTTTCCTGTAAGAAATGAGATGGTAAGTATTTCAGGCTTTCTGGGCCTTACTGTGTCTGTAGCAACTACTCAATTCTGCCATTGTAACAGAAAAGCAGACTATATAAATGAATTAGTGTGGCTAGGTTCCAATAAAAATTTATGGACACTAGAATTATAGTTTTATATAATTTAAATGTGCCATGAAATGTTATTCTTTGATTTTTTTAGCCACTTAAAAATGGAAAAATCAGATGCAGCCATACATGACTGCAATCTCAGCCGCTAGGGAGGATGAGGCAGGAGGATCAAAAATTTGAGGACAGACTCAGCAACTTAGCAAAGCTCTGCCTTAAAATAAAAAATGAAAGGGTGTGTGTAGGTCAGTGGTAGAGCGCCCCTGGGTTCAATCCCCAGGGAGTTGGGGGAGCCGGAAGTAAACCACTTTTCGTTCGCAGGCTATACAACAACTGGCCACAGGAGGGCAGTAATTGGTTAATCCCTGGTTTAGGGTACAGCCATTGCACCGTTATTGCCTGGGTTTCTATTCCTGTCTGCTCAGTATCTGTGAACAAATTACCTAGCCTCTGTGCCTGGGTTTTTGCAATTGTGAAAGAGGAACATTACTAAATCAACCTGATAGTGTTGTTGCGAGGACTAAATGCATTAATTTATATAAAAACTTATAGACATTTAGACATTGTTAAATAAATGAGCACAGAGATGCCCTATGAGGAAGACAGAGATAGGAAGTGTTCCTTTATGGGGTCCCCAGAGAGGCAGCCCCTTGAGGATAGTGGAGAGGAGATTTAGTGGAGAAATTAGAAAAAATAAACAAATTAGGCTGGAGAGAAGCACCTACTCAGGGAGGGTGATATACACACCTAAGGACACTATCACCTGCCTTAGCAGCACCATCCCTTGAAACCACAGCCTCAGAGAGCCAGAAGTCTGCAGATCAGGGGACTGAAAGGACAGCAGGAGGAATAGAGATAATGCACAAAGAAGGATATTCAAGGCTGATGACAGAAGGAATGGTTGAGGAGCCCCAGTGGACCTTTGGACCCAAAGGAACAATGAAAGGAGACAGAGCTAGGCCTGATGTGCCTTTATTTCTTTCAGTTATGCTTGCGGCTAGAGCGGGGGTGAGGGAAAAGCCCATGGCCTGGGCTCCCTGGAGACCAGGGCTGATGATACCAGCTACCATAGGTAAGGTACCAGGCAAAGGTGCCTACTGCGGCACCCACCACCTTGTGAGTGTACTGGTGGAAATAGATGACGGTACAGAGCAGCAAGAAGTTCCAGAGGCCCAGCAGCAGCACGTTGAGCAGGAAGACCAGGCGCAGGGGGGTGCCAGCAGGCAGCCCATGGGCCAGGTACTTGGCAAACACTGCTGCTTCCTCAGCCATAAGCAGGCAGCAGAAGGTGAGCAGGAAAGTGTGGGAAGAGACGGTGTAGCCCCGCCACTGGTGGCCTGCAGCCAGGCAGCTGCGGCGGTCAGGTAGCTCGTGAAGCAGCAGGCCCTGGGGCAGAGGCTCGAAGCAGGAACCAGTCAGGTCCTCGATGAGCAGGAAGGCCCGGCCGGCCCCCCTCCACACTGCTGCCCCCACCACCAGTCTGCTCAGGTGCCTGGCAGTCACTGCCACTCGCCGTGTAGCCAGGAACACCACCAGCAGCACAAAGCCCCCCAGGAAGGTGCATGTCCAGCCCCAGGCTGAATTCACAAACTTGCTGTGGACAGAGAAGAGAGAAAGCTACTGAGACCCCCTAGCCTCAACTCCCCATCCTGGTCAATGTTCCCATCATTGGTCTGTCCCCAGTTCTACACATCATCACTGGTTCTCCTGCCCATGTCCTTTATAGCCCCCAGCCATTTAAACGTCATTTAAACGTCCCTTTAGAGGACCACTGAGCATTCTAGGTCCACATTTCCTCTTCAGTTCTACTCCTGCCCCTGCCCTGTACCCCACACTGTCCCCTTCCCCCTCCCTCTGACCTTCTCCTCAACCTCCTATACTATTTTTAGAGTTCAGACTGGCAGCAGAACAGAAACCTAGAGAAAGGAGCTGGGATCCCAGAGTGTAGGGAGCCGGGTCCCATGCCCTTATGTGGACTCACATGTTGAAGAAGTTGCCGTGGCTGGCGAAGATAGTCCGAGAGTTGACATGGAACTGTAAAAGGGGCCCAAAGATGACCACCGCTGCCAACCAGGCATGGTAGAGGCGTCGTAAGCAGGGGCTTCCCAGAAGGCGGGCAGCCTGTTCACTTCCGAAGTACAGCAAGGCAGAGGCTACCCAGAGGAGCACCTTCACCAGGCAGCCCAGCAGTGCCCGGATTCGGGTCCCAGCCCCCGGCCCTGCCCCCACCACCGGCCCCCGCTCCATGTTCCCTCCCCTCCCCACTAACTGCCTGCTCTGCTGGGCAGCTGAGGAGGGGCTGATGGGCCCCCCTCCTCGCCGGGACAAGGACAGGCAGTGACAGGTGTGGCAGATACAGGGCAGAGCCTGTTGGCAGCCAGCAGGCGGGGGAGAGGGGCGGGGGGTAGTAAGGGGCCAGGGTGAAGGGCTGTCACGTCAGCAGGGTCCTGGCCTCGGGTGTGTGATAATGTGTGTCCTGACAGCAGCCTGAGTCCTTTCCTATTAGCCCCGTGTCCTTAGCTCCCTTCAACTACATTCTAATTCATGTCTCAGGACCAGGCCTACTGTTCAGGGCTGTCATGTCTACAGCCTGCTTGAGTGTGCCTGCCTTAGTTTGGTCATCCCAAATCCCTCTACTCTGTACTCGACTCCACAGGGAAATAAGAGGTCATGAAGTTAAAACTAACCAAATTTTAAAAGTCATTCAAACAAATCTGTGTCTGTCTTACTATCAGTGTGGTCTAGTCCTTCTCCTGGGGTTCTGGGAAGCAAGGTGGGTGTGCACAATAGTGTCCCCTTCAGGTTGCAGAAAGCCTATCAACTGTGGTGTCCACTTCAGTGAACTGTGACCCCTGGACTGAGGGGGCTCTAAAGGGTTAATTTAGCCCAGGGCTGCTGTGCAAACCAATGGTTGTGCAATGAATGCACAAGGGAGCACATCTGATGGGGCACCATTTGTGTTTATGATGATGACATAGATGAAATTCAAATGTTCTGAGAAAGGCATCTTGTGTGAAATGATTAGTAGCCCAGGTTAGACTCTCAGAACCCCAAAGATGAGGTTTATTCTCAGGTCACAGGTGACCCTAGAAAAAAAGAAATCCCCAGTCTGGACAATTCTTCAAAACATTAGGTTTACTCAGGTGTGATAGTGAATACCTATAATCTTACTGACTAGGGAGGCTGAGGCAGGAGGATGGCAAATTTGAGGCCAGCTTCAGCAATTTATCGAGGCTCTAAGCAATTAAGTGAGACCCTGACTCAAAAAAGGGTTGGGGATGTAGCTCAGTGGGGGTAAAGCACCCCTGGGTTAAATCCCTGATACCCCAAACAAAACAAACAAAATCTTTAGTTTCAGTTGGATGTGGTGGTACAAGCCTATAATCCCAGTGATTTGGGAGGTTGAGGCAGAAGGATCCTAAATTAGAGATCAGACTCAGCAACTTAAATAAAAAATAAAAAGGGCTGGAGATCTAGTATGGTGGTAGAGTGCCCTTAGATTCAATCCCCAATACCAAAATCAAACAAATAAAAACTTTAGGTTTTGTCCTCAACCAATTACCCTGAGCCTCAGGGTTGCCAGTCTGGGCCTCCCAAACCCACCACTGGGCTGGAGCAGCAAGAGAGCAACTGACCCAAGAAGTCGCTTATTTCAAGATCACTTTTTTTGTCTTCCTTCTTCATTCCTCAAAACTGATGGTGGGCTTTCAGAGCACAGTAGAGGCCCATGAGGCAGTGAAATAAATGAGCAAGAAAGGTTCCCCAGGTTGTGTCCTAACAGTGACTTTGACTTTGGGAAAATCTGCCAATCCTTCTCTGTATTCAGGGCCCTCAACTATAAATTGATCAAGATAGATTAGATAATCAGTGAAGTACCTTCCAAATCCTAAAATCCCAAACTTCAACAGAGTGGCCTTCATGTCTCTTTGCTCAGACACTATAAGAATTTTGAAGACCTACAGACCTCCTCACACATTTTTTAAGTTGGACATGAAATGTTCCATCTGTGATTCTGAATAGTTGAAAAAGACATAGCTTCCAGTGTATTTTATCTGCTGACATTTGAAAATAAAGCTATCACTTTTCTTTTTCTTGCAGTACTGGGGATGGAACCCAGGGCTTCCATGTATGCTAGGCAAGTGCTCTACAACTGAATTATATTGCCAGCCCTATATCACTCTTTTAAAGGTGTCCAGTGGAATCTAAACACTACAGTAATGAAATATCTCATCATTATCCACTTTAAAAACGTGAGAAGATATTAAATCAGAGATCATATTTCTTTTCTATATTCCCCACAGAATTTATCTTAATGTTTTTATGCTGGAAAGTCTTTTATTGGCCATTTGTCATATTCTTTGCAAAAAAGCATATGATTTAAAATTTAATTAAAATTTTTTCCTGTGATCATGAAGTCCTAAAACTTTTTTCCTTCTGGACTGAATTTTCATTATAATTGTTAGTAGTACAAAATATACAATTAGTATTAAAAACAGTTTACACAGTTCAATAACAAAATTATACTGAAAATGCCTGAGAGGATGGATGGTCCCTGAGACCTTGATCAGATGAGGCTTTGGGGGTACTGATTTTAATTTGCCTCTTAATTTGGCACCCTGGAATTAACAGATTCTGGGTGAGCTGGGAGGGATCCTGGGGATGAAGTGATGGAGGAGGACTGAAAGGGCAGGTGGGAAAAGAGATCTGGCATGATAGTTTCACACTAGGTAGATTAATCTAAGGAATAAGAACATGTAGAGGCTGAGGAACTGGACAGTTATCTTTTAATAGTATCTATTTGGGGCCAGGCATGATGGCTACTCCTGTATTCCCAGCTACTTGGGAAGCTGAGGCAGAAGAATCACTTGGGTCCAGGAGTTTGAGACCAGCTTGGGTAATGTGGTGAGACCTCACCTCACAACAAAAACACCATACCCATCTGGCTCTTAAATAGGTACCCCTTTTACCCTTTGCTGTGAGAACCCCTAGAAGTGTACACCTGGGTTTCCAAATTGCCTTAGAGAGCAAGACATGCTGTGGGGAAAGATCTCGGCAGAGCCAGATGTGAAACAATCTCACTCAGCCTTCAGTTTCCTCTGAGGCCTGAAGTTCTGAGTGGTAGGCATCCAGATGGGGTTTTCTCTGGCTCTGTGTTCACTCACCACCTCTTGTGAAGACTGGAGCAGCTCCAGAACAGAGCTATTCACAGTATTCCTGGGCTGTAACAAAAACTGTGCTTATCTTCTGCTGTCTCCTGGGAAGTTTCTGAGTTTGACAGGGAGACCCTGTTGCAAGGCTCAGTTAATAAACAATTTTAGCATTTTCTTTTCTCATAGGGTGTCAAAAGGATGTTTTCTTCTACTGAGGAGCATACCTGAAGGCTTTGTTGAAACTGTTAAAGTGAGAGGATAAAAGAACTAGATATGAAAAAGAGACAGTGAGCAGAGACACTGAGCCAGGTTCCCACAGAGGATTTATTGAGGGAGCCAAAGCCAGTGAGAGGACAAAGGAGCCCTATTTCAACCTCCTTCCTTGAAGCTGCTGACCTCCAACATGACAGGACTTTCAGAAAGGTAGGGCCTGTGCCATGTGGGGCTGCATGAAACTTTTGGAGACCCCTGCCTCTCACATCACAGCCTGTCCAAATCCAAAGACCCAGGCAAGAGAGAAGACATAATCTTCACCCCAGGAGAGTGCTAAGGAAACACCTTTATCTATCCTGCCCTCCCCACCCCCTTAGACCTCAAGAAGAAAGGACAGGACACCTGGCTCTCTGACTGGCCAATCTAATCCTCAATGTGAAGACCTGGGCAATGGGCCTGGCTGACAGGTTAATTTACACCTGTCCTCAGGCATCTATCTAGGAGCAAACACCTAACATCATAACATGATTAAAAACACTCAGGACAGTTCTCTTGCTGGCAGAAGTCCCACCAGACCCTGGCCAGAGATAGGAACCCAAGCCTACTGGGTGTGCATACATGAGAAGACCACCTGGCCTTGTGGGGTGGATCTTCCAGGGCTAGCCAAAAGCCTGGGCTTCCGTTTCTTGCCACCCAATTCCAGAGATTCCTCCAGACATTCCCCAGAAGAGAAAGAGGAGGAGAAAGAGGAAGAGAATTTGTTGAGAGGTTCACCCTGTAAGGAGCTGGACGTCTGATCTACTGGGGTGAGGAAAAGGCCGTACAAGAGCGGAGCACTGGGGTAGGGGCACTGGTGCGTTCCTCTGTCTCTGGCATGTCATCCGGGAAGTACTCAGCCTGGCGATACTGCCACAGACGCAGGTTCCCGTCCCACTGCAGGGCAGAAGGTACCAAGTAGTCAGGGGGTGCTGCCCCTTCCCAGGTCTAAGTCCCAGACATGTGCTGGTCCCTCAAACTTGCAACCTCACCGAACTGCTGACAATCTTCTCTTCAAAGGGGTGCCAACTGACATCACGCACACAGGCCTTATGGTTCGTCAGCTTCTTCACGATGTGGCCACTGAGGAGATCGTACACTGTCCGGGAAAGCCAGAGTGGAGAGGAGCTGCCACAGACCTTTAAGGCACCCATTGGCTCCCCAAAAGGCACCAATGACCTAACTCTTGGGCAACTTCCCATTTTCCCATGAGAATGGGGTTATTTTGGATTCCTTCCCCAGCTTAGGTTGAGGCTATGGTATGTTGGTATCCCTGATCCTCAGCTAAAATTCAAAGGCCTAACTTAAGAAAACAGTTGCCTTAAACCTCTTAGCAAGATACAGACAGTGGCAAAAGTGAATTCTGCACCTGCTTGTCCTTGGCTGGACAAGGTGCATCTCTCATTTCTGCATGGGTACCTACCTAGGTGCAGCATGCTGTCAAGCTTTTTCTATCTATAGTTCTGCTTGTGTTTCTTTTTGTGCATTCCTCCTGCTTCAGTGATTGCAAGTCCTTTGCTACTTGATGCTCTCTTTTTGTGTCATTCTTTTTGCCTGTTTCCTCCTACCTTTCATCTGTAACCCCTTTCCTTGACTAAGAAAACATAACAAACTATATTTTTAGTAATCGATTATGTTTACTGACCAGAATTCCATGTCCCTTTTCTTAATTTAAAATGCTCACAAACAGAATGTTTTTTATTCTCTGTTTAAGCCTCCCCTGCTCCAGGCCAAATTAAATTTCACTAGGAGTTGTCATTTGGCTTTTTTTTTTGGTTGCTCTGATTATAGGTGGAATGCCAGAGAAACATTCCTGCTCTTCCCAGGCCCCCTGTTCTGACACAATCCTTACCAACCACTTTGCCAGTGGAGCAGCCACTATAGATGAACTGCTGGCCTGTGCTATGAGTCGGGGAGAAGCGGCAGCGGATGAGGGTATGCAGCACCCCGTGGCCTCGGTAGGTCATCAAGGAGCTGTCCCCTGGGAGCTTCAACTTCCGCCAGGCTGGGTAAGGATTCATGGAAAGCTCTAGATTAGGGAGTCTGCTTCTGGATTGTCCAGTTGTTCTTAGCAAAGACTCAGAGACAATGGTCTCTCTAGTCTTGACTTTTTTTGTTTTTTTTTTTGGGCAACACTGGGGATTGAACCCAGTGCCTCATACATGCTAGGCAAGTGCTCTACCATTGAGTTATGTCCCCAGCTCTCAAATATTAACTCCTTCCCCACCCAACAGTCAACAGATCAATATACTTTTGTACTGGTTGGCTCTGGGTGATCCTCGTGGGCCAGTGAATCAAGGGTTAATGCCTAGAAAAGGGGGTTGTAATAGGGCTCCGGGACTCCCAGGCTACAGATGAATCCATTGAGCCCAGGCCAGACCCTACCAGTGATCAAGTACCTTCATTTCCAACCCAATTCTTAAGTCTACATCTCAGTTCTTTCCATTTTCACCTTTTTTGGGCACCTGCTGCCAACGGTAGTCCCAGTTTTGCTGGGTGGCAGCCTGGCGTGAGGCTTCCATGCCTTCCCGGCTGGAAAAGCGTCGGATATCCCAGAGCTTGATGGTCTGGTCTTTGGAGTTGGAGATGAGATACCGGGCATCACCCTATGAATCCAAAGATAGATCAGAGTTTGCCATGTCACTACCTGTTAATCTAGTTCCCTGCTCTAGCTGAGGGGTAAGAACCTTTCCTTTTCTGATTTTGCTTGCCTCTTTCTTCATCCAGGTGAGTTCATCTTTGATGCTCTGCTTCAGATCTCACCCCCTAGTTAGGGTTTTCCTTTCTTTGTCCAGGGTACTGATTAAATATCCTATTTTATTCTAGATTAGATGTCCTCTACTTTTCTTGTAAAGAAAACCCTGCCTGCTTCTTAAGGATTGGCAGATATAAGAGAGCTCATGTTTCCTAGTTTAAGCCCGTTCTCTAAACTCCTGCTCTTGCACACCCTGGCTAATGAAGAGCTTATCAAATACCCACACCAGTATCCTTCACACCCTCCTGGGCAACCAGAACTTCAGTAGCCTGGCTGTGCTGCCCTGCCTCTCTGCCCACCTTGCTGTCAATGAATGTGATGCCATCCTGGTGTCCAGCCAGTGCACCCACGGGCTTGGGGTCATCCTCCCGCATGGTGCGTCGATCCCACACTTTGCAGATGGCATCATCTCCCCCAGAAAACAGGATCTGGGAGCTTATATCAGCAAAGGCCACTGCATTCACATCATCTTCATGAGACTCAATCTAGAGGAGAAGAAGGCTAACACACTTAAGATTCCTTAAAATAGGTCAAAGACCAGAAGACAGAGGCTTTAAGTCTCAGGAATAATACCTGAAGGGTGCGCCGGTTTTGTTCTCGGTCAAAGACATACAGACAGCCATCATTGGCCCTGAAAGGGAAGGGATAAGGAGAGTGCTAGAGCCATGACTGAGTGGACCAATTTTATGTATACTCTGGAGAGTCCCGCTGAGAAGCTTTCTTGAGGGTCACACCCTTGTCTGTTCCTATACAGGAAGTAGGACAAGAGTGAGCTTTGTTTTCAAGGAGACTTGAGAACTGTCTCCTCATGTTGGGAAAATGGTGAGCAAGAGGGGAAGCAGCTCATAAACCCCAACTTTAGAGAAGACTGGTTGTTTTCCATAGCTAACAGTTCAGCCTCTGTGACAGCAGAAGTGATCTCTAGCAGAGCTCCTCTATCTCATTAATTGAGGGGGACATCCCCCACAAACACTTACCCCCCAAGTATTTCTCGTCCATCTGAGGAGACAGCAATGGAAAAGACAGCAAAGCGACGCTCATCTGGTCTGAAGAAAGCAAAGGAGTTGTGTTGGGTGGACTACCCTATAGCTTTTGTTAATCTACAGAGAATCTGACAAGGATTATAAAAAAAAGAACAAGAAAGCCTTCCAATACATGCTAGAATGCGGACCACCTTAGTGAGAACCTATAAATAATCCTGTAACTGTCTATTTCACCCTGGTCTTCTGGCTGACAATTCCCTCCCAGGAATCCATGCAGAGAAACTTGCAACCAGTATACTTTTCCCTCTAAGCGGGAGTTTTAGTTCAAGAGGTTTGCTCCTGGGGAGACTTCCTTGAGAAGTTTCTAGAGAGTATGATGAGAAAGAGAAGCCAATACCTTAGATCCAGGGCAGTGTGTGTGTCTCCTTCCCCATAGATATTGCAGATATGAACTGAGGGAAGCAAGAGAAACAAAAATTTTTCAGGGCTGTGGACAGAATGTGGAAATGAAGCTATGGAAGACACAGGAAAAAGGTAAGGTCATCAGAGAACCTTGAGAGTGATTTTCTCAGGACAGAACATGGAGTCTTGTCTCAGAGAAGGATGCATGGAGATCTCATATTCTAGGCTGGAGACATAGAAGTCTGGTGTATACTCACTGTAATCAGACCAGCTGGAGTAGAGGAAGTGGTTCCCATCAGGGGTGAAGGCCACATCCAAGACGCTCCAGCCTACATCCCGGGCCTTGATACTCTTGAATTTATGGAAACGGCCATATCGGCAGTCATACAGTCGGATTGTCTGGTCTGTGTAAGTAGGAATCAGGCAGAATTATGGAACACCTTTTTTGTACCCTTCCTAGATCATACCTCTCTCTCTGTAGACTCTTTCCTTTATCATGGGAAGCAGGTGCTAACTAAGCATCACTAAATTAGGTTCTGAGCTCCATGGTCTGTGACTTTCTGTCCTCAGTAAACTCATTCCTTGTTCCAGAGAAAGGCAGTATAATTATAGGAGCTGGGTCTGGTACCTTGGCAAGCAGACATGAAGATATGACCATCTTTGCTGTAGATACCACAGAAAGCCTTCTGTGAGTAGGTATCAGTGAAGCCCAGACCATTGGGCAAGAAGCTGGGGAAGCAAAGTGAAGGGTAAGTGGAGCTCAGAATAAGAATTTCAGTTAGCAGAATGTAATGCCAGTACAAGAACATTATTCCCTTTTACCTTCAGCTATTCCACCATCCTCTAAATTTCTATCTTTTCCATTTTGTTTATTCTCAAAGCCTCAACCCCTTTTAACTAACCTTAATATCTCGGAAGATCCTTTAACACCTACCCCTTCAATATTTAGGAGAAAAGATCTATCTGGCCCTTAGAATCTCTCCATCAAGCCCCATACTCACTGAGACATCACTCGAGACCGTTCTCCAAGGGAGAAGCTTCCCCGGTGGCAGAGGCCCCGTTCTCTCTAAATGGAAGGGATTGGGGAATATTGCTAGCAGAAATAGAGGGCCACTTCAGTCACACCAACCCCCTCCTCCAAAGAAATTGTTTTTGCTACCGAAACAGACACCACACACAGTAGTCTGTCCAATATGGACTGGCTAACTCTCCAGCCCCAGCACTTGAGGTTTCCTTGCAAAGTTTGCTTCTTTTTTCTCTCTGGGGCTAGCAGAGCTTCTGGTTGCCTAGCAGGTCTGCTGCTAGGCTGGCTGGAGGTGGAGAAGCCTACCTGGTGTAGCATTCGAGGAAAACTGTTCTCCTGGGATGCCTGCCTAAGTCCCAGCCGCCCAGTGGCCAGTTCCACCTGTGTCTTGATCTCATTGCATTCCAGTTCCCGGGTGTCAGGGGTTGCATCCACTGTGAATACCAAAAAGAAGTTTCTGGGTCTTCCAGCCCCAGAAGACAGCAAAATTATGCCCAAGCCCACCCAATATGGCTGAATATATACAGGGGCTATATTCCCTCATTTCCTCAATTATCCCATCCTCTCTCTCTCTCTCTTTTTTTTTTTTTTCAAATTAACCTATTATCCTTCACCAGAATAAAAAAGGGTTTCCTAGTGAAAAATCTTTAAACATTAAGGTTTTGGTCTATCCTCTTACCAGGTGGATTGTATCGATCTCCGAGACGACCATCCCAGGCACTGTCATGCTCTTCCTCCGAGTCCGAGAGGGCCTGGATGAGTTGTAAATTTGCTGCACCTCCTCCCTGCACCAACCTCACTTGGCCTCTGTGGAGAGACCCCCCCCATTATAAAGGAGGGGACCCCTTTCTCCAAACCAACTAAATTCAGAGTCAACAGCTATCCAGCTCTTACCTTTGGTACTCATTTTGATGTTTGAGGCTAACTAGCCCTTGGCTGTTATTTTCAGTCTCCCGTAAGACACTGTAGAAAACTGATTTGTACTTTTGGTGCAAGAGCAGAGAACCCTAACATGCTGTGGAGGCTGACCTACTAAGCTGACCTCTCCAAGAACTAAACAGGAGAGCATTTCCTTCTGAGCCTCTGTTAGAGGAATCCAGCATGGAACACAATATTCTTAAGGGCTCTCAAAGTTTATCTTCTAAGGAGCCACACACAAAGAAACAAAGCCAGCTGTACCCTTTTCCAGTCAATTCGGGGTGGTTACTCCCTTCAAGGCATTCTTTCCTCAAAAACAGTGTTAGAATTTGGGGCTGGGGTTGTGGCTAGTGGTGGAGCACTTGCCTAGCATGTGTGAGGCACTGGGTTCAATCCTCAGTACCATTTAAAAATAAATAAATAAAAATAAAGGTATTGTGTCCATACAACTAAAAAAAAAAATCTTTAAAAAAACTGTTAGAGTTAGGCCAATTTAAACTTGTTTTTCAAGTAAATCCACATGGTCTCATATCATGTGTCAATTACTTCAACACTCCCCTCCCCAACTCTTTACCTCTCAAATAACTCCTTTCCCATCAATGCCCCCCCTTTTTTCTTTCCTTTTACTTACATGGAGGTTAGATCACATTCTGTAGTTATAGCCAGAGAAATTCCCTTAAGCAGCCCCTTCAACACAAGAGTGGGTCCTTTGTTGACTGGCCCCAGGTTAAGAATCACTCTTACTGGGCATGGAGCTGAGTGCCATGGGTGTGCAGTAGGGAAAGGCTGCTCGGTTTAAACAGAACAGCGTCTTGGACTAAGCTCATTCCCTATCCTCTGCAATTTTCTTGCCTAGAGTTGGGATCAAGGGACTGTGGTGGCACTTTGTGGAGCCACACCAGAGAGTAAGTTACCTGCGAAGGAGATAGGCCAGTACCTGGGCCAGATCCACATCTTCATCCTCCTCTTCCTCTTCCTCGCTCCGACGCAGGCCAGCCCCTCTTCGGGACAAGCCCTCAGAGGGGTCTCCAGACCCGGATCCTGCGCTGCTGCTGTTCCGAGAGCCCATCTTCTGGTCACAGCATCCTTAGGTCCTGTGCAGAGGCTCCTCTTGTCACCTCCTTGGGTTTGGTGAAAGCAAAGTCTGCTCTAGAAAGACCAGGGTCTCCTGAGTTGATGGCGGTAGCTATCTCTAGGAGGGAGACCCTTCTTAGTGACTGAGATCCCGTTTCTTTAGCCTATGACAACTCCCAACGCTTCAGGAACACAAACCTTCCCCAATCCTGTGAGCAAAGAACGCGGAGTGAAGCTTAGGGTGCGACCTTAACTCACAAATAAGAATCCTTTCAAGAGGAATTTCTCAGCTTCCTACCTCAAACTCACCTATCAAAGTCCCCTGGGGGGTGGATTCCCAGGTAACCCCTCCGGTCAACCAATCAAAACCACTCGCGGAAGAAAGCGCCTCACTAGCTTATCTCATCCAACCAATCAAAAGCCTTAGGACTCAGAGACCCCCGACAACCCCCCTTACCGACCAATCAGAGTGCTTTCTTTCAGGAGCCGGCAGCAACGACAGCCAATGAAGTTAGAAGTCTGCCTAACACCCCCTCCTTCTTTGCCTCACGCCCACGTGGTGTTCCGGGGGTGTGTACACCAAAGAGGAGAGGAAGCCGAGAAGCACCTCCCACTGGAGCCGGCGGTTACCGCCCCGTGCGGGACCACCCAGCAGCCAGGAGCGGTCGCAGGACCCGCGGAGGCGCGAGGCCTTGTTTACACCGACTGCTGCCGCAGCTTCCGTCAACCGCTCCTCCGTCACGCGCCTCCTTCGTCATGCATCTCCCGGCTTCCCCGCCGGCAGGCTGTCTACGTCACGCGACGCTCCTGATGGCTCCGCCCCCTTGATCCGCTAACTGGACTGCCGAGTACGGTGATTGATAGGTGGGCGGGAGGAAGTGCTTGACAGAGGAGGGGCATTCACTCTTGGTGGAGAGGACTACAGGGAAACTGGTAGCTTTCTGCTTAAGAGACAGCGGAACTAGATGTAATGACTGGGAGGCGGGGTTCACAAAAGAATCGGTTGATGATTAGCTACTAAGAGAGGTATTTTAGCGAGGGATGCAATTTACCGTTGATCCCTAAAGATCATTTGGCCTTGAACTTCTTGGACACTGCCCCGGAGCCTCCACTTTGTCCCATCCCCCAGCGTTCTCTTTCGTTCTCTTAGCCGGCCTAAGCTCCATCGACTCTATCCCAAAGAGTGTCCGACGCCTTTACGTCACAGATGGGGGACTCAGACCCACACCTTCCTTCTGGGTTTAGCTTGTGGAAACCTTGTTCTTGTAGGAAGAGCCTTTACTAGACCTCCCCTTTTCCGCTTAGTCCTTTTTAGACGATCCCTGGCTTCCCTCTGCAGTCTTTGCAGACGCTCCCTAATACACCCTTCTGTCTCCTTGGGCCTTTCGGGTTCCGTCAGTTCCCTGAGACGCTCCCTGGGCCCATCAGGATTTGCCGATCTTCCCTCTGTTTTCGCGGAGCGGCTCAGTACCCGGCCGCGGGTTCAGGGTGTGCACGCGCGCCGCCTCCTACCCTCTCCTGCGGGTTTATGAGTAACCGGGCTGAGTCCAAGGCCGGGACCTGCCACGTCTGGGGATCCTTGCCCAGGCTGGGGGTTGGGAGACGTGACCTCGCTGTGCGGGTGCGAAGGTCTGGAGTTTGAGCTCCATTAAGCCCCACCTGCTCGGGACCCTTAGAAGTGCTGCCAGATTTCCTCGTACCTAGCCCCCTAAGGGCGGAGAGGGGATTGCGGGCCCTCAGTTCCTCTGGCTGGAGCTCACTTGCTGGAAGACTTTGGGGTGATATCCCCCGGAGCCCGTCGCTGGGACCTGCTTTGTGGGCGTGCGACTTTTGTGGTCGAACAGAGGGCTTTGCCCTTATAAGAGTCCCATGCTTAGTGTAATAATGTTCTGGTGTCACCGTTTTGAAATTCTTTTTTTTTTTTAAGAGAGAGAGATAGATAGATAGATAGATAGATAGATAGAGAATCTTTTAATATTCATTTATTTTAGTTCTCGGCGGACACAACATCTTTCTTTGTATGTGGTGCTGAGGATCGAACCCAGGCCGCACGCATGCCAGGCGAGCGCGCTACCGCTTGAGCCACATCCCCAGCCCTTGAAATTCTTAATAACTTAAGCGGCCCGTATTTTTATCTTGCTCTGGACTCCATAATTATGGAGGCAGTTCTGTGCCTAGAATAACATGTTTCTGGGTTGTCCAGCGGGGAAAATCTGGACTTATTTTGATCTTTTCCTTGCCTTTTAAGTTCAATTTTTTAAAGTCCTATAGATATTTTACCTGAGGTTAATTTTTCCAGTCACCACACATTTTTCTCCATGCCTCCCCACCTCACTGATTCTCTGAAGTATCCTCCTCGAGCAGCTTTTAGTTAGTTCCTAAGAACCCATAAGTGGTCCATTGTTCATTTTATTCTTTCTAATAAAAACTTTTCCCAACCTACTTGTATTGTTTTTGTAATCTTCCCCCCCCCCCTTTTTAAGTATTTCTGCCAGGCATAAAATAAATGCCTTGCTTATTTCCACTTCTGCACCCTCCCAGAATGTTTTATCTGAGCAAAGCTTTGTCTCTCCACATCAAGTTCTCTTTCTCGCAGCTTTGTACTTTGACTAAGTAGTACCACTTCGGCTTATTTAGCTTGACCCTGCATAAAATTTATGTTTTGCATAGCAATCATTGATAATAGTGGAACATTGGGAACAAAATAGACCCAAATATCCTACAATATGGGATTGGTTAAATAAATTAGGAGCCACATGGTACAAGAAGTGCCTGGTAACCGTTAAAATGGTGTAGTGGGCAGAGAATGGAGCTCAGTGTTAGAGTGCTTGCCTAGCATGTGCTAGGTCCTGGGTTTGATTCTCATCACCCGAAAACAATAAATAAAAAAGGGATGTTGATTTCTTCTATTTTTATTTCTTGGAGAATTGTGCAAACAACATTAAATTTTTAAAAAGGTGGTAGGGCCCAGGGGTGTAACTCGCTCAGTGGGAGTGCATACATTCAGGCTCTGGTTTCAGTTTCCAGCACTAAAGAAAAGGTGGTATTTAGTCCTTCTGGTGTCATATTCTGGGGAATACAAAACCAATATGGCCTTATTTTTGTATTAGAAAGTATAAAAATACCCAGGCTCATTGTATAATTAAACAAATACTGAAATGGAGAAGGCCTTGCATGAAACAGTGACAAAGATGTACCATGAACAAAGGATTATGATTAATATGATTCTAGCACCTATGGTCCAGAAAACGAAACAAAATTTCTGTTAAACTCATCTCAGGGTGTGTGTGTGTGTGTGTATTTAAGTACTGGGGATTGAACAGAGGGTCTTGCATATGCTTGACAAGTGCTCTCCTGCTGATATACACTCCCAACACCACCATCCCCACCCACCCCAGCTTGGCATAAACTTGGGATTCTCCTGCCTCAATCTCAATAACTTATTTTTTGATAATCTCTTTCCTTTTCTTCTCTTTACCATTTGCAAATCTAGCTTACACCTGAAGAACATCTTGTTAATTCAATCCTTAGTATTGTAGAACTTATGCATTATTGAATAAAACATTAAAATTCATGGTAAATATTTTAAAAAATCATGTTTTAGGACCAAAGTGAATCCTTCTAATATTAAATGCTGAAGTAGCAGTATTTGCTAGGTGCAGTGGCTCATGCCTGTAATTCCATTGGCCCCATTGGCTTGGGAGGTTGAGACAGGAGGATTGCAAGTTTGAAGCCATAGTAACTTAATAAGGCCCTTAGCAACTTAAACTCTGTCTCAGAATTCAAAACAACATGCAAAATGTAATATCCATCACTGGATCCATTGATTTTTTTTTTGTAATCTTGGGCATTGAACACAGAACCTCATGCATACTGGGCAAGTGCTCTACAACTGAGCTATACCCCAGCTCTGTTGATTCATTTTTTTTTAAATAAGCTTTTTTTTGTTGTTGTTTTTAGTTGTAGGTGAACACGATACCTTTATTTTATTTATTGTATTTTTATGTAGTGCTGAGTGTTGAATCCAGAGCCTCCTCACACACTTGAGGCAAGCGCTCTACCACTGAACTACAACCACAGCCCCTGTTGATTCACTTTTGTAAGTAAAAGATCTTAAACCTATGAATTTTATTATGTTCCTTGTGTCCTATAATGATTTTTGAAATGTGTACAAGTACACATGTCTAGAAAAAAATCAATCCAGAAGCATTTATATTTTGGGGTATATAATGTGTTTTATTGAAAGAAATAAAATGACATCTTTAAAAATAATTACAGGGCTGGGGATATAGCTTAGTTGGTAGAGTGCTTGCCTTACATGCACAAGGCCCTGGGTTCAATCCCCAGCACCACAAAAAAATAAAAATAAAAAATAAAAAAAATTACAGTTGTCATTTCTATGCATTCTACAGGCCTTCCCTTTCTTGATTTTGATGTTTGGCTTGTTGCTTGGTGAATTTGTAAAGTGATTCTCATTTGGGCAGCCTCTACTCTCCCCAGCTACACTTAGAGTTACAACTACAGAAAAGTTTTTATCTTCAGCACCCATTTTAGGATCATTTCTAGTATACCAAGAATCAGAGTTAACTCCTGTCTGAGCTGCTTTGGCCTGTTTCCTGCTCTTGAGTATCTCCACTAGGGGGCATGCTGCGCTAGAGAGGAGTGAAGGAAAGCAGTTTTCAATCCCTGACTGACCTGACTTTTTCTGGCCTACTGAAACTTCAACTCCCAGTTTGGTGACCACTCAGAGGTCGGAGAGATATCTCTAGGTGACCTTATATATTTTTATATTTTCAGTACTAGGGATTGTACCCAGGGATGCTCTACTACTGACCTGTACCCCAAGCCCTTTTCTTTTTTTTGAGACAGGGTTCTTGCCTCAGCCTCTCGAGGAGTTGGGATTATAGGTGTATGCCAGTATGCCCAGTTTATCTAGGCAACTTGAAGGCAAAGTTCCATCTTCTGAAGTGACTGATGCCCATACATGTGTTTATACCTTGTCTTCTTGTATCACTCTGTGTAGATGGAAAGGGAGGAGTATTATAATTTACCTAGGGACTTAAAATGTGTTGATTAGAAAGCAATTGAGTAATTATGAGATATGCCAAGACTCTCATCTCTCATGTCTTAGGTCCTTAAGAATCAGATTTTTTTTTTTCGTGTGTGTAGGATAGGAGCTGCAGATGTAATATAGAAGTAAAAACTCTTTAGCCCTAATTTTGGACAGGAAGTGGAAATATCAATATGACTTCATGGGATGTTTCATTTTCCTATCTCAAGCTACCAAAAAAGTCTAGTAAAAACCACCAATCCAGAAGCAATCAACACTCTTAGCATATAGATTGTAATCTTAAAATACCATTCTCAACTGAAAGAAATTGGAGCTTTTAGAAGTAGTTGATTCCAGGTCTGGGGCAGGAAATATACGAGTGTGGAACAGTTAACCATACCAGGCGTGGAAGAATCAAGTAGGAACTATAGAATATGTCAAACAGACTCAGGAGCTGAGCTCCCATGGCCACAGGATAATTCAAGCATTAATAAAGATAATATAATAAACACTAAATGTGTTTAAGTTCATGAGTGTATAATGGTGTGCATGTGTTTATAACTAATTGGTCATCTTTTTGAAGAATAGTAGGAAACCAAAAAAAATTTTTTTAAGGTACTAGAGATTGAATCTAGGGGTAGTCTGCCACTGAGCTACATCTGCAGCCCTATTTATTTATTACTTTAAAATTATTATCATTATTTTCATACTGGAGGTTGAACCCAGGAGCACTTAACCACTGAGCCACATCCCCATCCCCTTTTTGTATTTTATAGAGACAGGGTCTTACTGAGTTGTTAGGGCCTCCAGGGCCCCGCTAAAGTTGCTGAGGCTGGCTTTGAACTCACAATCCTCCTGCCTCAACCTCCTGAGTTGCTGGGATCACAGGTGTGCACTACCATGCCTGACTCCGAGTCATTTTCATTTTGAGACAGGGTCTCACTAAGTTGCTGAGTCTACCTTTGAACTTGGGATCCTTCTGCTTCAACCTTGTGAGTTGCTGGATTACAGGCCTGTGCCATCATACCCAGTAAGAACAGATTTGAGAACACCGGAACCACTGTCACTGGTAAATGGAGCTACAGAAGCTTCTGCATGTCTCAGTGGGAGATCAAGAATTTTGGTCCTGGAGACTGCCTTGAGGAACTAGCTCAGGCCTACATCTTTTTAAGACCTCAGGATACATGAGGGCAATGCCTTCTCCTAACAGTGCCTACTTATGTGACCCAGAGGTGAGACTCATGTTAGAGGGAAACCTGTGAAGTAGGTAGGAAATGAAAACAGTACAAATGTTATATAAAATAAATGAGCATCTCTTATTATTAGACAGTGTATGGGGAAGGTCTGTGGTCTGGTCTCAGATGTTAACACCAAACTGCTCATATTTTCTGCAAGCCTGGGGCTCCCTTTTCCCAGATGTTGGTATTGTGCTATTTTGCCAGTATGAGTCGGGTCACATTTTGCGCACACGTCCCTCCAGGGCCTCCAGTTCAGCCAACACCTCCTTGGGCAGATCCTCGTTGACCTGCTCTGTCAGATAGTTCCGAATGTCACGAACCTCCTGTTCCCAGAAGTCCTTGGGGAGCGAGAACAGCTGAGTGGTGTCTATGGCTCCAAGGCCGCTGAGATCCAGAGCTCCTTCTTTTGGCACCAGCCCGATGGGTGTCTCTCGGCCACTATCCTCTCCTTCTAATCGCCGGCAGATCCAGTCTAGAACCCGAGCATTCTCCCCAAAGCCTGGCCACAGGAATTGGCCTGCCTCATCACGTCGGAACCAGTTGACGTGGAAGATGCGAGGTAGCCGGGCTCCCTTGCGCTCCTCCATGCTCAGCCAATGTTCCAGGTAGCGCCCAAAGTTGTAGCCAAAAAAGGGCCGCATGGCAAATGGGTCATGCATGATGATCTTCCCTACGGCAGGAGAAGGATGGGTAAAGAATCTTCCTTTTTTAAGGAAGGAAGGGAAGGGCACACTGTATCCAGTTGGAGGAAGTTTAAAAGGTTCACAGTTCTGGAATGTCCTCAGAGAAAGTGAAGAGAAAGAATGGGGGTAAAGGCAGAAGTAGAAAGAGGTGGAGTCCCTGAAGACTCCAGGGAGGGCAAGAAGATCTGGCTTAGAAAGGGAGACAGAAGGTGATGTGGGCACACATGAGAGGAAGCGATGAGCAATGTACTTACCTTTGTGTTCAGCTGCTGCAGTGGATTCAGAGCGCATGGCACTACCCACGAATACCCCATGACGCCAGTTGAAGGCCTCATATACCAGGGGCACCCCTAGAACACCAATGAACAGGGTCACAGACAGCCCTTTTCTTTGGATCCTCACTCTGTCCCTTCTGATAATGACAATCTCATTCTTCTAATACCTCAGCTATCCCATTTTCAGACCCTATTGTTTCCTTTAAATTCTGCATTTACCAGGGAAAAACTCTGGAGACAGCCAGCTACAGTTGGAGATCCAGGCTGAGGCTCCCTGAACTTTAAGTACAGGAGGGACAGTGGACCCTAGTTTAGAGCTAGGCCTTTTACCAAGAAGGCACAGAGTCCATGTGTTACCTTTGGGTCTGCGGCCTCCAAAAATGATGGCATCAATGGGGACACCCTCTGGGGCCTCCCAGGCTGGGTCAATGATAGGGCACTGACGAGCCGGGGCACAGAAGCGAGAATTGGGATGTGCACAGGGTTCCTTGTCACCTGGCAGAAGAAATACAAATACTGTCACTTCCAAGGTTATGTCCACCCCCAACACACACATACGTGTGTATACACTCTTGCATAATTTATTTTTGCCTCATAAGCTATCTACAGCCTTATGTGGTAAAGAATAGGATGAAGGGAGCCAGGAGACCGCCCCCAAAAGATCAGATATTTTTTCCACCTGGTACTAAAGATTGAACCCACAAGCCTTGCACATGCTAGGCAAGCACTCACTCTACCACTGAGCTACATTACCAGACCTTTGTGTTTTTTATTTTGAGACAGGATCTTGCTAAGTTGCTGAAGCTGGTCTAGAACTTTCTATTATCTTGCTTTAGCTTCCTGAGTTGCTGGAATTATAGGTGTACACTACTGTGCCCAGCAAGGTCTGGTTATTTTTCCATAATGGTGCTGCCAGAGAAAAAGAGTGGAGGAGGAATTGGGGTTCTACAGGGCACTAATGTTTATGCCAAGCTACAGGTACTTGGCATTGACCAGGGCTCATGGGAATAGGGCTAGACACTGATGTGAGATTACAATAATTTTTCCCCTATGAACTTTTAAAAAAATATATATTTATTTTTTTAGTTGTAGTTGGGCATGATACCTTTATTTATTTATTTTTTATGTGGTGCTGAGGATCGAACCCAGGGCCTCACACATGCTAGGCAAGCATTCTACTTCTGAGCCACAACCCCAACCCCTCCCCTGTGAATTTTTTATTTATAGGATTATTATTTCCCAGACCTAAAGCAAAAACTGCATTCACTAGGGGAAAAATAACAGTTTTGTATTTCAGACAATTGACTTTCTATCAGCAAACTAGAGATGACAGAACTTCCTGAGCTATCAAAATGCAAACACAAACTGATCTTTTTTTTTTTTGGGGGGGAGGAGGGAGTACTGGGGATTGAATTCAGGGCCATTCAACCACTGAGCCACATCCTCAGCCCTATTTTGTATTTAATTTAGAGACAGGGTATCACTGAGTTGGTTCACGCCTTGCCCTTGCTAAGCTGGCTTTGAATTCTCAATCCTCCTGCCTCAGCCTCCCAAGCTGCTGGGGATTACAGGCATGTGCCACGGTGCCCCACTATACAGGAATTGGTTTCAAAGCTCACAGAATTTTGTTGATTTCCCTAGGCCTGCTTTGAGCCTGACAGAATGGTAGGACTAGAGTAACTCAGAAAGAGACATAGCCTAGGCAGTATAACCTTTGAAGCCCTGATCACCTGGCACCTTTAGGTGCCCTGGAGAGGGCTTTGGACCAAATCAGGCGCATGTGTGAAGTACCAACATGGGGACCTTGAATGGGCACAGTGCCTTCTCTATTGGAGGTTGCTGGTCAGACCCGGGGAGCAAGGAAGCCAAAAAGGTCAACACTCCTACCCACTGCCTCTCCCCAACCTCTGCCTACTTCTCAAATAAGAGCCGTCCTTCATTAGCTGCCATTGTAGGACCCTAGCACAGGGTATTTATTCTGGGAATTGAAGCTGGGTGTAAGATGCCCTAGTTATACCCCTGAATTCAGAGTTGATGAAAGGGTTGGGGAAGTAGCCTGTGGGGAAAGATTAAAGTTTCTTGGATTTCTCAGTTGGATGAGGGGGGTTTAATGATGGTGTTAGAGAAAATGAAGGGCGATTAGACAAGGAAGGTGCCTGCTAGGCCAGCCTGGCAAACTTGAATACAGGTTTTAGCAACCACAAGGCCACCTTCCTAATACTATACACTTCTCTGCTTCTACCTCTTGGTCTCTGGGCTCTCTGACTACAAAAGGCCAGAAAGCTGAAGGTCCAGAGTGCAGGGCTCAGGGAGGCACCTGGGAAATGACAGGGTTGAGAAACTAGCTTCTGGGAAACACTAAAGTGCTAGGCTGATTTAGTGTGGAAGAAGGGTTAGAGTACAGGGGAAGGGTGAGAGTAACAACACTGACATTTAGAAAGAAAAACAATGGCCATTATGCAGGGGACAGTGGGAGCCAAGTGGCAGGAGGAGTTGGGCAGAAGAGGGGCAGGCATCTATATTTCCTAATGCACCAAACTTTATGGATTCTGCTCTGAGTTCAATTCCTTCTGTAACAATTTTCAAGACAGTCCTTCCTCTTCCTCTTTTTTGTTTTTTAATCCAGCTTATATTTATTATCGAAAACTTAGTATATATTCAGCAGTAATACTAAACCCCTTTTATGCATTATTTAGTTTGCCAATAATCTTGAGACCAGTATTTAACAAACATTCTCATCCAAACAAACATTTTCATCCACTGGTGGAGAAACTTAAGGGAGTAAATTTAGCGAAATTCCAAACCAATGATTGGTGGAGTTGGGACATGACCTAAGATCTTGCCTGGGATTGGAAACTGCAAACATTCATAATTTCCTGTGCCTCCCAAAGGAACAGAAGATAGATGGGGGATGTGGAGGAAGATTTGCATCATTAAGGTCTGGGCCCTGGGGACATGACTTCCTACCCCACATACCAGGTTGCCAGGGTTTGCCTAGCCAGGAGGTCACGGTGACACCAGGTGGAAGAGGCTGGTCAATCCCTTCCCAGTACACGCCGCCATCACTGGTTTCAGCCACGTTGGTGAAAAGAGTGTTACTCTGGATTGTGGCCATGGCATTGGGATTGGTGGTGGCAGAGGTGCCAGGGGCCACCCCAAAGAAACCATTCTCAGGGTTGATGGCCCGGAGTCGACCTGTCAGAAGAAGAAGTGAAAGAAAGGAAGGACCCCCCAGGAAAAGTTGAGGTGCAAGGCTGAAGAAGGTCCTGCTCTACCCCCTCCCTGCCTTGAACTGGACCCTAGATCCAGTGTGGAAAGGCTTTTTGTCTCTGGGTTGGCTGAGTGCAGGTATGGGACAGAGTTAGCTATTCAGGAACAGGTTCTCACTGAAAAAGCTCACCACATTGGAGGGGTCCATAAGAGCCAGAACTGAGACTGTGATCTGAGTGCTCCTCACCTTCACTGTCAAACCTCATCCAGGCGATGTCATCTCCCACACACTCTACTTTCCAGCCTGGCAATGCGGGACGCATCATGGCCATATTTGTCTTGCCACAAGCACTGGGGAAGGCAGCTGCTATGTAGCGCTTCTTCCCTGCAGGGTTGGTGATGCCTAGGATCTGTGCATTGGGATAGAAGGAACAGGAGGTCACCAAAGATCAGAGCATGGCCTGCATGGGGAAACAGAGCTAGGGGCTAAAAGGGGGGATCAATGTTTATTCATTGAACAGGTGTACTGCTCTGCCACAGACTTGGGTAGCAGTGTTCAGCAACCTGGAGCCAAAGCTTCAAGCATTTGGGCAGAGTCTCTGCACACCAGCTTGACACTTGGAAGGAAGGAGGCAAAGCTAAGGCAGACTAGCCAGGCCCGCCCCTGCCCTGACCCCCTCCCCACGGCTGCCCAGTTCCTCACCAGGCCCTCACCAGCATGTGCTCCGCCAGCCAGCCCTCATCCCTGGCTAGGCGAGAGGCGATGCGCAGGGCAAAGCACTTCTTGCCCAGCAAGGAGTTGCCACCATAGCCGCTGCCGAAGGAGATGATCTCCCGCTGGTCAGGCACATGACCAATCAGGGTTTTCTCTGGGTTGCATGGCCACTGGCTCACCGGCTCCCCTGGGGACAATGGGGTCATAGGACTGCTAGCAATGGCATCAAGAACTGGGTGTCAGGGGCTGGAGGGATCAAGATTTGGCAAACTGAGAAACACTTGGGAGCAGTGGTTGTGCCCAGAATGGCTCAAGCCCCCTGCCTCATCAGCTCTCCTGTCTTTACTAGACAGGAAGACTGACTTTTCTCAACTCTGTTCAAACTGCTCTCCAAACACAGCTTCACCCTTTGCCAAGAATGCTACCCTGGATTTTCAGAGGACAGATTCTCAGGGTCTGAGAGTGGAGTTTGGGGTTCTCTCTGAGTGCAAGAGGACCTCTGTGTCCTCCCTGAGCAGGGCAGGTACTCACCTTGTGAAGTCAGGGGCTGACCCACAGAATGTAGACACTTGACAAAGTCTCCATCTCCTAGGGCCTGAAGCACAGGTGTCCCCAACCGGGTCATAATACGCATGCTTGCCACCACATAGGCTGAGTCAGTGAGCTGCACCCCGATGCGGGACAATGGGGAACCCACAGGACCCATGCTGAATGGAAGCACATACATGGTGCGGCCTGTGGAGGAAAGCATCACCTGGATAAAGGGTTCCAAACCTGGTCATACCATCTGTGCCCCTGCCTGTGTCCCTGCCCTGGTTACCCTGCATGCAGCCCGGAAACCTCTCATCCACAGCTCGCTGGAACTCAGCTGGGGACATCCAGTTGCCCAGCTGCCCACGGGCCCCACCAGTTGGGAGGGGCACCGTGTCCCGCTGAGAAGGAGTTACAATCACCGTCTTGCTTTCTACTCGTGCCACGTCCTTGGGGTCTGTGCGGGCCAGCCAGCTGGGAGAGAGGGGATTGTCAGGAAGGTGTGGCCAGCAGGTCTCCTTCATTCCCAGAACTGCTTTTTCAAGTCCAATTTTGTCTATAGTTCTTCTGTTGACTCATTTTTTTTCTATCCATTCATATCTTAATCCCTTTCTCCAAGGTTTGTCCCATCTAAGAGGAGGTTCCCAAGGCCCTAGTCCTCTGGTAGACTTTATCCTTGGCAAATGACTCCTGAATTGGTTGGGGCAGGAACCCAAATAATTTTATTTGTATTAACTTCTTCCTTTAATACAAAAACATCAATCATTCCTAATTCCCATTCTGTTCCTTCCATTGGGAGGTCTAGTTCAATTTGATTTTGTCTTGATAAACTCAAAATTGACCTTAATCCAAGCAGCTGCCCCATCCTGAGGGGTGCTGAGCTCAGGGCTTACCAGTTATTGTACTTGGGAAGTTTTCGGATGAGGCCCTGCTGTTCTAGCAGGGTCAGTGTGGCAGTATTCTCAGCCTCAGTCCCATCACAGATGTGGATGCTCTCTGGTTGGCACAGGCGGGCACTGTGCTCCACAAAGTCTCGAACTCCAGCAGGCAGCTGGCCCAGATCTCCACTGACCACACGCAGGGTCTGGATGCTGCGGCATGATGACCAACACCAGGGGCTCAGCCCATGCCAGCTAAGCCTATAAGAGAAGAAACAGGGAGACAATAAGCAAATGCTTTCATGGAGGGTAGACAAGTGCTTGGGGGATAGCAGGAAGCATGTTTCGGTGCAGGCACAATGAAGAACAAATTGTTTGTGGTGTGTGGGATAGATTCAGGCCATATGCATCCTGTGACCTTTATGAGGTTTAAAGAGGATGTCTTCTGGTCATCAAAAGACAAATATGACCAAATGAGCATGAAGGTACACACCTGGCTGTGGAAGTATGTGTAGGCATGCTGATACATAGTCCACACCCATATTTCACTATGTCTATGTTTATAAATGAGCAGGTGCCCTTTGGCCCAAGTGTCAAGAAACTGCCAGATAAGTTGCATGGGTCTAGTGTTTAAATTTCCAGGCATGGTCTTTCCATTCGCAAGTATAGTTTTTGGAAGTTAAAGTAGCAGCTGTTTTTATTTATTTATTTCTTCTGATGTGAATGCTGTAAGACTGAAAGCCTCAAGCAAAAGGCCCCACTTTGTGAGAAGATACAGGCCTTTTCCAGTGCCAGGTTCTTAGATTGGGGCTCTTACACAGAGATAGGGGACTGGATGTTGGGGTTCTAGGAAACAGATATGCTGCTGCCTACCTATGTCAACAAGGGTTACATTAAATGTTCTTACTAGACAGGTATTTTTGAACTATGTGAAAGACTGAACACTGAGGTATGAGTGTTACTAGCTGGGGTTTTTGCCTTGCTTCATAGAAGGGCAGGGTCCCTGTATTGTGTGTCCTGTCATGCCCCTGGGACAGAGAGAAGCAGGGTCTGTTCTGATTGGCTGGGATCCAGGGTGGAGTGATCCAGAGAGAGCAAAGGCCAGAGGAGTTAGTGATCTTTTTCTAAAATGCCAAGGCCTAGCCCACCAGAAGCTCATCACATACTAGGATGGCCTGAGCCTAAGCCTCCCCTGGCTTTCTTTCGTAGAAACCATATGCCTAGAGAACTTTTGGGGTTGGTAGTAGAGTGGAACATCAGATGGCAGGAAGCTCAGACTCAGAGACTTTAAGCCTGGGGAAGGCAGAAAACTCAGACCATGGATGTGGGAGCTGGGGTGGTTTCCAGCAGTCACAGCAGGATGGATGCCCAGTGTGGCCTACTGGCAGGGAAGAAGGGCTCCTGGGACCTGGGTGTATTGCTGCCTGGGAGAGTTTTCACTGCACATTGATTTTAAAGGCACAGTCTTCGGGAGAGCTTTTCTTGTTTGGAGCCTGGCTCTGGTTGTCTCTTGTGAGACCCCTACATTCTCCTCCAGTCCCCTAAGAGGGACCTTTTTCTTATCCTCCAATAAACCACCCACTTGGCTGGCCAAGTAGAACGGTTGTGGGAGAGATATGGGATCAGTTCAGACAAAAGCTAGGGAGAATGGCGGGGGTGGGGGGGTGGCGTCCATAGAGAAGAGAGGAGGCTGTACAAAGGGAGGATAGACAGGACAAGACTGGAGCCCCGGGCCTACACAGAGGAAGAAGCCAGCCATGTAAGAAAGGAAGGCAACTTGGCCCCATACTCCCGTCTGGCTTCCCTCCCTCCCCAGGACCCCGGTCCGTCTGGCAGTGCTGGGCTTCCCGCCAGGTTCCAAATCCGGGAAGGCTGGGAATGGTTTACCTTCTACCTTCTTTAGGGAGCTTTGAGCTCAAACCCCATGGGGCTCATGTCCCTTGGCCCCAGGGTGCTACTGCTTTCCACCACACCCTGGGGCGCGGAATGAACCCCGTCAGGGGTCTGAAAGTTACATCCGGGAAGGAAAGGCAGCTAGCGGAGACTGAGCTCCGCAGGGGCGAGCGAGAAGCGGAGGAAGTTCTAAGAGTGGCAGATAGAGATGGCGCGGGCAGACAAGCGAAGCAGGGAGGGGGAGGAGCGCACCAGAACCTGGAGACCCAGTGCGGCTGGCTGTAGGAGGCACGCGCTGCGCGTGAGACCTGCATCGAGAAATAGTCGCCCTGCCTGCTTCCTCCTAGGATGGGGAACTAGGAGAAGGCAGCCTGAGGCGGGGAGCGCAGCGGGAAGTGCGAGTGGGCCCCAGGCTGGGGGTCACTCACCGCAGGCCGGGGCGGTACACAGCAGCCATGGCACCTGGGCGGAGGCTGCGGGGTGGCCACAGGAACCGTGCGGAGACGGGGAGATAAGGAAGGCGGGGAAGGAGGGAGCGCGTTGGAGCGAGCGGGAGTCGAGGCTGGGCAGGAGGTGCTTAAAAGGGAGGCGGGCAAGCGCAGGGGCGGAACCTAGCAGGATCTCTCCGCCCCTACCGCAGCCCCGCTTCCTGGGCCCTGGACTCTGGGGCTTGCGACCCCAGGTCCTCACCGTGGTCCCAACCCAGCATCCAAGCCCCCAAGCCCATCTCTCCCATTGGAGGACTGGGTTTGCTCCTGGGTCCCGCCTACGTCGAGGCCCCGCCTCCTGGCCAGCCACGTTGCCCTGCATATGATGTAACTCCGAGGACTCTTGCTCCCGGGAGTTAGCGACCGAGAGACTCAGTCACTAACCGACAGATTGGCAAACAAGCTAGGAATGAGGGGTGAAGCCAGAGGCGGGAGCCCACGTGTGTATGTGTAGTGCGTGCTGGACGTGGAGAAGCTCTCGGGTTGGGCATTGCCTTTCCAGTTTTTCCTGGGGAATGGACACTCCCAGCCCCAGGCTTTTCTGATTTCTAAGACCAATGCTGAGGTCCCCTTAGTCCTCAACTCCTAAAATCCCCTGTTTCTTTTCTCCTGGTCAGTGTTCCTTTCTGCCTTACTACAAAATGGTGGTGCCTCTCCACCCCAGGAGTTCTTCCTTGGTCTTCTTTTCACACTCCCTTGTGGGATCATTCTTTTCACAATCCACCCAGCCTACCATAAAGTCCTAGGGTAATTTCTCAAGCCATGTCTCCATTCAGACATCTCTCTTTAACTTGAGATCACTGGATATCTACTATTGCAAAGGTTGCAGCACCTCAAACTCAACATGTGCATGGTGGGTATCTGCTCAGTATTCTTTCCCTTTTCTGATATTAGCACCCTGGTTTTCCTTTGGGGAGCAATCTCCTCAGTCTGCATGGTGCTATGTGTATGACCTCACTCTGCTTGGGGGGTAGGCTGTCAGTTTGGTGAGTTTACATATTCCTTGATCTGGTCTTAGTAACCAGGGATGTTTGGGGGTGGGGGGGCGAGATATCCCTCTCTGGGACTTTTTCTGTAAACTTTGAAAATAAGCTTTTCTTCTGTTGTGCCTGCTGAGCAGGTAGAATTATAAGCCTGGATCTGCTGGGCAACAGCTTAGCCCTGCAAAGCAGGAGACTGCTTGAGACAGAAACCAGCCTAGAGAAACCAGAGTACAAGGCTGGAGATCAAAGAATTCCTGACTTAAGTTATAGAAATTAATAAATTTATTCTCTTGCTCAAGCTAATTTTAAGTGGATTTCTTACACTTTCCATAGAAATAATCTTGATTCTCAGATATCTGAGTTCTATGCTGGAACATAGTGACATAAGAAGAGCTGGCTTCCAACTGTGGGCTTGCAGCTGGTCCCTGACTTCCCACTCAGGCCTGCACTCAACCTCATGCATGTATTTGGAATTCTCCCTCCTAGTCCTTGAATCCAAATTCATCCACATCCACCTTGCTACAAACTGCTGCCTCTTGGGCACCCATTGGGTCTGAAGTTATGCATTGTTGGTGCCAGGACTGTTGACCTTCTGAAGGTCATCATCTTGTTCATAATGTGCCTATTTCCGTTTTTCCTTATCTCAGCAAATGGCACCACAATCTAGCCAGTTACCCCAGAGGAAACCTGAATTAGTCTAAACTTTTTTTCTTATCCTTTATAATTAATCAGATACTAGAGAACCTTTGGATTTTTTCTTCACAATTAGCTCTCAAATCTGTTTCTATCCCTATAGTCACTGCCTTAGTCCAGGGCTTATCTCTCACCTGGTTGTAGGTGATGTCTTCCAACACACATCTCTTGGCCTCCTACTCCTCAAACACCTCCCCTCTCCCTCTACTAAGTTACCCCCACCCCATTGTACATATAAGTTCACTCTGGAAAGTTAAGAGAGGAATAATGTTTATGGTGTGGACAGCAGGTGCTAGGCTCTGTGTCATTCAGCTTTACAACAAATCTATTTTACAGATATGGACACCGAGGCTTAGAGAGGTTAAATCATTTGCTCAAAATCACACATCTCATCAGCAGGAAAAAATGGAATCTGATTCTAAGTTTCTGGTTCTGATTATCAAGGTTCCTTTCCTCCTGTTGTAATCCTATATATTTCCCCTTAATTTATCATTTAATAAAAATAAGTTTATACCTCTTATGCTTAACATCCCTTCAAGGCCTATCACATGGCATCTACTGTTCTTCAAGATCTTCTGGCTCTTATTTATCCAGGATTATAATTTCCACCTCCTTACTTGTCGTCTTTTCACCTACATAGACAGATCATCCAAATTTTAGTCTTGTTTTTAATCCTTGTATCCAAAATTAATGTTGGTTGAATTAAAAGAATGAATGAGTCCCACGTTTCTGAATCCTCTTTCCCCACAGTTACTTCTTTCTTTAGCTTTGGGCAGACCAAACAGAGGGCTCAGGTGAGGCTTTCCTTGCATTGCCGATTCCCCCTGATCTGCCATACTCTTGTTTAGTTCCTTCTTCACCCCCAGCCTGGCCCACCAGCTGACCCAGTGTTCAAGGATTACCACCAGGGGGCAGGGTGTGACCAGCCTTGACCTTGTCTGTTTTTCTGCTTCCTAGATAGATGCCTTCTAGGTCCATCCCTTTGATGTCTCACAGATTCCCTGTACTGGACACTGTGGTACACTGGCCATCCCCCTTTTAGGATTCTGGTGCACATCACAGCAGCTAAATATTGGCCATAAGTTCCAACTGAACACAGTCCCCACTTACTGAGGGGTATACATTCCAAGATCACCACTGGATGCCTAATGGCATAGGTAGTACTGAATCCTATATATACCATGTTTTCCCTATGCATATATACTTATGATAAAGTTTAATTTACTTATTAGGCATTGGCAGGAGATTAATAATAATAACAACATATAATTATAATAATATACTGCAATAAAAGTTGTGTGAATGGGGTCTTTCTATATCACATTTTACTGTACATATCCTTCTTGTGAGATGTATTACATTGCCTATGTGATAAGATGAAGTGTGTATTGTAACATAGTGTTAGGATCCTATTGACCTTCTGATGATATGTCAGGAGGATCATCACCCAGCATCACTTCTATGTGGTACTCTTGCACATGCACTGTGATTCTACAATAGTCAATCTGGTAAGTAAGATGGCTACTAAGTGACTAACGGGCAGGTACATATACAGTATGGATATACTGATTAAGGATGAGCACACTCCACATCCTGAGTGGAGATATCATTATATTACTCAGAATGCTGCATACTTTAAAACTTATGAATTATTTATTTACTTCTAGAACATAGCATTTAGTATTTTGGGACCATGTTGACTATAGGTAACCAAAGCCTTAGAAAGTGAAACTGCCAATACGGGGATCCTACTGTACTTCCTTGAGCACTACATGTGGCTGAAGGGATGTCTTGCTAAGTGCAATATCCCCTTCCCAGGGGCAGTGTGTGTCTAATTATAGGAGTACAAAGGCCTACTCCCTTGCCTTAATTTGTGACATCTCGGAAGGTCCATTGGAGCTCCAGAGCTTCTATAGGATCAGCTGATTGCAATTGCAGTGCCATTCAATGCTTTTCTCTCTCAGTCCTGCTTCTCTCACTCCTCTTGAAAGTCTCCCCAATAAGCTACTTATACACAGATTGGAATGGGTAGGTGGAATGGCCACATGTTTGCAGACAGAGTCCCTGGAAATCCAAGATGGTGTCAGGGTTAGAAAGAGAAGTGGTCTCAGTTGCCGATCTAGCCATAAGCTGCCTTTTCCCACACTACCACAGTCTGATATGGATACCTATTTAAGATGTCCCCCAAACTCAACTTGCTCAACTTAGACATGGCAGTCTTCCCGCATTGGACTCTCGGATTCCATTTTTTTTTTTTTTTTTGGTATCAGAGATTGAACCCAGGGGCACTTAACCACTGAGCCACATCCCCAGCCCTTTTTTTATGTTTTATTAGAGACAGGGTGTTCCTGAGTTGTTTAGGGCCTTGCTAAATTGCTGAGTCTGGGTTTGAACTCTCAATCCTCATGCCTCAGCCTCCCGAGTCACTGGGATTACAGACATGGGCTACCGTACCCAGCTTCTCTGATTCCATTTTGCTTTCTCCACAAAATGCCAAAGTGATCTTTTCAAATACAGATCTGATCACATCTCCATTGACACCCTTTAGTAGCTTCTCACTGCTTTTACAATTAAACCCTAATCCTTGGTCTGGCCCCTGCAGACTGCTCCAATCTCACCTACCACCATTCTGTACACTTTTCTTACTTTCTCTCTCTGGCTACATTGGACATGTAGTTTCCTGAACATGTCTACCTCTCTCTTGACTCAGTCTTTGCATATGCTGTTTCTGCAAAGGAATCCCCATTTTCTTCATATTTCCAGGCATGGTCACTTTTTATTCACTTGACCAGTTTCAGGTTAATGTGACCTTCCT
The DNA here is from genome assembly GCF_021218885.2 of Marmota monax. Classification (NCBI taxonomy): domain Eukaryota; kingdom Metazoa; phylum Chordata; class Mammalia; order Rodentia; family Sciuridae; genus Marmota; species Marmota monax. Next base: position 2,064,896 of record NW_026694099.1, on the reverse strand, counting down.
CAGGCAACCTGTCCTTGCCACACCCTCCCTGCTCCCTGACTCTGTGTCCTAGAGGAGTAAGTCTTTTTTTTTTTAATATTTTTAATTGTAGCTAGACACAATACCTTTATTTAATTTAGTTATTATCATGTGGTGTTGAAGATCGAACCCAGTGCCTCACATGTACCAGGCAAGCACTCTGCCACTAAGCCCCAGCCCCACTAGCCCAAGAGTAGATCTTTATGAAATAAAAACTCATAGCACCCTCTCTGCTCCCTCATGGCACTCATCTCATTTGGTTGCACCTGCAGTCCCAGCTCCTTGGGAGGTTGAAGTAGGAAGACTACTTGAGTACAGAAATTTGAGGCCAGCCAGGTACCAAAGTGAGACCCCATTCCTAAAAATAAAATGGGAGTTGTTTTTCATGTAGATACACTTCTAACCTATGTAAGGCCTAAAGCAAGAGTACAAATCAAGGCTCAGAAGCTCATGTTTAAATGTTTGAAATGTATAATGCAAGGTAACAAATTGTTAAATAAGATATTTTATTTTTAAACTTTTTAAAAAAATATTTATTTCTTAGTTGTAGTTGGACACGATACCTTTATTTTATTTATTTTTATGTGGTGCTGAGGATGGAACTCAGGGCTTTGCACGTGCTAGACAAACGCTTTACTGCTGAGCCACAACCCCAGCCCCTCTAATTTTTTAAAAAAAGTTCTCTTTATTTTTGTGGTACTAGGGACTGAAACAAGGGGCTCTACCACTAAGCCCCTTCCCCATCCATTTTTACTTTTTATTCTTGAGAAAGGGTCTTGCTAAATTGCCAAGGCTGGCCTTAAACTTGAGATTTTCCTGCCTCAACATCCCAGGTCATTGGGGTTACAGGCGTGTGACACCATATCCAGCTAAAATGTGTTTTATTTTTAGCCTTGACAAATATATACTTCATAACACTCTGGAAGGCCAGGTTCAGTTTTATATTTTGTTTGGAATCCTTAGGGTTCTTTATAAAACTTTTGGGGGAGAGGCAGCTTTCAGCCACTGGTCTTCAGCTGGAACCACTTCTCTTCCCACCTGCCCCTGGTACCACTGTGGATTGTGCCCAGCTGTGTTTATAAACATGTGGGCCTGCTACCTTTCCATCCCAGCTCTGTCCACACTCTCCTGCAAGCAGTCACCCCTTGACTGACTTAGGGATGTGTGTACCAGTAGTGTCTAGCTATGGGAAGGAACACCCAGGAAAGAAATCATGTGCATCCTAGATGTGAGCTTGGGCTCTTTGAGCAGGAAATTCCTAGATATCTGGAGTATGGTTCTAAGAAGGATGGAATATGGACAAAAGAGTATTGGACTTCTCACAACATGGGAGTGCTCTATCAGAAGACTGCCAGCATGGAGCCTTCTAAAGCATGGGCCAGGGTAGATCTGCTCTTGCCTGGACCTAAGGGCAGTAATTTGATGCTCCATGTCAGCTGCATGTAGACCAGCTGACAGTGTAAGTCCTTGAGGTATCCCTTGTGCCTAACCCAGTGCCTGGTACAGAATAGGTGTTTGATAAATATTTGTCAAATAAATGTGGGAGGTACACCAGGAATAGCTTTGAGGATTTGGATCCATTACTGAAGATATAGATAAGCAAGGGCCAGAAGTAGGAGTGACACTGGCCTTCTAGGTTCCAAAATGGGTGTGCGGAACAGATGAGGTTGGGGCAGCATCCTGGATCCCATTCCCATTCCTCTTCCTTTGCCTGTCTGGCCCTCTTACCCCACAGTCCAGCATCCTTCTGTCCATAATCTTTCTACTTTTTATGGCTGCCACTCTTCCTCTGCAGCATGACAATCTATCTGTCTCCTTCCTTTTTATCTACCACTTCTAGGTCATTGTTCCTGTCTATCTCTCCTGTTGTCTCTTACTGTCTTCTAGTTGTCTCCCAGAAACTGTCCCCCCTTTTTTTCTTTTAGTTCCCCCATGGCTCCTTATTCATCTCTTCTATATGCCCATATCCTTCTGTCTCCTTTAATCTAAACCCCTGTGGAGCCCTGACTTATCCCAGCATTACCCCTACTGCCTCTTTAGCTAGTCTCCTTTACTTATTCTGTTCTGTCATTCTTAGTGTTCACCCTGGCTTCATCCTTTTCACCCATATTTCCCTGTCCCCAGATGTCTCTTTATTCTCAGTATCTATTTCCCAATCTCCATGTCTCTGTGCCCTCTTGGGATGGGCTCTGCCCCCTTGGTTCCCATTGGCTGGCATGGCCTCTCTTCTTGGTGCCCGTGTTCCCTTCCTTTGGCTCAGCCTGAGCCCAGCCCTCATTCCCCCAACTCCTTTCCCTAGTTTTTGGTGCCTGGTCTGAGCTGTGAGCAGCTCAACTCGCCTGAGCTTGTTTAGTCTAACTCCCTTAGCCCCTTAGCAGCTTAGCCCTCCCACCTCTCCTGTGAGCCCTCCAGTAAACAAGAGGATCAGGGAAGACCTGACAGCTGTCAGGTGGGGGCAAGTGTCTGGCCAGCCTAGAGCAGGCATGAAAAGGAGGCTGCACTCAACACTTCCTATTCCTTCTTTCTTCAGGGAAATTCTAGAGCCTCTTTCTTGCTGTCCACCCTAGAGTATGGAGTCTCTTGTCTCCAGGATCCCTATTCCTATTTTTCAGCTGGTTTCTAGGCCTTGAGCTTTTTGCTTCTTCTGAGAAAATGGCTGTAGAAGCAGGAAATCACATAGAGAAGCCTTTAAACTTGAATGATGATGATGGATTCTGCTCTATAAAATGGAGGCCCTAATCTGATCTAGGTCTTCTAATAAATGTGTGAAAGTACATGCTATATTATGGATCTACTTTTTGGGGGGTGGGTACCGGGGATTGAACTCAGGGGCATTCGATTGCTGAACCACATCCTATTTTGTATTTTATTTAGAGACAGGGTCTCACTGAGTTGCTTAGCTGATTTTTACTGAGGATGATTTTGAACTGGAGATCTTCCTGTCTCAGCCTCCCGAGCCACTGGGATTACAGGCATGCGCCACCATGCTGACTAGTGTGGATCTTAAATGTCTGCAAAAGGCCCATGTGTTAAAGGCCTAGTCCCTAGCTTGGCGCTTTTCGGAAGTGGTGGAAACTAAGAGGTGGGGCCTAGTAGGAGGTCTTCTGATCACTGGGGATGTGCTCTTGAAGGAGGTGGTTGGAACTCAGGCTCTTTCCTTTCCTCTCTTTTTCTTTTCCCATTCAGGAGATGAGAAGCTTTATTTCACCATGCTCTCCCTTCCATGAACTACCTCACCACAGACCCAAAGCAACAAGGCCAATTGATCATGGAAACCTCCAAAACTGTGAGCCAAAATAAATCTTCTTTACTTATACTTTTATCACCCCAGGTATTTGGTATAGTAACAAAAAGCTGATTAACACAGCATGGTAGGAGAGACTACACACACACACACACACACACACACACATGCTCACAAGCAAGCATACACTAAGAAAAGCTGGGTTGAATGCAGAAAACTATAGAGCAGTTGTTCTCAAACTTTAGTGTGTGTCAGAATTGCTAGAAGAAGCTATTAAAACAGATTTCTGGGCTCCACCTCCAGAGTTTCTGATTTAGTAGGTGAAGTGGGATATTTGAGAAGGATTTCCCTACATTTCCTAGCTTTGAACTCCTGGACTTAAGTGATCTTCCCATCTTAGTCTTCTGAGTGCTAGGACTCCAGGCATGTACCACTGCACTGAACTTGAATTTATATATCTAATAAATTCCCAGGAAATGTTGGTGCTGATGGCCTAGAGACAATACTTTGAGAAATATTGTCTTAATAATCTTCATCTACCAGCTCTTTCCTAACACCTAAGGCTGGGGCCAGTTAATTTTCAAAACTGAGGACCAATCAATGAGGTGAAGAGAGAACCTACATTTTGGGAGCAAATTTTTGCCACATGTACGTCAAATATAGCACTAATCTCCAGGATATATAAAGAACTAAAAAAATTTAACACCAAAAAACCCCAAACAACCCAATCAATAAATGGGCTAAGGAGCTGAACAGACACTTCTCAGAAAAAGATATGCAATCACTCAACAATATATGGAAAAATATTCAACAACTCTAGTAATTAGAGAAATGCAAATCGAAACTACTCTAAGATTTCATATCATGCCTGTCAGAATGTCAGTTATCAAGAATACAAACAATAATAAGTGTTGGCGAGGATGTGGGGGAAAAGGCATACTCATACATTGCTGGAGGAACCGCAAATTAATGCAACCAATCTGGAAAGCAATATGGAGATTCCTTAGAAAACTTGGAATGGAACCACCATTTGACCCAGCTATTCTACTCCTTGGTATATACCCAAAGGACTTAAAATCAACATACTACAAGGACACAACCACATCAATGTTTATAGCAGCTCAATTCACAATAGCTAAACTGTGGAACCAACCTAGATGCCCTTCAATAGATGAATGGATAAAGAAACTGTTGTGGGGCTGGGTTGTGGCTCAGAGGTAGAGCACTTTCCTAGCATATGCAAGGTCCTGGGTTTTATCCTCAACACCACATAAAAATAAAATGGAGATATTGTGTCCAACTACAACTAAAAATATATATTAAAAAAGAAACTGTTGTATGTATTCACAATTGAATATTACTCAGCATTAAGAGAGAATAAAATTATGGCATTTGCAGGTAAATGGATGGAGTTGGAGAATATCATGCTAAGGAAAGTAAGCCAATCCCAAAAAACCAAAGGCCACATGTTCTCTCTGATAAGTGGATGCTGATCCATATGGGGGCAGGGCATGGGAAAAATGGAGGAACTTTGGGCAAAGGGGAGGGAGGGAAGGGGTGGGGGTATGGGGGCAGGAAAGATGGTGGAATGAGATGGACATCATTAAACTAGGTACATGTATGACTGCACATTTGGTGTGATGTTACATTGTATGCAACCAGAGAAATGAAAAGTTGTGCTTCAACTGTGTACAATGAATCGAAATGCATTTTGCTGCATAGATACCTAATTAAAATATAAAAAAAAATTGAGGACCTTTGGGGCTCAGAGAAACCTAGTGTCCTCAGAAGGCATGGAATAGCTTTTAAACTCTTGGAGTTCTATTCTAGTAGAGACCCCATTTAAACAGCTTTGGACAGGTTTAAACATCTCCTTGGCTAATTCCTAGTATCTCTATTCCAACTCCTACTGGGGGATGATAGCTCTAAGAGGTGTTAGGGGATTAGGCTGAAAATATAGGTCATTCACTAGCCATCTGGGAACCATGATGAGTGGGAGAGAGGAAGAGGGGCAGAGACACAGGAAAAAGGTGAGAAGAAGCAGAGGGCTTGTGAGGGCAGTTACAAAAGTGTATCGGATAGACTGGTGATTAGATTTCAGTGTCCTTTGGTGGCCTGGAAGGAGGAGCAGAGTTTCCTGTTCTCTCTTCTTCTGCATCTTCTTCCAAGCTGGTCTACCTGTCTGAGGCTGGGTTATTAAGAATGGGAGAGACTGAGAATCGGATGGCCAAGTCCTGGAGATTCCTCGTGGGGAAAGCTGCAATTTTTGTGAGGGGCATAAGGCCATTTAGGGTTAAGGTGGACAAGGAACAGAAATATGAGTATACTTGAAAAAGGGAAGCAGACCCAACAGGTGAAAATGGGCTTGGGAGAATCTGTACTTCCCACAGACATGGATGCGGGGCTCAGAGCCTTAGAAGTTGGGCTGCTGGGAGCTTGTATGGCCCTCCTTCCCAGGCCCAGGCTTTGAGGGTAGAGGGCTGAGAGTTGTATTCACATAGAGGGGTAGTGGTTGAGGCCATTGTGGGAATGAAGCATACATGAGTCGGACCATCAGTGATCAGCTTTGTAGGGGTAGATGGTCCCTCTCCTTTGAGAATAGGCATGCCTGCCCTCTCCTCTGTCTCTCTCCACTCCAATCCCCCACCCCATGCCAATGAGATATGCAAATTATTCCCTTATCTTATTGGCTGAGGCCTAAGGACCAAAGATGAGCTCAGAGAGCTGGCCTTTTAAGAGTGCCCTTTGGGCTCTGTGCCTATAGCCCCATAGTTCTGAACACAGAGGCACCAGGCCCTGCTCCATGGGTCCTCCAATCTCTGGGGAAGCTGTGCCTGTCTGGCTCTGACACTGACCATATCATCTCTTGCCATCCCTAAAGTAAGTATGTCTGGGTACTTGGGTGTCAGACTTCTCACCTGTAGTTCCTTCCTCAGACACCTGCTATTCCTGTTGTCAGTTTTCTAGAATCCTCAAATTTCTTCACCCTACCCCACCCCTGTACTGGCTACCATCATATCAGAGAGATATTCTTCCCCACTTACCTCTTCTCTGCACATCCTGTTCTCTCTGGACACTGATTCAGGTCTCACCATCTCCTTCCGGTCAAAGACCAGTTCCTTCAATTGTGTCTTTGTTTTCAACTCCTCTGTGCACTCAGGGCAAAGAGCTCCATAGAGAATACAGAACCTTTTTCTGAGATAAAAAAAGAGGTCTTGTCCTTCCTTTCACCTCTGTAGGTATGGTCTGGGGATCTGAGATGTGACTGAGAAGAGAATTATCTAGGCTTGGGGCATCAAGAGGGAGCCAAAATCTAAGGGGATGAACACTCCTTGCTCTGCTCATTCTGAGGGTGGGAGTGGAGCTGTTGGAATTGGGAGCTGGGCAAAAGCTGGGACTTTCAGGCTGGGAAGGATCTCTGAAAGGCAGAGGTTCCCCAAGTGCACACGTGCTCTGTGGTTGGTAACAGACAAGAGAGAGTTATTTGGTGTCATAAGTTTGGGACACTCTGTGTTGAAGTTGAACAGATGGTTTGCTAAAGGACTTCTCAGATTAATTGCTCTTCTGCAAGAGGTAGGGATAGGAGGCAGCCTTTCTAAAATTATTTGAGCATAGACCTCTTCTTGGGTACTTCTTAGAGTTTGTGTTTAACAGAACACTCTTTGGGAGATGTTATAAAGTCTAACTGCCCTCATTGGAAAAAAAAAAGGAGAGTGGGTCAGAAAAGCACAGGCAATCTGCTCAATATAGCAGATTCGAATCAAAGGGATGAAATTCAGAGTTGGTGGGTTCTCCCTTGGAGAGATTGGTTTTGAGGAAAGATGGTGGCCACTCAGTTCAGATCTTTCTAGAACTAGTTCTAGGACTTTTATTTTTCTCTCAGAAAGTCTCTTTTTTTTTCTATAACAGGGAATCAATGACTAATCCATAGAACAAATGAGCACCAAGAGTCTTCCTGAGACACTGTTCTGAGTGCCTTGAAAGACAGATAAGATAGAGATGTAACAGCATGGTATCCTTGTATCTTAAGATTCACAGCACACATGCCTTCCCACTGTCCTAAAACACACACACACATTCAGTCACAGTTAATTAAGCACAATTTTTTAATTGCTTGGAAATGGAATGCTGTCTCTTGAGATGACAGGGCCTCTCAGTATGTCTCTTCACTAGGGTTGGGAAAACTGCATATTACTCTTGTTTTTCATTAATTCCAGAGTCTCCTGTGGGGTGAGAGTCCTCTTCTTCCATCAGGTCTTCAATTGCTTGGCCCTGTCAGGAACCCATGCTAACTGAAAGGTTGCCTCCGGGTCTGGAGGAACAGGACTGCACCATTAATTTGGTTTTTCAGAACTCTGGCTCCAGCACATTTGAACTTTGGAGGAAGAGGGTTTGGTAAAAGAGGATGACAGGCAGCCTCCATGTACTCCAGACCTCTCTTTCTTGCAGGTGCACATCTCCTAGCCCAGACACAGAATGGCACTGTCCCCCAGCCCCCTGGCCATGGAATATGTCAATGACTTTGACTTGATGAAGTTTGAGGTAAAGCGGGAGCCCCCGGAGGGACGATCAGTGGCCTCAACAGCCTCACTGGGCTCCACACCTTACAGCTCAGTGCCCCCTTCACCAACCTTCAGTGAGTCAGGCGTGGTGGGGGCCACTGAGGGCCCCCGGGCAGGCCTGGAGGAGCTGTACTGGCTGGCCACCCTGCAGCAGCAGCTGGATTCTGGGGAAGCGCTGGGGCTGAGTCCTGATGAGGCTGTGGAGTTGCTGCAGGGTCAGGTCCCAGTCCCTGTTGAGGGGCCCCATGGCTACTACCCAGAGAACCTAGAGGAAACAGGAGCCCAGCATGCCCAGGTGAGTGACTAGTAGGCTGGTCTGAGGGGAGGCAGGCTGAAGGAGGTGGTCCAAGAGAGGGAGAGTTCCTGGAGAGGGTTTTGGACTGGGGAAAGAGGACAGGAAAAGGGAAGAAGGACTCTTAAAAGAAATCAGAGAAAACTACGTTTTTTTCAAAAGGAAGAGAAACGAATAGACTGAATCAGAAGGAACAGGGATAAGTTAGAAAAGGCCCCCAGAGAGGGATTACAGGGGAGTAAATAGATGCCCCATGTGGAATGGAGCCGGGTTAAGACAGTGGTTGAGGTTGGCCTTTCCAAGGCTTTGTGCTTTCCCTATGCCCAACCTTCTCAGGAAGGATTGGAACTCATCCTATTAATTATAGACACAGATGGGGGTATTGAGGGCATTAGGGCATAATCTAAATCTTTTGAGGGTCACCGGGTTGCGGTCTTCAGGACACGGAAACGTGGCTTGTTGGAGGGGAGGGGACTGTCTGGGCACGGGTCCCTGGCACACAACTGGACCTGAAGCGTGATGCTGCGAGGGGCACCGAGTGTAGCTGAGCTTGCCTGACAGTGGGAGGCGGGGCCTGCTCTGCAGGGTGTGCCGAGGGGTGCGAGTCGGGTGTCTAGGACCTGTGGGTCTGGACTGAGATAGATTCTGTTAGAAAAGGGGGCATTCAGGTAAAAGTGGGAACCGGGGGGTCGAAGCCTTCTCGATAGTGGGGCTAACCCAGCGTTCCAACCTGTGGATGGAGCAGGGTGGGACCCACAGCCGAACAGGTCCCTGCATTGTTCCTCCTCAGCTGGCCGAGCGGTTTTCGGACGCAGCGCTGGTATCCATGTCTGTGCGGGAGCTAAACCGGCAGCTGCGCGGCTGCGGGCGCGACGAGGCGCTTCGGCTGAAGCAGAGGCGCCGCACGCTGAAGAACCGCGGTTACGCGCAAGCCTGTCGCTCCAAGCGGCTGCAGCAGCGGCGCGGGCTGGAGGCGGAGCGCGCCCGCCTGGCTGCTCAGTTAGACGCGCTGCGGGCGGAGGTAGCTCGCCTGTCTCGGGAGCGCGACCTCTACAAGGCTCGCTGTGACCGGTTGACATCTAGTGGCCCCGGGCCCGGGGACCACACCCACCTCCTCTTCTGAGCAGCTGGGGCAGGGCGTGGACCGTGGAGGTGGTTGAGTTGGAGATTAGCAGCCAGCCAACCCCTGTCCACTGGTCCCATCCACTCCCCGTATAACCACACAAATAACCCCAAACATTCTGGACCTTCAAGGCATGCCCGAAGTTAGTCTGTCCATTTTCTGGGAGAGGTAACTCCTCCACTCATACACCTCCGCAGGCCATAAACCTTAGCCTTCATGAGTAGCAAGCATACTGAGCTCTGCAGGGGCCAATGACAGGCACTGAAGGTGCAGGTGTGGAGGATGGCTGGGTGGCACAGTGAATGGAAGGAGAGGGAGTGGTACATTTCCCCCCTCAGTTTAGTTCTTAATTCAAGGTTTTCAACTTGTAGTGCATTAAGACTACAATTAGCAATGAGGCTGTTTTTTTCACTTGAAGGACTGTAACCTCCCCATTTTAGGCCTACTGCAGTTTCAAGATTTAATAATTCTCAACAGCAAGACTAGGAACTCTATCCAATATGTTTTTCCTTGCCCAACCCAGTGGCCTGCAGGGTCCAGAGCAGTACAGGTCTGAGAAGTAAACCCTGGGAGTGGTTTGGTGTCAGCTGGGAAAGAGCCCTTGGTGCTAATCACGGCTCTGCCATAGGAGCCCTCTGTCACCTTGAGCTAATCAATTGTTCCCTGGGACTTAGACACTTCATCTAATTTTCACTTAGATTGGATGACTTCTGGCACTTTTTCAGTTTTGGCACCTCATCCATGAGGGACTCCCAATGGTGTCCCCAAGAGGTCCCTAAGACAAGCTTACAGAAAGCCCTCCTGTCCTGCTTCAGCTTCCTGGCTGCAGCCTAAGCTGTGGGAGAGCAACCCAGGAGAGGAAGCATGCACTGGGAAACAGGCACTGGGCCTCTGCTACTTCCTCCAAGCTGCCTCAGTCTCCAGACCTACCTAGGGTGTCCCTGCTACTTCCTGCCTCTGAGGGCTGAGGTGAGACTTCCCAAGATGACGGGGAGCTGAGTGCAGCTTTTATGAATTAAACTTGAAGCCCAGGTGGAATTCTAATGTTACTGGCTAAATGTTCTTGCAATTTAAGAAATGTTCGTTCTCTATCCCTGTTTCATGTTACTATTTTGTGCATCTGTGTGTATATCAGAAAGAGGGTGGGAGAAACCACCTGGAACTGAGTGGCACATCTCAGTACTGAAGGGCTAATGAAAATGGGGTAGAGGGGCGGGAATTGGTCCAGATGGAGCCTCTACCTTCCACCACCGCCACCACAAAAGCCCAGGAGCAGCAGTGGTCTAGCTAGGCTTGCCTGTGGTTATCCTCAAGGTCTCACAGTTGCCATGGTAACCCCTCCAGTTCCGCAGCATATGGGGAGGGCCAGTGGGGCCTCTGGGCAGAGCAGAGGCATTGAGCTGGGAGCAGCCACCTCATCAGCCACAGTTGTCTGTCCTCTAAGGGACATAATAAATGGGAGAAGCGGTTGGGTATGGGGGAAGCGGCTCCCATATGTCTCTCTTCCTTTCTGCCCCCTCTATCCACCCCCTCCCCAGCTGTCTCTTCTCTTCCCCTCACAGTTCTTGTTCCCTCTCCTCCTCTAGCCCAACTCATCCCTCCTCCACTCAGGAGCCTGCAACAGGAGTCCTTTCCTCCATCCCCCCTTAGAATTTCTCTTCTCCCTTCCCTACCTTTGGCTAATGGCTATCCTCTCTGGCTCTCATACCCCTCTGAGGGCTCATGGGAGAGGTAACTCCTCTCCTCCATCCTCTTCCACACTTCTCGTTGAAAGGAGGGGTTTGGGTGGAGAAGATCCCTCAGGAGCTCAGCTCTTCTTCCTTTACTCTGAATTTCACCTGTGTCCTTGCCTGCTCCCCGGAACTTTAATCCATACTCTCTGCTTCTCTTGCAAACCTTTCTTACCTTCATTGCACAACAGGGCTGAGATACGCATCCACATATACCTGCGCATACAACTAGGTCATATATACATACACCTGAGTCTCAAGGTGATAAAGCTGGATCAGAGGGCTATACCTCAAATAAAGTTTGCACATTGTAATGATGAAGAATGTGGGTGTTTTATAGTCAGCTGGGCCTGAACTCAAGCTCCAGTTCTACGAGTTTTTCTCTGGCCATGGGTAAGTTAAAAATCAAGCCTCACTTGGTTTGTCAGAAAAATGGGGGAAATGATGATAACTATTAGTGAGAATGAATGCATTTAAAGAAGCAAAGTTTGACACATGCTAAAGAATAAACTTTGCTGCTGTTGTTAATGTTATCATCAATAGTGCACAGCTGGGCTTTCTGAACCACTGAAGCCACATTCATGGAGGGCCAGGGATATGTGGTGCATGAAAGCACGTACATTTACACACCCAGGAAAATCAGGTTGTGCATTCCTTAAATGCCCTCTCTATGCTCCGACTTCACTAACTGATCTGCTGCCCTCCTTCAGTCACCTCCCCAACAATCTTTCTTGACCCACCCCACAGCTGTGTGGAGGCAGGGGTTCAACCCTCAGGGACTCAGCATGCTTCTCTGTAGACAGCTGTAAGAAAGCATCAGCCTGCCCCTTCTTGACAGCCCCTTATTACCTCCCCATCTCCTATAACTAAACCCCACAGTGTCTGGACCCCTGTGCTTGGGAAGTAAGGGTGGGGGCTCCTTAGAGCCCACTGGCACATGATTGGGGTAAGACTGCAGAGACCATGCCTGCCTGGGGAGCTTTGGCTCAGATTTTGAAGGGTGCTGGCCCGTATTTTCTATGGTTTGTGTGGGTACTGCAGACTACCCAATGAACATCCGAGACAAGATAGGTAGAGATAGAGGTGCTAGGAGTGGTTCCTTTTATTAATGGCAGGAAAATCATGATTACTGAAGGAAGTCACTGAGGGACACAAACTAGAGGGTATGGGGCTTGGAAAGATGGGGGCAGGGCCCACCACTCACTTCCAGAACCCAGGGGGCACAGCTGGTTCAAGAGGCAGAGGCACTAGTCACTTGAGTCACATGGGTCAGGACAGGCACCTGGGAAGGTGTGGAATGGTCATAAGCCAAAGTAGTCTCCTTAGAAACCCCACTTTGCACATCCTTTGTGTGCACGCTTTTCGGGCCCCAGGACTCACTGAGAGGTGGAGGGTGTGTCGATCCGATGGGAGGCAGTCATGGGCTAGGGCTGGGAGTCGTGGCTGGCGTGCAGGGCCTGGGAGCCCCAGGGCTGATGCCCTGACTGGCGTAGTACTCCACCACCTGCCGGGGCACCTCAGCCAGGACGCACTTAGCCAGAGCAGACGGGGCAGCCTGGGATGGGGCGGAGACATGGTTAGGGGCTGGGTCAGATGAGTGAAGGACTGCGGAGTGGTCAGCTGGGCTCCAGCGCACTTCGCAGGACATCAAGCAGATGAGACATAGATGTCAGATCTGAGGGCAAGAGGAGCTGAGGAGCCCTTCCGCTGGAGGGGCACCGAGCACTCACATCCTTGAAGTCCCGGAAGGGCACGAATTGGACAATGTCGCGGGCTGCCGGCACCCCTCGGGGGCAGCGCAACGGACCATCGTCGCCGTCCAACAGCCGCATGTCAGAGAAGTCGGCATTGCCCACACCCACGATGATAATGGACATGGGCAGGCGGGAGGCGTGCACAATCGCTGTGCGGGTCTCAGCCATGTCACTCACCACTCCGTCCGTGAGCACCAGCAGCACTGAGTACTTCTGAGGGCAGATAGAGGGGGAAGAAAGGTCGTCTCTGTGTGCAAGGATGTTGACGCCTATCCCTAACCCAGGCCCTGGCTCTGGCGCCACCTGAGGACACACAGGGTACAGGCAGCACCTGCTTGTCTATTTTATCTCCTCACCGTGGCTTGGCCAGTGCTCTGTTCCCGCTGTGCAGGCCCAGCAACACGGTTGATGATGGGGGCGACGTTGGTGGGGCCATACAGCTGGATCTGTGGCAAGCACCGACGGTAGGAAGCAATGACCCCTGAGATCTCTGTGGGCAAAAAAAAGAGGTGTAACTAGCAGAGATTAGGAGGTGCCTCTGTTCTTGGGACCTGCCACACCAATTTCCTCACTAGAACAGGAAGAAAGATGGGTAGTTTCCTGGACTGAAAGAGTTGTGTGGGTAGACTCTGGGCTGTGGGAATGTGTCTTACCCAGTGAAGACAGGCCTTGGATGGGTGAAAGGGCACTGAGCCCATGGGATCGGAATCTGGGCTCTGGTGTGAGATGTACAGACATGCGCAGCAAGCATGTGTGGCAAGTAGGAGGTAGGTTGGTGGGACTTTCCCAGTTTACCTTCACATTCAGGATTTTCTGGGTCAAAGTTGATGGCAAAGTCATGGGACACCTGTGTGGATAAGGTGAGCACAATGAGGGGGTGAGTCTCCTTCCTGTCTGACACCCCCATATCCTCCCTTCTCCTACATCCAGCCTACCTCGAAGTTGGGGGGGATCCGGGCTCCAAAGCCAAAAGCTGGGAACCGCTTATCACTGGAGAGAAGAAAAGGCTGTGGGGCTCCTGGGGCAAGGCTGGCCTTCCTGTTCCTCCCCATCTCCCTCTTACCTGTCATAGTCCTGGCAGATGCCTCCCACTGCACGCAGGGCCTGCAGGTAGTGGTTGGGCTGGCGGGGACTGAGGCAGTGGAGGGACTGGCTGCTCCTTGGGTCCCCATTGGAGGCGGTGAAGTCAATGGCCACCTGGTGAGGATGAGGGTGAGGGTGAGGAAAGGATCATGCTGTAGCTATGAGAGCTGCCACAGAGGCTAGCCAGAACTAGAGTAGGACTGTAGGGAGGACTGAGATGAGTCTGGGGGACCACAGGTAGTCTCAGTGTGGTGAGTTAACATTTCTAAGACTCGTAAGAAGTATGAGTAGGGGCAGTGGGATTATGGGCTCATTGCAGACTTAGACTCTCCCTCTTATTTGTGCCCCCATTCCCTGGGCCTTTACCGTGAAGCTGATCTGGCAGCCGCCCATGATGTAATCCAGGAAGGTGTGCACCTTCTCCACCTGGCAGAAGGAGGAGAGAAAATGAGGTGGGGGCATGGTCTTTTGGGGAAGAAGTTTGGATAGAGCTTCTGTGGGAAAGGTAGAGGGACCAGAGTTTTTGAGGTTGCAGTTGGGGGTAGGATGGGGCAGGGATTCCCAGTTCCCAGGAGCAGAGAAATGGTTAGTCTTTTGAAAAAAGGGAAGGGTTGAATCAGATTGTGGCAGGGGAAGGGGCAGAGGCAACACTTGAAACAAGAATTTACCGTGCACTGGGCCAGCACTACGGTCCCTGAGCTCTTGTAATTTTTCTTCTTGTCCCGATACTTGGGATTGATACAGTCCCACTGCATCTAGACCACATGCACCCCACAAACACAGGGTCATAAGTCCATCAGGTGGCCTCTCTTGCCCCTTTCCAGCAAAGCCTCCTAGAGCAAGATCCCCATGGCTCCAACCTTTGACCAAACCTGGGGACTTTCCACCCTCTCCACCTCCAGCCAATTATGGTGGTCTCTTCAGTGTCACCCTTAGGATTTTCCCAGGAATTTGGGTGGGATTCTGAGGTGGGGTAGGGTCTCTGTGGCACCTCCTGCCCAGGGTTTGCCGTCCCTTCCTGCATCTCCTGGAAAGTGCTGGTGAACTCGCCAATGAAGTCATGCTTTCCACTGGAGTCATAGTCATACACCAGGAACTGAAAAGGGAGGGGGAGAGGTGGGATCTGGGTTGGGGATGCTTTGTGGTGCTTTCTAGGTTGGGTGGGGGATTCAGGGTGATAGGAGCTGCACAGTCTCTAGACCCACACAGATATAGACCGGCCCAGAGAGCTACCTGCTGAACTTGGTTCTTCAGCTCAATCTGGCAGGGACTTTGGCCTCTGATAAAAATCACACATGTGGGAAGCTTAACATCGAGCTGTGAACTGTTATTTATCCCACAGTGAGAAGTGCTTATCACATGGGGGAGAGGGAGGCGGCTTGCCACACTCGGTGGGGAAGGTCTCAGACAGCAGGCTGGACGTTCCAAGTAGGTTGTGCTTGCTTGGCTGGGGCTTCACCTTGAGGGGCCGGTGGACATCACAGCTGCATAGAGAGTGCAGGGACAGGCGGAATGGCTCCCAATTGGGGTTCAGGTTGTTTTTCACCACCTTGGAGAGACACCAGGGGAGGGAGCTCGTTACCTCCTTTCTCGGTTTCCTTGCTCTTCTCTCTGTCCCTCCCATTTCCATAGCTCTAGGCACCCACCTCAGTTCTCCAGACCAGCTGGTCACTTTGGTCCCCATTGGTCTTATAGATCTCCATGAAAGGGTCAGACTTGCTGAACAGGTCCTGGGGATGCAAGGTGAGGGCCCATGAGCTGATGAAGTTTGCAAGGAGGGACTGGAGGGTGCTAACACTGAGAAGGAAACAGGCCTGAGACTCTGGGATTTGTCTCCAGTGGGAGGTGTAGAGCTCTCTAACAGGGAACATAGGGGACTGGACTCTGGGGTTCCAACCTTGTTGTCCAGTTTGTGGGCTCTGAAGGTAAGTTGCACATAGTCGTTGGTACCAGATACCTCCTCTGCTACAATCTGAAGGAGGACACAGGTGGTAGGACTCCACCCACACCCTGCCGACCCAGGGCCACCCCATACCCTCCCGACTGGTGAATGTATTCCTGGACATGATATTCTTCTGGATGTTCATGCAGGGGCATTGACTACCTGGCCCAAGGGTGAGCACAGGTGACCTTGCCTACCGTGATAGTGGACTTGCCCGCTGTCTTCCCATTCTTCAGCAGTAGTGGCTTAGTGACTTTGGTTTGTGACACGATCTGGGGATGAAGGTAGAAGGAGACAGCAGTAATGCCTTCACCTGCTTTGGCCAGGGTATGAAGGGTAGAAGAATCAGTGCTCTCTGTGTGTCCACAAGGGTTGGCCCTTTGGCTAAGTTAGTGGTGGAGTCAGTTTCTACAGCAGCCTTTAGAGGGAGGTACAGGCCTAAGACTTCGGAGGGTGAGGCAGGAGGATTGCAGGTTTGAATTTAACAGTCTTAGCAATTTAGCAAAAATCCTCAGCAACTCTGTGAGGCCCCCTCCTGTCAAAAAATAAACATAAAAAGGGCTGGGAATGTAGCTCAGTGGTAAAGCACCCCTGGGATCAACTCCAGTACCTCTCTCCTCCCAAAAAAAGAAGAAAGGCACAGAGGACTAGAGTGTAGTTCAGTGATACAGTGCTTCCTTGGTATGCATGAAACCATAGATTTAATCCTCAGCACCAAAACAAACAAATAAAAAACAAAAGAGAAGGAAGCACTATAATATTCTCTCCTACAGGGAGAATGTTTACATGAGGAAATTAAGATTCAGAGAGGTTAAGTATCTTGCCCTAGACTGCACAGCCACTGAATGGCAGAGATGGGATCCAGGTCCAGAACTACACTCCAGTCCTCTGTGCCTTCCTCATCATGAGGCCACCACATCCTCAACAACAAGCTCTTCTTTTCCTAGGTTGACCCCTAAGCTCAGGGGGCTGTTGAACCCTCAGCGCTCTGGAGTTGAACCCAGGGGTGCTTTACCACTGAGCTACATTCCCAGCCCTTTTTATTTTTATTTTATGACAGGGGGGTCTCACACAGTTGCTGAGGATTTTGCTAAATTGCTGAGACTGGCCTCAAACCTGCAATCCTCCTGCCTCATCCTTCCAAGTCTTAGGCCTATGCCTCCCTCTAAAGGTTGCTGTAGAAACTGACTCCACCACTAACTTAGTCAAAGGGCTGACTCTTGTGGACACACAGAGAGCACTGATTCTTCTACCCTTCATACCCTGGCCAAAGCAGGTGAAGGCATTACAGCTATCTCCCTCCACCTTCATCCCCAGATCATGTCACAAACCAAACTAGCTCCAAAGCTAATGCTGTCTCTTAATTTGACTTCCAGAGACAGAAACTGATAAGAGTGGGGTGGGGTGAGCAGGAATGCAGACCTGGCCCAAGGTACACTCCATAGAGCCAAGGAAGGTGTCATTGCGGGGGCTGGTGGCTCCATCCTCAGCATCAAACACATGGAATTGCAGGGGCTGCTTCTCTTCAAAAAAGTACTCGAGGGCCAGGACCCGGGAGAAGACAGGACTGGAACAGGAGCGAAGCACCTCCGTGTGCTCCACCTGCAGTAGGAGGGGTTAGGGCTTTCTGAGAATGGAGGTTACTTTTCCCTGTCCTGGACAGCTCAGGTCATGCCAGCTCTCCTTGGGCCACCACATCCTCAACAACAAGCTCTTCTTTTCCTAGGTTGACCCCTAAGCTCAGGGGGCTGTTGAACCCTCAGCGCTCTGGGGCTCTCAAGGCCTTTGGGATCTCTTCCATCGCCTCTGGGGCAACATCAGAAACCTCTGGGACTCTGTGAACTAACTGCAAAATGGTTTGGGTTTGTCATGATGGCATACTCGTCTCCAAGGTTACCCACATGGCCTAGAAAAGGTCCCCTGAGCCCTTGCATTTCCCTACACTAGGCTTTCATTGCCCACAACCGCCCTCCCTCTTCCCAGATTAACCCAGAAGGTTAGTTAAGGAAAAATCCAAGCCCTCTCACCTCCACCCACTGCTCATCAGAGTAGAGCTTGAGCAGCACACAGGGGTGGGGCTTGGTGAGTGTGTCTCGGTCCAAGAGGCCCTGGCAGGACACGCGTAGCTCCACACGAGAGGCTCCCAGCGTCATGGCTGGGGGCTCAGGCACCCATCCCATCTCAGGGTCCGACATGTCTCTGTGGGGATGAGCAGATGGCTTGGACACTGGAAGGAGAACCAGAAGAGGAGGACTGTTCTCTGGGGACCCAGGACCCCCCCACCCACCTTGCCCTCCTTACTGAGGCCCTGGGGTCTCATGGACTTCCTGCTTTCCCTGCCTTCTGCCTGACTTCCCCAGAACTCTGAGCAGGGGAGGATGGAGGAGCAGAGCCTCTCCCTGTTGTGCTTCTGTCAGCTACCAGCCTAGGTATGTGCGGATGGGGCTGGAAAGTGTTGGGGGACGCAGCAGGGTTCCTGGCAGTCCTGGCTTCCAGGCCATCGATTGATCCATGCTGTCTGCTGGCTCAGCATCTTCTGCTATTTCCCGACTGGTGTTTGAGCCAGCACTGCACTCAGTCTTGGCATGAGCGAGCTGAACTGGGGCAAGGGGGTGGGCAGGGGCTGGAGAGGCCCCCTGGAGATCTGAAGAGAAAAGGTCTCAGGAATGAAGTCCGCAGTAGGCAGGAGGAGACAGGTTGGAAGGTGCTCTGCTGGGCTGTCCCTGTCCTCTCCCTACCCCCACTCACCTTCTGGCTGCCTGATGGGAAAGGAGGGGCAGTGGGCTTGGGAATTAGATTCAGGACCAGAGCTCTGCTGAAGGCTCCCCCAGGCTCCTGGCAGTGGCTCTCACTATGACAAAAATTGCAGCCCTCCCCCCTCCTCTGGTCTCACACTTCTTGGCAACACTGGTACTGTCTCTTAGCGACAGGGTTTTGGGGGAGCCACAGCCCCCTCCATGCTGCCCGTGGGATGCATGCGCTCCATCCTCCCCCAGCGCTGCTACAAAATCTTGGGCAGCAGCAGGCAGGGGTATGCCGGCCTGAGTTCATGGCCGGTCAGTCCATCTATCTGTGTCTGTCCAGGTCTCAAGGGTGAGACTGTCAGATCTCATGCCGTGCTTTCCCCGAGTGAGTGTGTGTTGGTGTGTCTGAGTGCCCCACCCTCTGTGTCTGCCCCTTTCTGTCATGTGTCCATCTCCGGGAGGGTGTGACAGCTTCTGTACCTCCTTCAAAACTGAGACCCTTCCCTGGTTGGTACCCATCTTCTCTCAATGTATCCTTGTAGGTATGTGAGTGAGGGTCTGGGCTGGGGTTTTCTGCCTTCTAGCTATGAGTCTCCCCACTCTTGTGGGTCTCCTGATTGATATAGGCAGGGACATTTGGTGGTGAGGGGATCAGGCAGGGTTGAGGGACCTCTCTGGGGGCCAGAGGAGATGTTGTTATGGAGACTGGGCCAGGTTGGGTAGGACCAGGGCTGCTCTAGGGAGAAAGGGTGGGCTCACCTGGGCTCTCAGTCGGGGGCTCTCCTCTCCGGCTCTCCTCTTCAGCCCTGGCCCTGACTCCCTTGCTGCTCCAGCCGCTGGCGCCGGCTCCGGCTCCAGCTCTGCTGCTATTTATGGGGCCTGGATGGGGAGGGATGGGGGGGCCGCAGCACAAGCTCCCCCCGCACAGACCGGTTGGGAGGGAGAAGAGGGGAGAGGCAGGGCCATTGCCTGAGAGGGAGCCACAGAACTGGGGAAGGAGGGCGGGCTGGGGGTGGCTCAGAGGCAGGACCCCCGCAGACACAGTGACACACGTCTTCCCCTTCACACCACACCCACACCCAGCATCACAGATATGCACATGCCGCAGTGATGCATGCACACACATCCACACACATCCACACAGAAAGAATGGCGACACGTGCACCCACGGCTCACACATATCTTGACACACACAGGCGCCAGTACGTAAACTCACTGTGACACCATGACAGTTACAGCCCCACCCATACACAGTGTGAAACACACCCAGTCTCAGTGCTTTCAACAGTATTACACTTGTTAAGGATATTTGCAGTCACATATCAAAGAACACTGGGCTTTACTTGTCACACACATATATATAGGTTCACTCACACCAACCCAGGATACAACAGGATGTTGATTTCACGTGCTGTTTAAAAACCACCACACACCACGCAGACCCTCATGGCTTTAAGAATGATGTCCAGTTTCCTAGCCACCTTTTTATAAGGAGAAACAGGAAATGGACATGATTGGTTAGGACACAGACTCACATCCTGGGCATGAAGCCCTTGGAGGACAGGGCTGCACAGTGGGGGCATGTGCTAAAGGACTGATACCCAAGGCGTCTTCCTGGTGACACAGTGTACCCAACCACCCCTCTCCCCAACTGCGCATGTAGGGCCACATCCTTGTGGGAGTGACCGTGCCATGTGCAGATCTTAAGGAAGCAAGACATTAGTCATTCTTAGTGATACCAGGGGAAGTGAGCAATTAATTGCCTGGGGAGCTATAAGTCACACATGAAGACGTTTGAACACATGGCGATCTGGGATAAGAACACAAGAGCATTCACCAGGACATCTTCCTTTAAGCTGCTCATTTATTAAGGTAGCAACTATTTATTAACCATCTCCTGAGTGCCAGGCATTATACCAGGCACTGGGGCTAACCAGGTGGTTCGAATGTAGCCTCTCCCCTGCGGGAGGCAGAAGTGTCTGGAAGAGAGAAGTGCACATGCAGAGATGATACACCAATATGAAATGCAGTGAAGTGTGACAGATGCAACATCACTGACCTGCTGAGGAGGCAGTAGGGCCTTGTGAGGAGGGGCTGAATGCAGGTGAGTGGGGAGGACATCAAGAAGGCCACACAGAAGAAGAGGCTATTAAGAGGCTCTGAATATCAAAGGTACTGAAGGAAATGATTAATTTAATCATTTCCTCATGTCATAGAGACTCTGTTCACCTATAAGCTACTCTACTGTTGAGATTTTTGACTACTGAGGGTGCTCACAGGATGACACGTGTGACACTGATGGTGAGCATGTGTGTGAATGCATATACACACGCACGGCCACTGCTCCCCAATCTCCCCCTGGTATGCTGGGGCCTTTCAATCCCATTGCATCTTCCAAAGCTGGATACACACTATGTTGGTCTCATTTTGCAGCCCTGACCCTGCACTAATAGCCCATCCTACCAGAGAGACTTAGAAGTCCCCTTCTGAGCAGCTTTGTTATTCTCCTTCTCCTTTCAGAGTCTCAGCCCCATACCTGTGGGGTGTTCCTCATTTTCCTCCACTGAGGCCAAGCCCTGGAGGCTTGTGGGAAGGGAGCAGATGGTGGGAATGTGGGAAGTGAATGGGGAAGACAGCAGAGACTGAAGGCAGACATTTTTTTTTCTTTTTTATTCTATACAAGTGGGGAGAAGCCCCTGGGGATACAGGGACAGAGATCTACCCTCCCAGGGGAGGAGACAGGCCCCACCCTGAAGCTCTCTGCAGAGCGAGGCATCAAGGCAGGCACTGAGAGCCTCCCTCTCTCCAGGTTGCTTCCTCCCTTCCAGTCCCTGGCCTCCAGCTCCCCTGTGCCTGTTGGACAGGGCTGGCAAGGAGTCTGGGGGAACAGGGATGGATAGGGGTCTGAGTCCTTGTGAGGCACATGTTGAGAGGAAGGCTGGAGAGGAAGGTGTCGTGGCAGCTGTCAGTCTGTTCCTGGCTCACTGGTTCCTGCTGGGGACAAATTCATGGAACTCTGTTTCCTGGGCAGGGAGAGCCAGCACCCTGTGTGAATAGATTGACAGATAGGTGGGAAGGGGTCCTGCCCTCTCACCACTGGCACCTGAGGGGTCAGGGGGCCGTCTTCTGTCAGGCTCCAGTTTATCACAGGACTGCGCCCGCCGTGTCCTCTTGGGTTTCAGTGGGGCAGTCCGGCGGCCTGGATCAGGGGGTCCTGAAATGACATTCATAGCAAGCTTGGCATATGTGGGAGATCACAGGCTGGGGTGCTTATCCAGGCTGTGACTCCTGGTTGTTGCTTATTCCATGCCTTTTAAGGGGAACCGATGTGGACAGCAAGGTTTCTGAGGATTCCCTGAGCCCCTCACTTAGCCAGGGAAGCAGACCTTGGACTTCAGGCTCCTCTTGGTCTTGCTGTGAACCCAGCCTCAGCCGGGACTTGTTGACTCCTGGGGCTGTATTCCCAGCCTCGGTCTCCTCCCTGCCTCCTGGTACCTGAGGGGGCCGGCGACCTCTGGGGACAGCTACTGGCTTGGGAGGCCGTGGAGCTAAAGGGGGATCCTGTAGCTGGCAGAGGAAGGAAGGTGCTGGGTCAGTCTCCTTGCCTCATCCAAGCACCCTACCCACCCACCTTGCTGGCCCTCACCTTGGCATTCCTGGCTGGAACCATCCTCTCTGGGAATAAGGCTCCCTCCTTTTCTTCCTCCCCATCTTGGGAGGCTGGGCTGGGGCTCTGGCAGCTGTGGTTGGGGGCACTCTCCTCAGCTGGGGGATAGCAGACAGAAGAAGCTACAGGAAAAGGTGTGCTTGAAGAGCCCTCCTCAGTGTCCTCCTCTGGGGAAGCCCCATAGGCCAAGACTTTCCCCCTTCAGTTCCATTTGCTCCATCTCTGCCTTTGATGTCCCCTTCTACCCTTCAATGGCCACCTTTCCTTAGCTCTGGGTACCCAGGATCACCCTGAGGTCATCACCTCTTGAGGGGGCTCTGGCCTGGATGCCTCTCTTGCAGAGCAGAACCCAGGTCCTTTCCTACCAGGGCAAAGCCAGGACATGGGGCCTGTTAGACCCACAGGCATGGCTGCCCATCCAGAGCTGCAGTGTCCCAGGGCTCTGCCAATACTGCAGCCTGACATTCCCAGAACTGTTTGCCAGTCTGATTTAGAGACAGACTCAAGGAGAGTACACTGGCACATTGCTGCCCTCCCCGCTGCCTCCTTGCCCCAACTTTTAAGCAGCATGAGTCTGAGGGTAAACACCTGGCAAATGGAGTCTATATGCGTCACTATGAGGGATGCGTGCAGTGAAGCATCTGCCTATTCTGACTGTGGTTTCCTAAATGAAGGATGCGGCCCTGCTTTGAATACTTGACCCAGTCTGTGTGAGGGATGGGAAGTCAGTACAGATGCCCCAGTGCTGGGTTGGCCTTGGAGGATGGGGAAGGCACACAGGCACTGTCATGACCATGTCAGCTTGGCTCTGGGCACTACAGGGGAGAGAGGAGCAAGGGCCAAAAGGGGCAGGAAGGGACTATGGAGAGCAGGCAGCCCAAGTCAGACCTGCCTGCCCATCTTTTAACTCCTTCTGGTCCTGTATGTATTAGTCCAGGGGTAGGAGTGGAGGAGGGCAAGGGGGTGTATGTGTCTACAGGAAGATTTTGTCCATGTCAATATTGTCAGGGGTCATATTCCAGGCCTTGGAAATTCAAGTCAATGCTGAGCTGGTCAGCTTTTCTTTAGTGGCTCCTTATACTTAAGGTACTCTGAACCCAGCAGGAGGGAAGTATCATACCTGGAATAGTCCTCCTCCATTTTATTCCTCCAGTCATGAGACCAGAAAATAAATGACCTATTTAAAGTCATGGGTGGCTGAGCAGGACCAATATCCAGGGCGTCTGACCTCCAAAGCAGTGCTCTTGCCCCTCCTTTGGGACACCTTTCTGAATAACCCAATGATAGGTCGACGAGGTATTTTTACAGGAGGCTGAAATGTTTGAAATGAGCCTGGCATAGCTGGCACTCCCTAGCAGCTTGACTTCCCACCCTCTTCCCAGCTAAGGAGCAGAATGGGAACTTCTCTATAGAGGGCACTGCTGTGCTGATGGTGGTCTGAGGCGGCACCTATCCTAGAGGATTTGCTGGAACCATCGATAAAACATTGCTCCTGTCTGTTAGCTGTAGTGAAACCACTTTTGATCTGGAGATTTTTTCTTTGGATGGAACTGTTTGTCTCTTTTGAATGTAGCTTTGTAAAATACCCTTAAACATTTTCATTGTGCTGACTTCTCACTGCCCCATGTTGGTGGGAAATTCCTCAGCTCAGGAGCCACAGCTTCTGTTTCTTTGGACATGCCCTGGATTTTTGGTGCTGCTGCCTGGGAAGGGGCTCTCCATACCTATGTGCCATGTGGCCTCTGCTCGTCGTATGGCACTGAAGCTTGGCTTGGTGCTTTGAGGCGGTGGGGGTGGCTTCCAGGCTCCAGGTCCTGGAATGGAAGGAGATGGGAAAGGGAAAGGAAGAAAGAGAAAGGGCAAATTAGGAGGGGATCCTGAGAGAAGGGTCAAAGGAGGGGAGCAAGGATGAGTAATCTCACCTGCATCATCTGAAGAGCGCCTTTTCTGCCAAGCCTGGGTGCTGTCATCCAGGTCTGGGCCTGTGCCCTGAAAGAATGGGTAAGTCAGATCAGGTCATGAGAAAAGCCCCCTCCATGGGGGACTGCAATTGACAAATGGTTTCTGCTCTGGCATCTCATGTCATTTTCATGTCACTACTTCCTAGATACTTGGACCATGTTTCCCAAGTGGCACCCTTACCATCCTGGGGGCACAAGAAATGGCTTACACAAATTAACATACTTCTATCTTAATAGATAGATGTTTATTCTATGATTAATAGAAAAATTACTTATACAAAGTGCCTGAGATTTTAAAGATGATAATGCTTATGTCTAGACTAAGTTTAAAAAAAGGTGAATTGATTTAAATAAAAATATTACATAAATACTAATTTAGGTGGCACATGGATAAGGTGAAAATCATCATAAATGGGCTGCAATCAAGTTACCAAAGTTTGGGAAGAAGAGCACTAGAGGTGAGTAGTTTTATGACTCCTCCAACCACGTATTTTACAATATCCAAGAGGTTTAGTAGCTAGTCCCAAATTCCCTGGCAAGCATGGGTAGTGCAGAGAACTGCAGCCAACAACTTCCAACTCCAAAGCACCTGCATTCTCTGTGGAATCACCAGCAATGAGGGAGCAGGAAGGGGGATGGTGGACAGGGACCCACAGGACCCTCAGCTTGTAGTACCAGGCTCCTCTCACCTCTCGTTTCCCGTCGAAGCTCCAACCCTTGGCTCTTCCCAACCCAGGAAGGGCAACACCGTGGGCCCTTGGCTGCTGTGCTGTCCCAGGAACTGGGTCCCCCTCCCCTGGCTCTGACCCTTCGGTGCCCTGGAACAAGGTCTCTTGTTTACAAGCAGTTCCTGATGGAGAAGGAACTACATGGGCAGCAGTGGAGCAGTGGGAGCACCCCCACCCCACTGAGTCACTGGCCCTGGGGAGCCCTGCCATGACCCTGAGAGAAGTCCTTCCAATGCCATCATTTTCATACAGCACTCCCAGCATGCTCTGGGCTACCAGGTATTAGTCCATTCTCAAGGAAAGGAGAAATGGAATGACCAGTGCCCCTCAGAACCTTGAGTCCTAACATTCTCCCATTAATGTTGGGGTGATGTTAGCGAATGGGCTATGTGAGGGACAGGAGAAAGGGAGGACGCGGCACCCCCTGCCTTACTTACCATCTTCTTACGAAAGGAAGGTCCCCTTCCCCCACCAAATCCAGGGAGGAGGCTGGTTTCCTCCTCTGGGCTCCAGCAGGGAGAAGAGTTATTGCCGAGGCTTGGGGGGTCTGGGCTGGGAGGGCTCTCCTGAGTTGGGGGTGGGGGTGGGGGTGGAGGGAGGAGGAGTCCAGCAGTTGGGGACCCTGGTCCCCTGTCCCCCTTGAAGCTCCGGGGCCTCCGAAAATGAAACAGGCCTCGGCGCCTCTTCTTCTGGAGTGGAGGCAGTGGTGCCTCTGAGAGGCCTGGCCGAACAGTCCTCAGAGTCCTGGGGTAGCTGGGCAGAGTTGGGGTGAGTTAGTGACAAACGCTAGATGCAGAGCCCAGAGTGGTGCTGGTGTTGGTTCATCCTGGGTCTAATGAATATCCTATTTCTCTCTCTCATCTGGTCTCTCCTGCTGCCCTGTGCGCCTTTCCACTTACTTAGTT
Source organism: Marmota monax (assembly GCF_021218885.2). NCBI lineage: Eukaryota > Metazoa > Chordata > Mammalia > Rodentia > Sciuridae > Marmota > Marmota monax. Next base: position 2,039,143 of record NW_026694099.1, on the reverse strand, counting down.
CTCAGAGGAGGTGGTGTCCTTTTCTTCCCCATCATAAACCTCCAGTAGTCTTTTTCCCCTAAATTGACTCTCTCCTCCCAGACTGTCTACCCCCTCGCCTTGGCAACAATTTTTCTCCTCCAAGTGTCCTGGCTTTTTCTGGACATATCCTGGGGAGTCTGTGTAAGACAGAGATGGAGGCCACTGGCCTCAGGGCCTCATACTACTATACTAATGGGCCACCCATCCCAGGGCCTGTCACCTCTGCCCTGTCCCTACCATCCCAATCTGGTAGTTCATGCTGGCTTCATCCTTTTTAACTGTCATGAGGAGACTTAGAGGCATAGGAGTTAAAGGATGTGGGGGAAGGATAAGAATGTGGAAAAATGTCCCAGAGAGACTGGATTGGGGACACTGTTGCTGGAGAGACTTCAGGGGAATTGGGAGGATAGGAACTGAAAATGAGAGTGTGTCTAGGCATCATACCTGGAACTTTCATCCATGACCCTTCGGCTGAAAAAGTCCTCTAGCCCCTCATCTAGGCGGCTGGCCATTCCATTCTCCTGACGAGTCCCAGGTACTGGTACCTGCTAAGAGGAAGAGTCCTGTGGGATAGCTCATCTGGGTCAGAAATCCCACCTCCCAACCTCTCAGAGCCTTCCCTTTGGACTTGGCCCAATGGAAATTCAGACTTTGATTCACCTAGGCATTTCCTAAGCTTGGTGGCTCTTGGCTTTGTCCTTCATAAAAATTAGAATGTCACTGCCTGGTAGACAGAGATTTCTTTCCTCATTTCTTTATTTTTTGATATGGGGTCTTGCTGTGTTGCCAGGCTGGTCTTGAACTCATGGGCTCAGGAAATCCTCCTGCCTCAGCCTCCTGAGTAGCTGGGTACCACCATCCCCAGCTAGATGGAGATTTATTATCTGCAATAAGGTCTAGCTCCCATCTAAACTGGATAATCCCTGAACTGTTTTATGGCTTGCTTGGGCTCCTGCCCAATTCCCCAAAGCTAATATCTCTGGCATCTAGGACCTAAAGCTGGAATCCCTGGCAATAGCATTGCTAGGGAAAGTCAGTCCTTTGTAAGGTCTTTGGGACTCACACTGGGCCGACCTGGTCCTGGTGGGGTGGTCCTGGGGGGCCGGGGCCTCCCTTGTGTTTGATGCCTTAGTTTATAACCATGAGTAGGCAGCTCAGATAGACCTTCCCAGGAGCCACTAGCTGAAGGCTGGCTGCCCCCGAGTCCTGAGAACCAGCCAGGGGGGATCCCCAGGCTCCCCAGTTGGCTTTCCACGTCCTGAGGGCTCCCACCTGTGGGTACAGCAGCATTAGAGGGACTAGCAGGAGGGATAGGGAGAAGAGAGGATGCAGAGACAGAGAAGAAAGGGAAAGAGGGCCTAGGGAAGGCATAGGAGCCCGGAGGACATGAGAACTGAGGCTGGGGACTCACTGATGAAGGCAGACACCGGCCGGATCTTGCGGCAGCGTTTCTGCTTTTTGATGGCCATGGTGTCCTGCAGAAATGGACACAGGATGGGGCCAGGGCTCAAGAACCCTCAACTTGAGCCTCTTACTCCTCATTAAAGCCTTTTCTTTGGAGTTTATCCTCCCTCCTGCTGCTCAGGGGGCTGAGGCACTGGGACCAGGGAAGAGGCTGGGCTGGATTGAGTTTGAGGGGAGGCCAGGCACAGAGAGGTAGAGAGTGGAGTCTTGGGAGGAGGCAAAGTAATATAGGTTCAAAGGCAGGACCCAGGTTAAGGGGGGGTGGCTCACGATGTTGGTCCCAAGTTCATCATCTGTGGTCTCCTCGTGGTCATGGTTCCGGCCTCGGCCTCTGGAGGACAGATCCTGCCCTTGGCCCAGCCCCCCTGGTGGATCTGATAGTGTCCTTAACTGGGTCAAGTGCCGGGCCTGGGAAAGGATAGGTATGACTAGGATCCCAAGGAAGCTGCCCACCTCTCAGGGATATGGGAGGTTGGGATGGGGTGACGCAGGGTGGAGGGCATGCCCCAGCCTGGCCAGGTTCAGAAGACTTACCAGGCTCTTGTGGGAGTGGTACAGCTCCTGTAGGATCTCATCCACTATGGAGTTGGTCAAGTAGGTGACAACTGAGAGCTTCACCTCACTGTAGGCACAGGTGGGGCTGCTCAGTCACCCCTTGTCTGGCACGGAGCCTCAGCCCCTCCCTACCGCAGATGCCTAAGAGAATGGGTCAGTGGGCTTGGCTACCCATGGAGAATGTGGCTGCTATAGGAGGCACCTTATGTCTACCACAGTCATGTCTCCACAAACATGTCTAGTTCCAGCCCTCGTGTTTGTGGTCAAAGAGGAATTGAAGGAGGAGCAAGGAGGTTCTAGGTCAGGAGCCCCAGTGGAACAGAGCTAGGTGAATTTGGGTGCTGAATAAACCTTGAAAGTGTAGAAACCTGTACTTCTTGGGGCTGGGCTTGTGGCTCAGTGGCAGAGCGCTTGCCTTGCACATGTGAGGCACTGGGTTCGATCCTCAGCACCACATAAAAATAAATAAATAAAATAAAGATATTGCATCTCTCTATAACTAAAAAATATTAAAAAAAAGAAACCTGTACTTCTTGAGCCTGGCTGTTTCAGATTCTTTACTTATTTGCTTTGGTGAGTGGTGGCACCCAGACCCAGAGTGAAAGCACTTTAGGGAAAATGAAGACAGGGAGGAAGAGAACATGGCATCTAGGTGTCTGACATACATCACTTTGCTCATGTCTTTGAGGAAGTTGGGTTTTGTTTCTAGGAAACAATTCCTGGTATATGTATGTGGGTACATGCTGCATATACCTGTTTGTGTACCACCGGGGCTTCTAAACCCCAGCTCAGCATTTACGATTACTAGGGCAAAGACCAGTCAGATTCTAAATAGCAAGGTTGCATTTGGTTAAAGATTTATCCCTCACAACAGAGATTATGCCATTCATTATTCATTGCTGCTGATAGTTCCCAAGTCCCTATGTACTCTGAGCCAAGTCCAGCCCTACCCCCAGCCCCATGCTCTTTCTCACTCCAGCTTGTTCTGAATGTCCTGTCCCGCCTGCTCCAGCAGTGCCCCTCGGATGAAGTTCCGAGGCACAGTGACGCGCTCTGCCACATTGCTCAGCATCTTATTGTGCCCTTCAGCCACCCGCATGGCTACGGGGCATAACTCCTGTGTTAGGCTGACCATGGATTCCAGGATCACCTAGTGTGGGGAGAAGGGAGGCCAGAGTCCCAAGGGGAGCAGTCAGGGCTGGCACTTCAGTGCAAGAAACGTTAGCCTGTCTATTCCAGTTCCCCATGGTGACACTGAGGGACCTGCCTAAGGACACAGATCTGTTAGAGCCTTGGACACTCAGGCTTCCCTACCTCATAATCAGTGCTTCTTCTATCCTACCACATAGAAAGGGGGAGAAACAGTCCCAGGATCAGAATTCAGAGAAGGGGAGGTTACAGTTTAGGGTCCAAGGTCAAAGCTTGCAGAAAAATCCAAGCCCCATATTGTTGTAATGCTTTTGCACAGGGGTGCTGTGGGTAGTCTCAACTGTGCATTTCCTTTTTACCCTCCTTCTCTGACTTCAATTCTTAGCTTTGGACATTGGTCAACACTGGGTTCCCATCATGGCCTCCTCCCTTCTCCAGGACTTGCCTGCAGCTCCTTGTCCACAGCCTTGGACACCTCACTGGCTACTGATTCCAGCCTCTGCCGCACAGGTCCGTCATTGGCCAGCACATGGCCCAGCTCATAGAGGCTGGGAAACAGCTAGGGAAGGAAGGGGTTAGGTTCAGAGACCAGAATCAGAGCCTAAAACGTCCCTGGGGGCTTTGGGCTAGGAGAGCAGATGCCTGGACACTCCTGGGTTAGTATGGTTGGCCTTCTTGGGTTCTCCAGACTGTCAGGGAGGGTGGGGCTGCAGAGGGCTCACCGCCCGGGAGTTTTTGGCATCCTTGATGAGGTCCCGAGCGTAGAGCAGCTCATCCTGCACAGGTTCCAAAGGGCACAGCCTCAGTGCCCGCACCTCCTCCTGCACTCGTCCACACAGCCGCTGCAGCATCTGGAGCACAGTGGCAGGATTGTCAGGGGTCTCAGGTCAGACCCTTTGGTCCATGCACCTGGTGCTGACATTGGCAGTGGTGGTAGTGATGTCTTTGGGTAGCCCCAGTCTCTCTCTTTAGAATTCCCTTCCTGAATGCTCAGTCAAGTTCCCAGAACCCTGTGCATCTCTTGTCTGGGGCTACTTGTTTTTCCACATATGTTTGGAGCCCACATTCTGAATACCCTGTCCTTTTGCTTTCCTACATGCTCAATCCAGTTATGTGATTACATGATGCCTCTTCCTGCCCCCACCCCATGCACTTCACCACCTTACCCCTGTACCCTTCATGCCCCATGTGTCCCAGAGGGAAACGTTTACTTGCTCGGCGCTGCTGGTCACCAGGCCCTGCTGTAGCCTGAAGGCCTGCTCCTGGGGGCATGTCTGAGAGTGGTTGTTCCTCACCAGGCACCATTGGATCTGGAGACCATGAAGTGGGTAGGATCAGGGCTAAGGACATGGGCTGCCCTCTGCCCCTTGCTTTCTCACCCTGCTTAAGATAGCACCCTCCACCTTCTGCCAGACGTCCTCCGTGCGCTCAGGGGCACTGCGGTAGGCTTGGGAGATGTCGCTCACCGGGAAGGACATGAAGCGCAGTGTATGGTTGCTGTGGGACACAGAATGGCTGGGTAGGGCAGGACCCCTGCTCCCCAAAGCCCACCCCTTGTGCATCATTTCCCCTCTTTCATGGTCCTTCCTTACACTTCTGTGGAGGAGACTGGTTGGGGCTGGGGTAGTTTAGGCCTGATCCTGGCAAGGGGAGGCAGGGGGCTTGGATCAGGGCAGGGCCTTGGTCCACTTACCTCTCTAGTGCCCTCGCAATATCCAGGAAGCCCAGGGCAGATGTATTGTTCCGATCCCATAGGATAGTTCTGAGGGAAGGTGAGCACTGGTTTGTCACCCCTTCCTCTAAAGCCCTCCCTCCTTTCCTGACTTAATGATGGTTCTGGGATGGGGGTCTTCCAAAGGTTGGAATACAAGGCATTGAGGCAAGAATGTGTACATACATATGTGTGTGTTGTGGGGGGTTGGAATTTTGGGTCGGAGAGTCCAGGTGTGGATCTCACCTGAGGGAGGAATTTATCTGCAGGGCCTTAGACAGCATCTTGGCCCCGATGTCCTCCATGCCATTGCCGCTCAGATCCACTTTGGCCAGGCAGGTGTTACTTCCCAGAGCATTGATGAGGATGCTAGTACGGAGCTTCAGTCGGGAGTCTGCCACTGACAGTGACTGCAGGGACTGAGTGGGCAAGCAGGGGTTGGGTCCAGTCCCCACAGTCCCCTGCCACTGGAGGTCCCCTCCTAGGCCCAGTCACTCACACAGTCCTCTTCCTGGATCAGTTGTACCAGCTTGTGGAGGATCTCCTCCAGGGTCCTGTGGGGAATTGGGGCTCAGAGTAGAAGGGGAAGGGGATGGGGTCATACTATTGAAGGAGGAGAGAGGTGGCCAGAGGTAATACAGTGAGCCAAGAGGATGGGTGGATGAAAGGATGAGGATCTCTGGGCGTGGGAAGGGGGCCTCACTTGGCCTTGACATTGAAGTTCTTGCCCAGGAACAGGTGCTTGAGGGACTTGTTCTTGCCAAGTGCAGGCACCAGGGTCAGGAGGTCCGAGTCGAACCCTGGTCAGTAGATGGGACAGGCCTGGCCTTGAGGCCTGAGGCTAACTGGGGTCTCCTCAGGGCTTCTTCCCTTTGTTCAAAGAGGTGTCCTACTCACCATTGTCTGACAGATCTAGGCTGCCCACACAGGTGACAGCCCCCAGCTGCTCCTGCAAGGCCTGGGCTCCTGCTGAGCGGAGCTGCAGAGACAGGGTAGAGCAGGCAAGGCCGGGATTGGGGTAAGAGATGGAGTGGGGGAATAGGGAACCTTTAATCCTCATAGACCAGAGTAGTAATGCCAGGGTTCCAAGGTCACACGAGGTTGTGGGTATAAAACCAGGGAGGTCCTTTATCTATACCCCATCCTTTTTCAAGGCTCTCTCTCTCCCTGTCAGAAAGACTGCTATTCCTAAAACAGCTTGCTCCTGCCCTCTGCTGGAAAAGCCTGGTATCTCCCACCCACCAAAGCTTTAGGTGGGGAGAACACAATGGTCTCTGGAAAAAGGGCCAGAGAGGGGAAGCAGAGGTGTGGTTAGGGCAAAGGGTTGCAGAGGAGTAGCACAGAGGTGAGAGGTGAGATGGAGCCAGGGTTTGACTCTGGTTGGAGAAATGAACACTGGGTGACAGGTGAGAATTTACCTCACAGCTGCTGAGGTCCAGGTGCAAATCACTGAGGTGACTGTTGAGGGAGAGGCCCTGAAGTAGCGCCCTGTAGGAGGAAGGTCAGTAGGCCCACATTTACCCTTCCTCTAGGTCCCTTTGGTTCCCTTGGACACCCCCCCAACCCTGCACCCACCAGACCTGAGGGCCTCCAGGGGCAGCCTTGTGGTTGATAGGTTGACGTGGCTCAGTGTGTAGGCGCTGCTGAAGAACTGCTTGAAGGCTGGTGGGGCCTCCCGGCCCTTCCTGTGGAGATCTCTGAGGTCAGCAAGGGAGGGGGATGACCACAGTTTGCCCTGTCCCTCCCTGCCCCTCCTGCCCCCACCTGTGGGAACAGCTGTTGCGAGCCAGGTTGAGGTAGGTGAGGTGGGAGCAGCAGCCATGAAGCAGGGCACCCAGAAGCTGTGGTGAGAGATATGGGGGGCCTCAGAGGGGCCAGGAGGTGAGGAGTGTGGTAGGTCAAGGACTCCTTCCGCCCTCCCCACCAAGGTCGGGGAGGTTCCCTTTCCCACTGTGGATGCACACTCAGCTTCTTAAAGCCTCAGTTTTGTCCTCTGTAGAAAGTGTGTCCATTCCCTGTCTGGTTCCCTGGGCTATGGAGAGGCTCACAGGCAGTGGATATGTAAAGCAGGGCCACCACTATTCCTAAGGTGCCTTTACTCAAGTTAGGGGAAACATCCTTTCCCACCAGTGGAGACACAGCCCTAGGCTAGGGTGCACAGCTGGAGTGAGGAGGTGAGGGCTGGCTTTTGGCATAGCAGGTGCAATCTCGAGACCTGGATATGGTGCACATAGGTATGAGCTACTGCTAAACTCCTCCTGGCAGCCTGCCCACCTCTGTACTCAGAGAAGGGGCAGGGGTGAGACAGAGACCCACCATAGCCTCCCCAAATCCCCTCAGCCTGGCACTCCCCATCACCAACCCCTCACCAAGTCAACAGCACAGTCAGTCCCCGACAGGTCCAGGTGCACCAGGGCATTGGGCTGGGCCAGGAAACTGTACAGAGCCTTAGGAAGAAAGGACAGACAGGCTACGGGAGAAGAGATGACAGAGTCTCTCTACCCCCAGGGGCAACGGGGTGAAAACTCCCTGGCCCTGAATCCTGAGCATGCTTCTGCAAAGGGTGAGGCTAATGTTCTGTGGACTCACATTGGCTTCGTCGGTGGCGAGCAGCCCAGGGTTCTTGCTCAGGTCCAGGTATCGAAGGGAGCTGGCGAAGGCCGGGTTGGCCCCAAATGTCTGGCCCAGTGCCTGGAGCCCTGAGCACAGCGAGCACTGGGCTGGGTTGGCCCTCATCCCCACCTCTTCCCCTCAATACATGACCCTTCCCCATTCCTAAATGTGGCTATATTCCACCCATAATCCCTGGAATGGTATGTGGATGTGTGGGTGCACCTCTGAGGCTCAGCATCACAGGGAGCACTTGGGGGAGGTCAGCAATCAGAGGTTAGGGGTCCTGGTGTGAGTACCTCGGGGGGAAATGGCAGTCTTGGCCAAGCACAGCTTGGTGAGGCCAGTGGGGAAGCAGAGTAGCTGCTGGCTCAGACTCAGGAAACCTGAGGAGTGGAGAGAATGGGCCCAGTGAGAGCTGGGCAGTAGGTGCAGGTGGTGTAGAGTCAGATGGGGGCTTGAGTAGGGTGCAGGCCTGGGGTCAAGGATAGAAATGCTGGGACAGGGGCTACCATCAGGCTGAAGAGCCACTGTTCAGACCCGGGTTGGGCTCTGGGCTAGGACAGGGGTCTGCATTGTGGTGGGATAGAATTCAGGGCTGGGGCTCACCCTTGTCCTCGATGGGGTTGTGGGACAGAGTGAGGGCATGCAGCACACAGCTCCCGTTCTCCCCAAACACCCCGGCCAGCTTCTGGACAAAGTCCCTTCGGGGAAGGGGAGGAAGGATTTGTCCGGAGCTGAGCCCCAGGTCCCAACCCGTGGGCTTCCCCTCCTCCTCTACCTGCCTGTCTGGCTGGCGCTGCAATGGTCAGAGGCCCTCAGAACAGGGGAGCAGCTTGGGGCCTGCCAGGGACCTTGTCACCTCTCTGGAGTACCTGAGGGCATGCCACACCTTAGGAAGTTGTGCTGAGACAAAGCCCAGCTTTGAGTCCTCAAGACTGCCACCCTGCTTGGCATTTGATGGAAAACAGGGATAAGGTATGGCAAGAACTAGGGAAAGGCCAATGAATTTGGGCATTGGGAGCCTGAGGTCTGAGTTCCAGCTTGACCACTAACTTGATTTGTGCCCTCTTTGGGTCTCAGCTTCCTTCCTCTCTGGAAAGTGAGGAGCTGGATGAGATAGTTCAGGGACCCCATGCTCTGAGGTTTTAGAACTCTTAAGACTACATGAAGGGGATACCACTGCCCACAGAGGAAGCTGGCCTCACGTCTTAAGTCCAGCATTGTCCAGCACTAGCTCTTCCAGGCTCCCCGACTTGCTCAGGGTATGTAGCACCTGTTCTAGAACTTCTGAACCCTGAGGACAGAAAGGTTCTAAGATCAGGAGCCAAGGAGGAAACTCCCCTGCCGTCCCCTCTCTCCTACTTCCTACCAGCCGCAGGTCTTTGCAGTAGAGTTTGGTAAACCACTGGTTGTAGGCCAGGGCTGCCACCATTAGGGCCAAATCTCTGTGGGGATAGTGAAGAGAGGAGGAAGTGGTAAGTAGGTGGCTGGGGTAGGAAAGAAGAGACCAATGATGGGGGTAATTGGACTGGGGAAAGATGGCTAGATACCAGTGGAGTTGGGAGTGTGGAGTTGGGGAGATAGAGCAGGGGCTGGGTGGGACCAGAAGGGAGATCCTGGGAAGGGCCAGGGTTGAACAGAGGTGGGGAATTTGGGGGTTAAGTCTCTGCCCCAACTGCTTACCGGCTCTCTAAGTGGCTGAAATCCAGAAGATTGAACTCACGGTTATCCTCAGCATGGTAAATGGTATCCACATCCTTGGAGAGATGGAACTAGCTCACACCTGCTCCCCACCCCCTCATCTGCTCCTCCCTCCAGGTCCCACTGGCTTCCTGCTAAGTCCCTGCTCAACGCACCCATTGCACCTCCTCACGGCAGTGCAGCCCATTGTAGTCACACAGGGCAGCATAGGTCTCGGAGAAACCACCTGTGGAGAGGAGATGGACTGGCTCCATGAAGGGCAAGGGGATGTGAAACAGCTTGGGGTTCAAGGTCACCATATGTGCTAGTATCCTAGGTTCCTGCTACATCATGCAGCTCCTGAGATCCGGGAACATCAAGGCAGGCAAAGACTCCTCAAGGCAAAATCCCATGCACAAAGGGCTCTGGACATGGGGCAGAATGACCTGGGTCCCACATTCCTTGTGTTTGCCCCTGCTCACCACACACACTATGGGTGGTAGATGTTGAAGTCTCAGAGTTGGGGGATGTGTCTCGGGGGCCCTCAGGTGTGTCCACATTTCCACGTCGGATCAAACACCTGGAAAATGAACAAATCATCCAAGAGTGGGATCGAAAGAGGCTCTCAATTATTTCCCCTGTTATAGCTTTTGTGCCCCCAGGAAAAAGCAGGAGGGGAACATGAGCACTCTTTTTCTAGGTTGTCTAGTTGTCTAAGTCTCATTGTTGTCTAATCCCTTGAGATACCCCTTGTTTGCCACTCACCCAGGGCCAGGGCAGACCTTGGAGAGGGCAGAGCTCACATGTCGCGTCACCTGGTCCACGCTCTCAGCTGATGGCAGTCGCATGCTCACCATGCCGCGCTCCGTCTCCACCAGGATCTGGGGGGAGGGAGCGGCAGAGCCTTAGACATTGACTCTCTCCTCCAGTTGGCCCAATAGTGGCATGCAGAACGCTGGTGATCACCTGGTTCTGACTGAGCGTGTTGAAGGCACGGATCTCCAGGACATTGAAGGAGCTCTCCACCTGGAGGGATGGAGATGCTCAGTTCCTGATTAGGACCTTGTTGCCAGGCTCAGAAGGGAGCATGCTAGTCTTCTCTGCTCAACTCACCTTGGCAGGGACTTTAAGGGGGAAGAGGTGGAGGCGCCAGGAGGTCAGGGCCTGCAGAGAAGAGTATCAGCTGCTCATGGCAGCTGCCTGGGCCCTGGTGACCCTGCCTTCCTTTAGCCCCCTCAACTCTGCTCTTGGAGTTTCCTTTTCTTTCCTGCCCTACCTTAGGTTCCTAGACATCAGCCCAGCCCACCCTGCCCCTCCCCCAGGCTTTATCTCCTCAGCTGTTCTCCCATTTCTGTCTCTCCTGTCTAGCTCCCTACAGCTCAGTTGCTCTCACCAACTCCCTTTACCCCACCAAGATCAATGCCCTCACCAGCACTCGGTCCTCAAACTTCTTGGGTTTTGTCTCTAGCTTCACTCGATGTTGCTGGAGCACAGCCCCTTGGCTCAGGCACCTCCGGATGCTGTCTGCAGATGGGTGGGGGCCTGCTCAGAGCTCCCCTCACCCTGGCCACCCCCACTCCCTCAGGGTTGTTCAGATAGAGGCAGAGGCAGGGGCAGATTAGAGGAGAGAGAAACAGGGACAAAGAAGTATGGTACAGAGACTTTTCCTTCGTGGGTGACTTTTCCTATTGGAGAGGGAATGTAGAATGGAGAAAACTCTGGCTCCTGATGTCCCTGAGTTAGGGGACAGTAGCTGAGTGGCACTGCCTGTAGGAGGGTATGTCTTATACCTCTGAGGGTGTGAAGGATTTCTCCAGCCCATCAACACATACACAGTGAGTCAGTATGTGGGGGTGTGGGGGTGTCCCCTGACTGTATCCTAGGTGGTCTGGGTGTGGGAGTCTGACTTTACTACGAGTGTGTATGTATGCCTTCTGACAATGCCAGGGAGCCTGAGTGTGGCATTGGCAGGGACAGAGAAGTGTGAATGAGTCTGCTGGCTTGCTACTGTGAAAGGGCACAGTGCCAGACAGTTCGTGTGTGTGTGTGTGTGTGTGTATGTGTGTGTATGTGTGTGTTGGTGGTGGTGGGGGAAGGATTTAATGTTTAAATGAGCCCCATACCCACATACCCATCTGCTGGCAGAACCATCCGGATATCCCATAGTGTGCATATGTACACGTGTGCAGTGGGGGTACATGTGTGTGGTGGAGGTACAGTTTCTGTAAAGATGTGTATACACACATCTCATGATTGTGATCCAGTGTGTGAGGGTATCTGTGGGAAATCGCCACAGTGCATCATGGCTCTTAGCATCCTTGAGCTCTCTGCGTGGGCTAGCCTGTGCTCAGCCTCTGGGGTCAGGGTTGTGGCACTGCTGGGGGTGGGGGCAGGCCTTGGTTTGGGCTAAGTATGAGAACCTATGAAACCAGAAGAGGCTTTGAAGTGTGGGTGGTGGGTAATGAGAAGAGGGCAGGTTGGGAAGGGGGCTGTGGGAGGTAAGCTGAAGGGACCCTGCTTTTGATTTTAGCTTCAGTCCAGAGCCTCTTTCCTGACTCCCTTCTTTGCCCCGATGGCCTGGTCGATGCCAGGCATCTAGGGGGCTCTCTCCCGGGTCAGTTCCGGGGCGGGGCCGAGAAGAGGGAGGGTGTTAAGACAAGCAGCGGTCAGGACCAGGGGCAGCTCCCATCGCCTGGCGGGGCGGGCCTGGCCCCGCCCGGCGGGGGTGGGGGGAAAGCAAGGACTCTAAGGAGGGGACACTGGACACCTCACCGAGGGGTGGGTCAGGAACGCTAAGCGTCAGCCCCAGAAAGCGCAAGGGAACTGCACCTGTCACCCAAGAGCGGGACGGGCGGCTCCAGGATAGGAAGGTCCTTGGTAGGGTGAGGCGAGCGGGGCAGAGGAGGATGCTCCGGGGACAGCGATGCCAGGGCTGGGATGCAGGAGTAGGGGGCTGCCTTGGAGCGAGGATGCATGAGGGGGCAGGAGGCACCGGGCTTGGGTCTGACCACGGGCAGGAAAGCACTGGTCTGGGATGCTCCCGGACGGGGCGTCCCGGAGACCAAGGCAGCCTCCTACCTTGCAGCTCGCGGGTGAGCTCCACGCTGGCCTTGGCCATGGCGGTCGCTGCTGCTGCTGCTGCTGCTGCTGTTGCTGCAGAGAAGCCGCCGCCGCCGCCGCCGGGGAGCCGCGGCACATGCTAGTCCCGGCTCCGGCAGGGCCCGGGCGCTGAGCGCTGCAGCAGCGACCGAGCCCGCTCCAGTCAGGGGCGGCTGCGCGAGCGCTCCTCCCCCCGCCTCGGAGCGCCGGGTCTCCCGCCCCGCCCGGAGAAGTGCTGAACTGAGCATGCGCGCTGCGCTGCCTAGCCGCGTGAGACCCCGCGCGCGCTCGCGCCGACCCCTCCTGCGGGCTACCTAGTGAGAGGCCCAGAGCACGTCGCCTGGTGTTTGGGGTATCTCCCGGGCCGGGGGCAGCGTTCCTGCTCTCCGTGCCACCTACTCACTGGGCACCTAGGGCAGAACCCCCAATTTCTTTGTTTATGGGCCTGGGTACACCTCCTTGGGCCATTCTTGCAGAGCCCCTCCCCTTTCCCCCGGCAGCTCAGGACCCATTCAGCTCGTCCTTGCTGACCCTGGAGGGAACTCCAAACCAAGGGCGATCCTGGGAGAGGACCTGGCCGGATCTGGGGGAGTTCGTCCCTATTCCTTGCTTGCCCGCCCAGGCTCGGGGATCCCCGTAGCGTCTTTGGCACATCCCTTGGGTTGTGAGGCTCGGAGTAGCACCTGGGAGTTTCCGAACCACCTCCTCCCAGCTGGCAGCTCTGCAGACACCTCCACCCTCAAGCGTCACACTCAAATCCTGGAGACCAGGAAGAGTGCTGAGGGGATGCAGAGATTAGCCTGCCCGGACCTCTGCTCTGTGCTCAGCTCCATACTTAAGCACCCGGCACAGAAATGAACACGCTGATTCAGAGCAACGCGATCATATGCATTTTATTTGCACCTCATTTGCAAGTTGTTAATTTCCAGCCCTGCTCCTTCCACTCCAGGTTCCTTCTCCCCCTCCCCCCATCTACCTTCAAATTCCCGGGATAGGGTGGGGAGTGGTGGTGGTGGGGAATACTTGTTGGTCTTTGTCAAGGTAGACACAGCCTTCTCAGGTTCACAGTGTTTTCAGGGCAAGCCTTATCCACACCACAGCAACAGTGGGAATCCTCATCAGACCACATCTTGACAGCAGGCAAGGCTGGACCTTATCACAGGGCAGAAGAGATTTTGCGTGATGAGCAATAAGATGGGCAGAGGTGGGAAAGGTCAGCAGAAGAATGCTGGAATGGCCCCCAGGAGCTGGAACTAACCTCTGCCCTAGTGGGCTGCCTTCTGTTCCTCAGAGGCGGGATGGGGTTCCTCCTCCAACTACTACTGTCTCCCCAGTGATATAACTAGCGTCCTCCGAACACAAGAAAGACACGATGCCTGCACAGTCCTCAGGCTTGCCTAATCTGGGGAACAGGAGAACAAGGAAGGAAGTAAAAATCAAACAGGCCAGGCCCCCCTCACCTGGCCCACAGGAAATGAAATTTGCTTAAAGAAGAATTACCAGTTGATTTTTCAGAAAGAGTGTACAAGCTTTCTGCTTATTAAATAGGGTTACCATTTCATAATTGTAAAATTATAATTACCATTATGATTTAGTATAAATATAACAACTATACTCTGAAAAAAAACATTACACATTATATTTAAATAATAGACATTCTGTTTCTTAGAGAGCTCAGGACACCAAAATCCAAAGTTAAATAGTGGTTTAAAATGATTCCATTTATAAGCTCTTCAGGACTTTTTCAAGTCTATTTTTGTCCCTTAAAGTCTAGTTTGCTTTGTAAGAATGTGCTAATTCTCATTGTTTGTATGAATGATCTCATAGTTAGGAAACACTTAAACTGCTGTAGAATACTCTTGAGGTGGGTAGAGTAAGTAACTCAAACCTAGAAGGCTTGGGATTGTGGTTCTCTGAGCTACCTGTACATTGCAATCATTTGGGAGGCAAAACAATGACAACAACAAATAAATGAAGAAAGAAAAAAGATTTGTAGGCACCACCATGGATCAATTAAAGAAGAATCTCTGGGCAATAGGTCTGAGCCACTGAAGTTTAAAAAACTCCCTAAGCCAGGGCTGTCTATAATTCCAGCAACTTGGGAGGCTGAAGTGAGAGGATCACAAGTTGGAGACCAGCTTGGGCATTGTAGTGAAACCCTATCTCAAAATAAAAGGGCTGGGGGGTATAGTTCAGTGGTAAAGTGCCCCTAGATTCAATTCCCAGTATGGGAAAAAAAAATTTTTTTCCAAAGCCATATCAGAATGGCTTTGGAAGAACTTGAGGGATTCTGGGATGTTTAGACCAGTAAAGAGGTAGGTATTGCTGGCATTTGTCCTTGAGGGGTCATACTGGAGATGCTAAAGACAAGAGTGCCCAGAAGCCAGAAGGTGGAGAGAGGCAGGTCACTTAAGAAAGGGAACCCAACAAAGGTGTCTGAATACTTCAGCCAGCCCCCTAGGGAAGAGGAGTTTGAGCCTTAGTAAAGCTCTTCATTTCTTTTATTTGGATTGTGGGATCACCAACCTGAGCTTTGGAAATGTGACTTTTTATTCAAGAAGAACTACAATAGTCTCAGTTTTGATTTTGGTTTCTAGTCTCTATGAATGCCCAGGGGTGGAGGTAGACAGTAAAGAGGAGGACCTGTCCTAGAGCTCCACTCTGCTGAAACCCTAATGCCTCTGCTTTTTTTTTTTTTTTTTTTGCAGTGGAAACAGCAGCCTTGTTGGCCAGACCACTGGAAGAGTAGAGTTTATGAAACTGAGAAGTTTGGGAAGCAGAGGAGGGGATGCCCGTGTTCCTTATGGGAGTGAGGTGGTAAGCTATGGGCTGTGACAGAACTTTTTTGGGACAGAACTTTTCATCTTTATCCCTCCTAGTCCTCTCTGACAGCTTACCTTCTGATATGCATGAATTCTTTCATTCTGTCCTCTCTTTCCTTGTCTTTCCACAACTGCAGGAAAAAGGGGAATCTGTTTATGGTAAGAGGAAACTGAGGGGCAGTGAGGGAAAGAAACTGTCTGTTCCCATGTCAGTGGGGAGGAAGGATGGAGAGATGCCCCCTTTCATTTCCAGTTCCTTCTTGGCTCCCAACTCCCCACTGCCCTTCTCTGTTTCATTCTTTTCAGGAGTTAGGGAGGCATCTTGCTGGGTCTCACCAGTTCTCATTAACTTCAGAAGACATGAAACAGTATGAGTAGAGTCAGAATTACTACAGCTCAGGAAAGGAGTGTGGGGGACTCTGGTCTGGGGAAGGTGGCTGGTATAAAGAGGGAATATAGAAAAGCCTAGGAAGGAGGTATGGAAATGGGTGATAGCTCAGGATTCAGGTACTGAGTTTCCCTATCCAAAAAGATGAATGCCCTTCCAGGGGTCCCAGGGAGATGCAGAGCTCCCCTTCCTCACCACACTGCTGAAATTGGTCCTGATGAGTCCAGGTGCCAGGCAATTCACTCTAATGTTCTTTGGGGCCAGCTCTAAGGCCAGGTTCTTGGTAAGGCCCAACAAGGCTGTTTTACTAACATTATAAGGACCCAGGCCCTGGGGAGAGAAGAGAACAGGTGGTCTCTTAGTTTCCAGGTCATTCTTGGTTCTCATTTGACATCAAGGGCAGCAGTTAATGAGGCATCTTTTGTAAAGGACGGTAGGAGGAAACCATCTTGTTTCTACCTCTAGGTTAGAGTTCAGGAGGCAAGTCATTTATTTTGTGGGAAGGGGTGTGGTGGTGTGATTCTGAAAGGGGACACATACTTTAGGGGAACTGGAGAAATGGAAAGACTTGGGATGGAGAGTGGGAGGAATGTGGCAGGCAAAGGGGTTCTTACAGGAAACGGAGTGAAAGCTCCTATGGAAGCCACAATCACCACTGAGCCACTTCTGTAAAAAAAAAGAAAACTGACATCTTCCTGGCATAAACCACTGCCCTCTGCCTGTGGAGGGCCCCATCTCACCCAGGCTCCCTCTCACTCATGGTACCCTCGCTTCTCCATCTCTGGCACCACTGCCTTTGTCATCAGGGCTGTAGCCTTCACATTAACATCCAGAACCTGAAATGGAAAGAAGGGGAGATAGCATGAGAAGGACATGGAGGAGCAGATGATGAGTAGGCACAGTGGGCACCTGGCTCTGCTGGTTAGAGCTGGTAGAGACTTCAGGGATCATTTACCTGGACCTGACAAGGGAAGAACCCTGGGCTTAGGGGGAGGTCCTTCTTACTAGCTCATTCAGCTATGTTCAAGTGTGGAAGAATGGAGAGAGTTAATCCTTTCTAACTAGCCAAGTGTGATTTGGCTCAGAATGAATGAAAACTCTCCAGGCTGCTTTGGATTTGAGCTGGGTTTTCTATGTTTCTTCAAAGTAGGGAGAGTCTGGAATTCGATCGCCTCCTAGACCTGCCTTAGAGTGGGCAGCACAGGGTAGTTTTAGCACTCTTCTGGCTTCTGGGTGCAGGGAGTGGATTGCTCTTGGCCCTCCAAGATGGACTGTCTGGCTGGTCATTTATCGGAAAGTGGGATCATGAGGAAGTACTTTTTGGGGAAGCACAGGCTACAATCAAAACACCCACATCCCAAATTTAAAGCAAATGTATGATCTTGCTTACAGTGTTCTAAACACTCCTGGGATATTTCTCTCCTATGCCCCTAAGCCAGTTTCTTATTCTGAAAATTTTCAATCTTATAAAAAGTTGAAATAGAAGTGTAGTGAATATCCAGCTGTCCCTCACCTGAATTCACCCATTGTTCACATGTTGCTCCATTTCTCTTTTCTATGTATCCATAGTTTTTTAAAAAATGAACCAATGAAGGTAAGCTACAGACATGATAATGCTCTATCCCTAGATACTTTAAAACACATTGCTAAAGAATAAGAAGATTCTTTTGCACAACCACAATTCATTATCATACTTGAGAAATTTAACAATAATACATTTCATTTATTGCAATGCCCGTAATAAACTTTTCCCAAATGTCCCCCAAATTTCTTTCTTAAAAAATTTCAGAGTATAGGGGCTGGGGTTGTGGCTCAGTGGTAAAGAGCTTGCCTTGCATGCATGAGGCTCTGGGTTCAATCCTCAGCACCACATAAAATAAATAAATAAAACAAAGATTTTTTTTTTTAAATTTCTTAGGTGTAGATGGACTCAACACAATGCCTTTATTTTTTATGTGGTGCTGAGGATCGAACCCGGGTCCCGCCGGTGCTAGGCAAGCACTCTACCGCTGAGCCACAATCCCAGTCCCAAAACAAAGATTTTTTAAAAATTAAGAGTATAATTAAGGATCAATCATTGCATTTAGGTGTGGTGCGCCATTATATTAAAAATATATAAACTAAAAAGAAAGACTATGTGATTAAAAGCTGATTTTCATGTGGTCTCTATTTAGACTTCATGAAAGATTTTTTTTTTTAAATATTTATTTTTAGTTTTCGGCAGACACAACATCTTTGTTTGTATGTGGTGCTGAGGATCGAACCTGGGCCACACGCATGCCAGGCGAGTGCGCTACCGCTTGAGCTACATCACCAGCCCTGAAAGATGTTTCTTTAAAGAATATCAACATCAGGATCTGGCTCACTGAGGAACATTTTCGCACTTTGGTCTTTATGTGCGTGCAAAGTTGATAAATTATAATATTTTAGTTTCTTATACTTTGCTGTTGAGAAATTATATCTGAGTAAAAAAACAAAACCAGAGGAGATCATAAGAAATTTAGCATTTCAAATCATGTGGAAATGTTTGTCTTAGTAAATTAAGTTAAATATTTTAATTAAAGTTTTATAATTAGAGGATGTAGGTGTGTAAAATATGAGCATGATGCAATCATACATGTTCACATAAAAACAAATATTCTAGCACTTGGATTTAGAAATCTGGATCTCAGATTTTCTTAATACTGCAATTAAGAAGAAAAAACAATGGCTGGGACTGTGGCTCAGTGGAAGTGCACTTGCCTAGCATGTGTGGGGCACTGGGTTTGATTCTCAGCACCATGTATAAGTAAATAAAATAAAGATCTACCAACAACTAAGGGACAAAATATTAAAGAAGAAAAAACAAAACAAAAAACTCCAGATCTTTCCCTGATATAAAACAGCAGAAACTCTGGTCATTTCACCAGAATCGGTATTTCATTTAACTAACAGCTATTAACATTTTCAACTAATGAAAAAGCATTCTTTTTTGGCAGCTGAAAAGAGATGGGTGGGTGTGTAAGTTGTTGGCCTTTTAGCTGCCATGTCTCTGTGGGAAATAAACCAGGAAGAAAGACGTGGCTAAGTGTGCTTGGAGAGAGAGCTGGGGAAGGGAAAGAGAAGGTGGCCAGCACAGAGCAAATGGAAGAAGATAAAACTGAGATGAGCTGGGAGTGTGGCTCAGTGGTAGAACCCTTGCCTTGCCATAAGGCCCACAGGACTGAAAAACAAAACAACAACAACCAAAGAGCCTCAAAGCAGAAATGAAAAAGAATAACAGGAAAGAGGAAGCCACCCCCTTATTTGCCCTTTACAAGGTGCATGCCAGGTGTGTGGCATATCACATTTATGTGGCACTTGACAAAGGCATCTAAAAACAGACCAAGTTTGGGCTGAATGTTTTTTGACTGACCCCTGCTGCTTTATGCTCTCTCACCTTGTCCCACACTTCCTCAGTAGCATCCATCAGGCTTCCAAAGAAAGGGCTGACAGCAGCATTGGAGACCAGAATATCAATACCCCCATGAAGTTTCACAGCCTAGGGAGTGAAGGAAGGTCTGTCTGGTTAGGGCTGCAGGTTAGTAAGGGAAGTGAATTTACCAATGTTGATAAGAAATTTCTTCTTAGAACAGTTGTCAAAATGATCTCTTTTTTTTAGAAATATTATTTTTTAGATGTTGGTGGACCTTTATTCTATTCATTATTTCTATGTGGTGCTGAGAATTGAACCCAGTGCCTCACATGTGCTAGGCAAGTGCTCTACCACTGAGCCACAGCCCCAGTCCTCAAAATGATCTCTTTTCCTTGAAACATTTTCTCTCCAAAGTTACCCTAAGCTCTGCTGTTAACCAGTTAAGGTTGTCTTATTTCTTTTACAGTGTTTCCAGCCTGTCTGTTCTCTTCTAAAAGTGTCCATAACCCTTTACTCTAGCCTTTATACTTTCTCTTTGGGAGCTCTTTCATTCTCGACCCTCACCTCAAAATCTGTTTCTACACCCCTCCACTTCACAGTAAGCTCTAGCCCCATTTCCCCCAGTGCTTGCTGTCCATTCTCCTTGAATGAGCTGCCATTATCTCAGAGTAAAGCTGTCCACTCTTATCTGAATGGAGAAGCTGTTTAAATAGCTTTCCCGTGGAAAGTTACCACTGCAGGGGCCTTTGATCATCTAGCCCAGTGTCCTCTGGTGGAGGTATAACTCCATATGTAACTGAGATCCAGGGAAGTTAATTTTTCAATATCATATTAAGGTAGGATAGAAGAAATATAAAAGAAAGAAAGGAGACCAAAGGAAGGACAAGAAAAATATAACTTTAATCTGGAAGCCATACTTTTCCTCTTAGACCTGTCACTTCCCACGTCATTTCTCTCTCCCAGGCCTATCACTCCCAAATTTCTGGGAATCTGTAAGCATTAGACTTACTGTAAATTCACCCACTTATGAAAATTACCTTATGCACTGTTAATTAGCACATGTAATAAACAGATTAAACAAAGAGAGATACGATATTTTAAGAAACCTGTAACCTAGGGTACTTTCCAATGTTCTCTACTGATCAGGAAATGGAGACCATGTCAGCCTAAAGATTCTGAAATTGTAAGACCACATAAACTATCTTGTGATCACTAGACTGATATCATTCTCACATGCCCATCTCTCGCAAAGAAGAGCCCAAGAATCCCAAAAGCATCTCTCACTCCCAAAATGCCCACATTCTCCCTGGAATGTACATTCATGACTTTCCTATATAAATCTCTATGCTTCTAACTGACACGTCCTTAAATTCATATCTGCAACATTTGTCAAGAACCCCACTGCCCGGAGTTGAGGACCCCTCTCCGGGAACTCCTGAGACTTCTTCAAGTGACTGTACAACTCAGTAATGACACATTAGGGTCTGCTAAGAACAGGAGGTCAGATCATTCCATGTTTAGGAAAGGTAAAGGGATTTGATTTGCTCAGGGGACAAAACTACTTGGTGGTGGCAGAACTGAGGCCTGTCTCCTATTTTATAGCACAAAGCTAATTTATAAGAACCCTCTGAAAGTGACTTGAGATTATGAAACCAGCTGCCTAGGAGAGTTAGGATGGGTTTAAAGGATGGGTTTAAACCAGCCTGGATTTAAAGGAGCTCCTCACTCAACTTTGATGCCATTTCTCTCTCATCTTTCTGGACTGGAGACATGGGAAATTCAAGGCAGAAATTGAGGTTTAAACTGGGAAAGCCAAGAAAGGGAAATATCTTCTTAATAAGTGGTAAGTAGGTGGAGAGGCACGTGCTAGAGTAACAAATGGCCAAGGAGAACCTGCCAACAAGGGTTTTCAATACTGAGCTACCCTGAAACCAGACTTTGCATTTGCTCAGTACTGGCAATTTTGATGCCTTGGGCAAGTAGCACTAAATGGGCCCTCAATCAACTTTGTGCCTCAGATTTGGCACACTAGGGGTATTATTAACAATGTACACCATCTGCTAGTTTCTCCTTTTAACTAATTATTCTTGCTAACTAGGTGCTAAGCTTAGTTGTTTCTTTGCTGCTAAAGGAGTGCCTGAACTGTCAACATGGAGATTTAACAAAATTTAAAGTCACATAATCTTTTAAAACCAGTACCAATACTTTCTTATACTCTCTAAATTTTGGTGCTGTGGCTTGAAGCCCCAGTCACCTGCCTCAACGCTGTGTATGGACCTGTGAGAAGGAAAGCACAGATGTTGCTAAGTGATACGTGTGTGTGCTGTGCTCTGTGTGTGCCTGTCTGGGGGGGTGAGAGGATGGGAGATTGCACTAGAATCACTCTGCTGTGCACCCTGTCTTCCTCCCCTTCCAGGCCTGTCAACACAGAGGGGGAGAAGGCTGGGCTTTGATTGAACAATGACAGAAACAGCAAAGATGAATGAGGACGTTACCTACGACCATCGGGTTGTCTTCTAAGTCTTGCTCTACATTGTGTGATCACTATTCTAAAGTGGCTAGGAATTGTTTGTATTTTGACAGTTATTTTTCTTTTTAGAAAAAGTATAATCAAGCAGAGAAGCTACTATTAATCTGGTGTCTGCTCACCGGCACACCATTGGAAAGCTTTGCGGTGTAATTAGGAGGCCACCAGTAGTAACCATCCTCAGGGCAGCAGCTTTTCTCATCACATGGCAACAGGCAGAACACATCTCAAATTGCTGACAATTATCCTATCATTCTCTATCCTGACAATATCCATGCAAACTCCCAGAAAGTTGGTTTTGATTTTTCTCTTATTTCTCATTTCTTGACATATGTTTGGGAAAATATTGTTTGGTTCCACTAAAGTTCTCTTGGGTGATCCACCACCACTAATGTCCTTGGCTCAGGGTCTTCTCTATTTATTCCTCCCACCACTGTCAGATTATCCTTCTTCAATAATCATTTTTATCTTGCTTAAAGCCTCACATGGTTTCTTATTTCCTACACGGACATCTAAACCCCTTTGGGAATCTGTACTCCTGAGCCTGTGCTCTCTGTTGTGTACTGACAGTGTTCCCCATCCCTTTCATTCCCTTCTTGGCTGTCTGCTCATTTTTGCAGGGTCATCTGGCACCCCATCCCTGCTCATTCTCTGGGATGGGATGGTTCTCAGACTTCTGTCTACTCCCACTCATTTATCAAGGTCTAGCTCAAGCCCCACTTCTGGGCCAGGGCTGAAGGATTTGTTAAGTAGACCTGATGGGTGCCAGAGGATGTATTCCCAACAGGACTTTGACATTAAAATATTATATTGTAAAAACAAACAAAATTCTTAAATTGTGTGAGGCCCTGGGTTCGAACCCTGATACTTCAAAACAAAACAAAACAACAAAGAAACAAACAAACACCCTCCTCTCCCCAACTATATACATTTCAAATGGTTGGTCATTAATGGCCCAGTCTCCTCTACCCTCAGTATCAAGGCCCCAGTGTTAGGCTCTGTCCAGTAGTCTATGCCCAGCAAGGTGACCTTCTTAGATTCACATTTGACCCTTTGCAAAGCATTTGAACATTTGCCAAACTGTTCCTTAAAAATGGAATCACCTTGTTCTGTGTACCATACTACTGTCTACTATTGTTTAAGGTTCTCAGTTTCTAAGAAAATTACCCAAATTATATCTGCTAACCTTCCAGTCTGTTAGTACAATCCTGTACCTTCCCATAGGTTCTCTCATTCACTCTGTGAAATAAAGCATGTGCCCCAAGGCTTGAGGGGAGAGGAGCCTGATGGTCCATATTTTCTTGTGCAGTTGGAAGGCTGGCATCAAGTACCAACCCTGTTGTTGGCTTAGCACTTTCTTTGAGACTAAAGTCCATATGGATACCTAAAGCCTCGCTCTATGCCAATGAGGAAGTGCCTGATAGTTCATAGGCAGCCAAAAAAGGAAGTCAGAGTTGAATCACAACTCTTTCTCTACTGGCTGTGGAAACTTGGGAAGTGGCTCCACCTATCTGAATCAGTCTCTGTAAACAGGAGGAACAGTTCTTCCCTTGTGTGGGTTGTTGTCAGGTTGTAAGGTTTTGAACACAGTAAATGGTACATAGTAGACAGCTGAAACATGGTAGGCTGCCTCTGATGAGTTCCCAGAGACTCTATAAATTGGAGAACAGGGGATTGTTTATTAGTTCATGGGTGAGAACATTAATTTTGTGATTATATTTATATTGACCCTTCTCATCTGTACCATTACATTGAAAACTACTAGATAATGAGGCCGAATGGATTTTTGGGGGAGTACCCAAGAGATGAGGCAGAGTTGAAGCATTAGAGTAGTTTTTGGATTCTCTGGGATGGGATGGTTCTCAGACTTCAGGATATAGACAGCAGAAGGGCACACAATAAAATGTGTTAGTGGACCAGTACAGGCATATGAAATGCATGTTATGTTAACAGCACTATGTTGGATCTCACCAATACTAGCTAGGAAAACACAAATGGAGGCTCAGCCTGGCTTCCTTCTGCCATCTCCTGGCTTGGTGCCCATATCCCTGCTGCTCACCATAGCCACCAACCGCTCCCGGTCCTCGGCCTTCCCCACATGGCACACGGTGCCAGTCACGCTCAGCCCCTCCCCCTGCAGTATGTTCATGGCCTTGTCCACGTTCTGCTGCTTCCGGCTGCTGATAACCACATGGGCCCCATCCTGGGCCAGGCGCCGGGCAATGGCTAGGCCAATCCTGTGGGCAGAAAGAGACAAAGACTATTAAGGCCTGTACAGGGGAGGAAGCTGAAAGGATGGGCTTTGCTTGGGTTTGGATTCCAGATCTCTCTTTGAATGACTTGGTGCTTCTTTTTTGGGGGGTACCAGGGATTGAACTTAGGGGCACTCCATCACTGAGCCACATCATCTATTTTGTATTTTATTTAGAGACAGAGTCTTACTGAGTTGCTTAGGTCCTCACTTAGTTGCTGAGGCTGAGGATGACTTTGAACTCACGATCCTCCTGCCTCAGCCTCCCGAGCTGCTGGGATTACAGGTGTGGGCCACCGTGCTTGGCCCTTAGTGTTTCTATTAGGTGTAACATAGGCCTAATGGCACTGTCAATACCATGCAGGTGGACATGCTTAGCTCGTTTTATTATGATTTTGTCCCTCAGCCTTGGTTCCCAGGAACAGCCTTAGTTCCTGCCCCACCCTGGTGACAGGCCTCATACCCAGTGCGGACTGAGGGGAGAGAAATAAGCTGGTGTGCTGCTGTAGCAGCTGTGTCTGTGCTTTGAGGGTCTTACTGGAGAGCTACCCTATCCTCCAAAATCTCCTTTACTAGAGGCATCTTTTTCTTTTTTGGGGGGGGGTACTGGGGATTTAACCCAGGGGCATTTAACCACTGAGCCACATCCCCAGCCCTATTTTGTATTTTATTTAGAGACAGGGTCTCTAAATAAAATACAAAATATTTAGTTGCTTAGGGCTCACTAAGTTGCTGAGGCTGGCTTTGAACTTTCTATCCTCCTGCCTCAGCCTCCCCAGCCTCTGAGATTACAGGTGGGATTACAGGGACATGCCACCACACCGGGCCAACTACATCATTCTTAAACATTCTATCCTTAGTTATGTTTTGGGGTATATGAGGAATGATGGCTAAAAATGTAAATATTTAAATGTAGGCCTGGGAAGCAAGGGTTACACATTTTACAATTGCCAGCCATTAGTGTTTCACATACATCTGTATTTCAGATTCTTGAGGAGCTGGCATCTAGCAAAGTCCTGTGGGATAAAGAAACAGGATGGATAAGAGTAGTGGGTAAGAAGACACAGGCTATAGGTAGGGTGGGCCAAAATGTACTGACCTAAACAATAATCTGGCGACATGGGTCTGTGTCCCATCTGGGTAAGGGGTGGGGGGTGCTCTGGGAAACTTGTCAGATGCCCAAATGGGTATCTGGAACATTTTCATGGTGGACGGAAACAGTGAAATAGTTTTGAAATCTGAACTCTTGTGTTTCTGGTCTTCCCATATTCTAGGTGGAGCTGTTGATTGGGGCAGCCCAGAGCACGGGGGGGGGGGGGGGGGGGGCGGGGGGGTCTGGATCGATGGGCCAACAGCGAGTCTTGTGCCAGAGGCAGCAGTGGAAGGCCAGTGGAGGGGCCAGGGTCAGGAGATTCAGAAAGACTTCAGGCTGAACATGTGGTCTCCCCGCACCCTCCCGGCAGGGCTTTGGACACGTGGGAGGCCTGAGGAGAAGGGGCCCAGCAGGCCAATGCTAAGAGGCCAGTACCTGCTTCAGGCAGCTAAGGCCTCCGAGAATCCTGCCCCGGCACTCACCCTTCGGTGGAAGCCGTTACGAGGGCCACCTTATTCTCAAGCGGGTTCCGGCGGGTCACCCCCGAGCTGACCATCCTCACAGATTTCCAAACTCGACCAGAGCCGCCTAGCAGTAGTCCTGCCTTCTGCATGGCCCAGATCAGCACGGCTGGTTTCAGTCTGCTCTGGGAGGTGACTGCTCAGTAGGGCAAGGGGCAGGAGGCCGGACGCGCCGCCTCTGGCTCGCCTACTCCCTCCTCCTGCCTGCCAGAGCCTGCTCGGTGGGGACTCCCGCCACCCAGGAGCGGCCCGGGCCGCGGGCGCCCCCTGCCGGCGCACGGCCGCCGCGTCCTGCAGTCTACTATTCTCTGCCCCCTTGCTCTCCCGAGGCCCAGCGGGAAAGTGCTTTCAGTGCTTTTCCATTAGGACTTACCCCGCTGCAAGGAACCCGTCGCCTTCCCCACGCTCCAACCACTGCTTTCACGTCTTATTTATTTATTTATTTCAGGGTGCGTTGGGGTAAAGGGGGAGATGAAGTTTGGGGTTGATTTCTTTTTCTTTCCCAAAGCCTCAAAATGGAATTCCTCCTTCAAGAAAGTCTGGGTTTATGTAGGCAACAGCCCAGAGGAGGGCAAATGCTTTGAGATCAGCTGTGGAGATGATGCCTGTGGTCCCCCACAGAGTTGAGCCCAGGAGACAAACGTGATAGGAGTCTTGGCTCTGTCCAAGAGGACTTTCCATTTTACAGAGAATAAGTGGTAACAAGGACGCTAGAGGGTCCCCCAGCCAGTGGTGGGAGTACAGAGAGCTCAAGTGTGCTCAAGATCTCCATGGCCACTATGTCCCCAGGTCTTAGTCTCCATCCTAGTTCAATAAATATTTGCTGAATATAAAGGCGCGTTATGAACTGTAAACTGCTAAACACATAGTAATTATTGCCACCACATAGTAATTATTATTGCTGCCACAGACCAAACTCTTCATCTGCAAACAAGGATGTGGAGTAGATGATGAATAAAGTCCTCACCAGCTATAAATTCTATGTTCAAGACTTCAGCCTCCATTTCTGCCAAGTGGGTTGAAATGATCTCCCTCCTGGGTTTCTGAGAGAATTAATAAATCTGGGTGGCTTATGGTACACTACAGAAAGGCCCCAACAGACCCCAGTGCAAGTGTGTGAATCAGTTCAACCCAGTGACTTCCAAATGCCAGGCTGAGAAGTAGTGCTGATCCATGGCAATATTTTCACTAGTCTGAGTCAAAATGAGAAAAATAAAGGCAATATAGTGAGCTTCATAAAGCTAAACATATTTAACTTATCAGATAGTCCTTTATTCTGGAATGTGCTTTTGCTCTCTCTTTTTTCCTTTCGGTTAGTCTTTTCTCTCAGAAAAGATGATGAAAACAGATGGATAGACTTAGTAAAGTGTTGTTAGTTTGTGCAACCAACAGTTTGTCAACCTTATGTCAGTCCCTACAATTAGAGGGAAGATAATCCCAATTTGTGAAGTCCAGTTATGGGGATCACTTTGTAATAGGATTCACACTTGCTAAAGGCTCATTTAGTACATTTGTAGGTCAGCTGAGTGTCTCAAGAAAGGGTTTCAGCGTTCAAAAGGGGCGTATGGATAGCAAGTGATTTAAGAGGCATGCACTGGATTTATGGTGTATTTCTCAACCGAGAAGTTACAATTGTGGTACTCAGCATATCCGGATGAGATAAGAGAGCTTAAGTCTAATTTTCCCCATGTTGGGGGGAAAACTGACTCTCTGACTGGCGCCCCTCAGTCTGAGCCTCATGAATTATTGACAGAGGCTGGATAGTGCCACACTCCTTTTCCCCTTCACTCTTAGGAGCTAATGCACTGTGGGAACCCTTCCCAGCTCTGCACCTGAGTGTGGGGCTGCAGGAGGTTGCACAGGACTGCAGCAATTCTCAGGGCTTGGCTCAAAGCAACAGGCCTGCAGGCAGACCTGATCCTCTTTACCTTCCTCCCTAGAGGTGGATGGTCAGATCTAGGGGGTGAGGGTGGGGCCTGGGGTGGAGGAGATAGACCAGGTTCAAAGAGCAAAGAATTCTGGGAAAAAAGAATTCTGTTGAAAAAGAATTCTGGCCTGGTTGCTCCCTGAGCATTACCTGGTCACTTCTTATCTGGGCATCATTGATTTTTTTTTTTTTGCTTCTAACACTATTTCTTTTGGAAGAGCACAGGGGACATTAGGGAGAGGATCTGTGAACCAAGAAGGATAGAAAGAAGGAAAGAAATGTGGGGTCTCTAAATTCTGCTCAACAAGTTTGGTTTGTTGAGATGGGGATTGGGGGGAAAATATGCACATGTAGGAGTATCTCTTTGAAATGGGAACTTTATTTTTTATTTTTTGGTACCAGAGATTGGTACCCAGGGGTGCTTAACCACTAAGCCACACCCCCAGCCCTTTTTTGAATTTTATTTAGAGACAGGGTCTCACTGAGTTGCTTAGCGCCTCACTGTTGCTGAGGCTGGCCTTGAACTCATGATCCTCCTGTCTGAGTCTTTAAGCCTCTGGGATTACAGGTTATGCCACTCTGCCTGGCTTTCCTATGCTTCTTTACCTGCTTCCCCCATAGTTTTTGGTCTTGTTTATTCTTTTAAACATTTCCTATACATGTACATGCATTTTTCCCCTCTAAAAAATCTTTCTCATGAATGATTTTTTTTAGTTGTCAATTGACTTTTATTTATTTATATACAGTGCTGAGAATTGAACTCAGTGCCTCACATATGCCAGGCAAGCACTCTACCACTGAGTTACAACCCCAGCCCTCATGAATGATTTTTAAGAGGAAAAATATACATAATATGTTATCCTTCAAATTGCTTGCTTCTTTTCTTTCTCCCTTTCCTCCCCCTTCTTTTCTTTCACATCTTAAAATATATTCTTGGAATGTTTGAGTGGTACATAATAGATTTACTTCGTTCTTTTTGCCCTTTTAAAATAGCTGTACAGTTTCTATTATGTGAAATAGCCAGTATCCTACTGATAAAAATTTCAATGGCTTACAGTGTTCCTATTTCAAACAATTCTAAATGAACAACTTTGAATATGTTTATATTTTGTGTTTGGTATAAATACACTTGTACCCTGGGTCAAATGTTTTTAGGTTCTGGGGATTGAACCCAGGATGCTTTGCTACTGATCTAGGTTCCCAGCCCTTTTATTTTTCATTTTGAGACAGAGTCTTACTGAATTTCTGAGGCTGACCTTGAACTTACCATCCTCTCTATCAGGTTCCCAGATCTCAGGGATTATAGGTGAGTGCTACCATGGCCAACTTGGGTTAAATGTTTTAAATCCATAGCTATGGTCAAATTAACTTCAAAAGGATTTAATCAGTTTTTATGGATCTGTTTTTCTAAAGTGAATTTACTCTGCTACCTTACCCACTTACACATAGTATACATTAAGGTTTAAACTTTGGTTGTGGCTTAAGTTTAGTGATAAAAGGTAATATACCCCAGGTTCAGTGGCTGGGAACCTATAAGGATTGGTGGCCCCTACGGAACTGCGGTGTACAGGCAGGCTTGAGGCATAATTGTTTCACCCATCTTTGTCATTGAGAATGCTGGCCCAGCATTGACAGATATTTGGATTTTGAAACAGAACCTTGAAATCTGGATGTTAATAGAAAATATTTGGTTTTTAAATGTTGATAATTTACTTAAAAAAACAAAAAGCAAAAACCAAAATTGAACGAATCTGTAGGTTCCAGAGACTGACACAGCCTCTGCCTATTTAAATGTGATGGGTTATTAATTTTGTGAGATATTGCTCTATCAAGAATTCTGTAGCTCTGTTGTATAGCTTATTCAATGTCTGGGTTTTCAATTTGCAATTGCCCTGTATTTAGGCAGTTATTAATGAACACCATTTAGAAACCAGCCATCCAGTCTTTGTATGGGTCCTCTTCAGGATCTCCATGCAGCGGCAGGGAGAAAGTTCTTATAAAACAGACATGGGTTTCTCGTTCCCCTCATGCTGTAGATTGCTTTTGTTATCTGTATTTGGAAGTGGGGTGGTCTCTTGCAGTTTTCCAGTTTATTTTCAAGAGGCAGCTTGCTTTATTTTGGGCCTCAGTGCTCTCTGCTGCTGTTGGTCACTTCTGGGAACTCCCGGATTATGGTCCTTAAGTGGTTTCCACATGGATACTGAGATACAGGCTTGAGGATGGGGATGAGATGGGATAGCCACACCTGCCCAGTTGTCTTCTTTATTCCTCACAATACAAGAAATTCACTGAAGATTTTGGGGCAGAATAAATTGTAATGTAGAGGGAAATATCCCTCTACCTCAATAGGTTGCCTGATATAACTTCCCACTAGGTCTCTTGTGGGCACAACCAAATTCCTAGCCTCTTTTATTTTATCTTTTTAAATTGTGAAAATGCCCTCAGAGGTAGTCCCTGTAGCAGACATGAAGATTTATGGTCTGATTAGAGCCAGTCAGCTATTAACTCCTTCAGGTCTTTTTCTTTTTCTTTTTTTTTTTTTTTTTTTGTTCTAGGGACTGAAGCCAGGGACACTTTACCACTGTGCTACATCCCCAGCCCTTTTTATTTTTATTTTGAGACAGGGTCTCAGGATCTCATTGAGTTGCTAAGACTGGCCTGGAACTTGTGATCCTCCTGTCTCAGCCTCTGGAGTGACTGGGTTTATAGGCTTGCGCCACAATGCCTGGCTCTGCTTCAGTTTTTGAAGGGAAGTCATGCTTTTCTCAGGGTGGTTCTAGCAAGTCACTGAGCTGGATAGTTACAGGGACCTTGCCATTTCTGCCTACCACAGGGCTCCTCTGAAGGATGTCTTTGCTTTGGAGACCCCAGGGGGGCTGGTGTTTGCTAGAGGTGCATAGTGCATCTAATACTTCTCCTTTTTAATTCTATCTTCCCTTTTTCTTTCACAGGTGTTATCCCAAATAAACCCTTTGGAATCCTACTTCCAACCATGTATTAGCTTTGCTGGGGACTGGTCTCCTTATTTCAGGAGTTTTATAGTGTAAAACCCCATTCCTAGCACATGGGGTGTCCAGCACATCTTTCCCCCTAAACTTTTCTTTCAGAACTTCAGGGTACTCTGAGCAATAATTTCCCGTCACTACAGTTCCTGCCAGTTTGAGTTATTCAATGAGGGGCTTTAGTAGAAAATGACAGGGTGGGCTTTGGCAGTCTAAGGCAGGCACAATATCTTGAGTCCAGTTCTGAAGCTTGTGTTTTCACGGAAGTCTCTGCCAGTATGAGACAAGGAAATGTCCCATCACTCCTGCTGAAGTATTCCATTTTCCTGCCAGAAATTTCTGGGCAAACTGAACACACACACCCTTTCCAAGAGCGAACAGTAATCCTCAGAGACAATGCTATCTAAACCCACATTAAGAAAGAGAACCATTTCTCTAGAGGTGGCCAGCCTGTCCTCTCTGGAGATAACATTTGTACTGATTATGCAAAGTTCCCATCTCCTACTTTCAGAACAGTGTAAGAGGCCTATGGTACAAATAAATAAGCCTTTTGCCAAAGGACAAAGAGGTCTGCTTCTGGACTCTCTTTGTTGAGCCAGATCAAATTCTTGAGCAGAACTGTATACTCTCTTTAATCTCTGCAAAGGGAAAATCCTTGAGGAGAGAAGGGAATGGGTGGATTTGTCCTTCTGGTTACATATGCTCTAGCTACTCATTTCAATTTTTTAAAAATATTTTATTTTTTAGTTGTAGCTGGACACAACACTTTTATTTCACTTGTTTATTTTTATGTGGTATTGAGGATCGAACCCGGGTTCCCGCCCATGTTAGGGGGGCGCTCTACCGCTGAGCCACAATCCCAGCCCCTAGTAGTGACAACTTTTAATGGTGAGATCTGTAGTGTAATGTCAAGACCAGGAAATAGATGTTGGTACAATAGTGTTAACTGGAATATAGACCTTACTTGATTTTCATCATTTTTACATGAACTTGAGTCAATTCATGTGTGTGTGAGATCACACATGTGTGCTTCTTAAATTGGTATAACTCTGATTAGGTGCTTACACACCTAATAATTCTTACTCTTTTGTTCATTATCTGGATGAACTATCAGTTATCAGTTCTCTATTGAAGTCCATTTCAGTTGTTCATAGTTTCCCCTTAATATCTATGATAGGTATGTTGCAATAGGTATTAGCATATTGCAATAGCATCTTTGTATACATAGCTAGGAGAACTTTGTACTAGTCCAAGGGGAACGGGCAAGAGGTGTGTGTCTTTAACAATTTGTTAGAAACTTCCAATTGCCCTCCAAAAAAGCTGTATGCTTCCCCCAGGTCCAGCTAACCTTCCTGAGGTTTAATTCAATGTGGTGGTGTTTGTTTTATTAAACCTTCATAGCATCCAGTTTCACCAAACATTTTAATTATTGACAATCTGGGTGAAAAAAAATTTACAATTCTTTATAAAGATGATCAAGTAGCTGGGAGTGGTGGTGCATGCCTATAATCCCAGCAGCTTGGGAGCTGAGGCAGGAGGATCTCAAGTTCAAGGTTAACCTGAGCAATTTAGTGAGATTGTCTCAAAATAAAAAATAAAATAAAATAAAGAGAACTGGAGATGTAGTTTAGTGGTAAAGTGTCCCTGGGTTCAATCCTTATTACCAAAAAAAAGATGTTGAACCTTCTATTTCTATTGCCCTGATTTCTTTATCATTCCTGTATTATTTGAGCATATTCTGGACTCCATTTCATGCCATTGATTTGTCTCTCTGTTCCCAAGTCCATATTTTAATAGAGATTGCAAAAAAAGCAGCAGAAAGTGGTAAAATTGCCATAAAATAAAATAAAAGGGCCTGGCAATTCGGAGTTAAGAAGAGTATTTTTGGCCTGGGTGGTCTGCAAAAGCTTCATGAAAGAAGCACATTAAAGATGAAGCTCCAATGATGAGCAGCATTAGATGCAGGGGATAAAGAGCAAAGGCAATGAGGGAGGGGCATCCACTGTGCTTCTGCCAGGGAACCCACATGGCAGCACATGTGTTTGTATGCATGTGCACTTTGAATGTCGTTAAGAGGAAACATATCTTTTTGTCCTACTCTTGTGTGGCATTTTGAGTACACATTTATTAATCTTAATATTTGAGCACATACTATTTTCTAAAAATATTTATGTTATTTCTGATTTCATCACAATGAGCAAAGTTGATACTGTTATTCCAGTTTTGGAATGAAGGAAGCTAGCTGAAGCAGGTTAAATAACAGCTCTAAGTAGCTGGACTGCGATTAAAATCTACAGTCAGCAATTAAAAAAAAACAGAATAGAAAATATGATAGTCTATCACCTATGGTTGGGGTGCTTATAGCAGGACCTGTACCTCTATATGTCACCTAGGATTTCTTTGCCATCTCTGTGTGTATCAGCTGAATCCCAGTGTGCCCTTATCTCCCCAAAGCCAACATGTTGATGGAAGTTACAGAGGAATCAAAAGGGCTTGGGAATTGATGTCCCTTTCCTACCCCACAGCTCTTAACTAGTGATGGATGGCAGTGGGGGTATACATACTTCACCTCTTTTGTTTTCTCATTGGATTGACTTTGAGGTGTGACTTCCAAGGACTTCTGAGCCCTCTTTCAGAATGGGTCAAAATTGTCCTCTATGGGACTTGGCTTGATGTTGTACCCTTAATTGGCCCCTTTCTAATTCCATGCATCCCCCCACCCATGTATTTGCCCTGGAAATATTTTCTAATAAATTATTTTCACATGCATTTTCTTAGGATATTCTGTTTCAGCTATGTAGGTGTGTGTGTGTGTGTGTGTGTGTGTGTGTGTGTGTGTGTGTGTAGCAGGTTGTCCTTGAACTTGCATTTCTTTCTGAGGAGCCAAAATATTTGAAAGCCGCTTTCAAATGTTAGAATGGGATTGCAATACCTAGACCACATTAAACTGTCTTTCTATTTGTGTATAGTTCACTGAGCTGGAAAGTTTTCTGGATGCTGCAGGAAAAGAACTACAGATCAGATTCCAGGTCTTCCTTATTTGAGCACAGCAACTTAAAATCTATTGAATAAAGAAATATTAGTTGTGGGTCTAAAGAGCACCATCAACTTTGACACAATTGGATAGACTAGTCTTTGAAATTCTTTGGTTAGTCAACCCTGCCAGATAGCTTTCAAAGTCCAGGTTTCCCTTTGCCAAAGTTGATAAATGTGGTATAAAAGTTATCATAGTTGACGGTTAGTTTTTTTGCAGACTAGCCAAAACAGGAAGACTAGGTTGACTGTATAGCAGAGGCAGATGCATGATTGACCACAGGTCAGGAGAGTTATCCCAGAGCTGGGGCCGTTGGTGTGGCTTGAATGGAGAGAGGGGCAGTGTTCAGAATTGCTCTGCATTTACCCTGAAAGCCAATGAAATTAAAAGAAGGGAAAATAACACTACAACAATTTAGCCAAGAGGTTGGGCAGGTCCCTGACACAAATCTGTGGAGGTCCTGGAGCAGAATCTACTGGCTGCCAGAATTTACAAGGAGGCCCTTGAGTGGAAGTCCAAGAGCATTAATTTCAAAAGTACAGGGGGAGGGAATGAAATCTTGGGGGCAGTGCAAAGGAAAGTTCAGCTGTTATGTTTTAGATAAAAGGTGTTGCCCCAAAACTCATAGGTGAGACAGTGCAAGAAGGTTTAGAGGTGAAATAGTTGGGTGATGACAGCCTTAACCCAATCAGTGAATTAATCCCCTAATAGGGGTTAACTGAGTGGGAACTGCAGGCTGGTAGGGTGTAACTGAAGGAGGTGGGCATTGGGGACATGCCTTTGGGGTATATATTTTGGATGTGGCAAGTGGAGTCTCTCTCTCTCTCTCTCTCTCTCTCTCTCTCTCTCTCTCTCTCTCTCTCTCCTTTCTAGTGTGATGTCTTGATCTGCTTTCCTCTACCACACTCTTCCACCATGTTGTTTTGCCTCACCTTGGCACTGAGGAATGGAGTTAGCCATCTATGGACTAAAACCTCTGAAACCGTGAACCCCCAAATAAACTTTTCCTCTTCTAATTGTTCTGGTCAGGTCTTTTGGTCACAGCAGTTAAAAAGTTGACTAAAATACCAGGGAAGCATGGGAGCATTGGTGTCATTGGAAGATCCTTATTGGTCAGTACATGATGTAACATTGATTGCATATTTAGAAAAGAATGAAAATATGTTGAAAATCTTATGGAATGATTAAAAAAAAAGGAAAGAGATCTAAGCTCCCCCAGTTAAGATGAAGAGGGCTGTGAGTTAAGAATCTATAGTGTCTCTGTTATTGTCCTGAAGAAAAGCCACACTTTCTGACAGACATGACTTTCTGGACACTGTGCTGCAGTGTAGGGACCAGGTGTTCATCAGCACCTGCTAGGTCTTTATTAAGCAGAGTGCTGTGCTTGGGTTCAGAAGTTTTCTAGATCTAGCAGGGTTCAGTAAGATAATAATGACACAGGTCAAGTAAAGCAACTTTATTACAGGCAGCAAGGACCAACAGAAGCTTAGAATCCCAAGGCTCAGAAAGGTGGATGGAAGCCCTCTTCACACTGCAGCTGGGCTTTATGCACTCTGCTCTGGATTTTATGCTCTAGGGGACACTTAAGATGGTTAAGCCAAGCATTGAAAAATATCCTGGTATGGGAGGGAAAAGAACAAAGTCCAGGGCTGTTCTGACTATTTCCTCATTATCTTAGGATGCTGTATTCTTCGTATAGTCTGACTGAGAATTGCAAAGTAAGAGAGAGTTGGCCATGTCTGCTTGGGGATTTGTCTTCTTGTGTAGTTGAGGATCTTTCATCACAAGACAACACCCTCTCTCCTGAAAGTACACATTTACTGTGTACTTTCTGATTCACTGTGTACTTTCTGATCAGTACTTCAGGTCAATATGGATCATGGAAACACCTTTTCTCATCACTGGAATGACACATTTCCCACTGAAACTTAACTCATTGTCTTTATTTATTTATTTATTTGGTACTGGGGATTGAACCCAGAGTGCTCTATCACTGACCTACATCCTCATACCCCCCACCCTTTTTTTAAATTTTTTTTTCATTTTGAGACAGAGCCTCTCTAAATTGCTGAGGCTGGCCTCAAACTTGTGATCCTCCTGCCTAGCCTCCGAGTTGCTGGGATTACAGTGTGTGCCACTGTGCCTGAATAACTCATTGGCTTTCGGGACCAAGTCATCTTCCTGTGAATTTAGATTGCGGGAGCCAGCTTTTAGTACCAAACTCCGTCTGAAGAGTTGTCTATCTAAGCTCTTGGCTGATGGCGCTGAGAGCCACACCAGGGGTTTAGGACCCTGTAAGGCTCAGTCTGAAACGGGCAGTCCCATCTTACAGCTCCAAGACCACCAAGGAGTGCGGGTGTGCAGATCTTGCCAAAAATGAGCTGAAACTCAGAGACAGGCAGTACAAACTGCTGGCTGGGAGTAGTGAGTCCTAAATGTCAGTGGATTCTAGAGTTCATGAATAAAGGGGGTATGAGAGAAACCTTTGGCCTTGGGGAGCCCAAAGGGTGGGAGGGTGATGGGGCACCAGTATTATCCACTGTCTCTGGCTTGCTTGCTGTTCCTGAAGAGTTCGGTGAGAAAGAGACTTGGGTTTGTACCTCCAGGAGAAGTGCTACTCCATTCCAGCAGCCAGGGGGGCTCCCTGGCTCAGGGTCTATGGCTCAGGATGGGTGGCTCCCTCCCATGTGTTGCAGTGAGAAGGGGTGTGGGGGAGATGCTCGGCTCCTAGTGTACCGTATTCTCTTTTAAATCATTTACTCTTCATACTGGAGGATGAGGATGTAGCTCAGTGGTGGAGTACTTGCCTGGCATGTGGGAGGGTCTGGATTCAATCCCCAGTACTGCCAAAACACACACAAAAAACAAAGAGCAACCTCTGTCCCCCAACCTCATACCATACTTTCACATAAAACTAGCACTGTAATTGTTGCAAGCACACACCATTTCTGCCCCCAAAGCTGGTTCTAATTAATCAACAAAATGCTGATGGAGCATCTGCAGGAGGAGCATTGTGCTAAACACTGTAGGAGATTAAGGATTTACAGCATAAACTCCTCCTTGTACCCAAGGAATTTATACTCCAGCCAAGGAAATAGGACATGCCAATGAAACACCTAGAAAACAACTGCCCCCTCCCCCACCAAGTGCTAAACTAAGCAAGATTTATCCACACCTCTCACCCACCCTTCCATTGCTTTTTCTCCCACAGGAACTTTCAACCCTGCTGCGTTGGCAGAACTCTGGGGGCACTACGCAGATGATATGAGTCTTTCCCTAGTGCCCCACTCATTATTTATCCCATGGAACTTAGTCATTGTATATAAATAATTTCTCTGCATTTTTTCATCCCTTCCCTTCTCACAGGGCTCCGTGGGGGAAGGGGTAAGGGGACAGTGAGGGTGGCAAGGGGAGGGATTGGTTTTGTGTAGAGAGATGTTCAGAAAGATGGATCCTACAAAGCAGTACGTTCAGATGAAATAGGTTTAATTTTTTTGACCACCTTTGGTTAAATGGAACGAGCCTGGTTAGTAGAGTGAGTCAGATGTACCTTGTTAAATCAATAAGCAACATACAGAAGGAAATGGGAAGCCATCAGGAGATCTGGGTGTCTTGGGGCTCCTCTGGTTGCCTAGTAGCTTTTCCATATTCTCTTGCTTTGTCTTTATACCCACATCCTTCAAAGAAACATTTCCCCTCTGCTTTTGCTAATGGATCTCGTTCGTACACGAGTGTGATCCTTTGTGTGTGCTCCTTTGAACCAGGCAGGTTCAAGAGAGTGACAAAAGCACTGAGCTTCTGCTATTGGGTCAGGCTTTCTTAATAGGAAAGAATTAAGGTCTGTACAATATTAACTGAGTGACTATTTTCTCAGTTCTCCCAAGGATGTTAACATAGCTAGTACAGGCCTACAGACAGAAGAGATATAAATTAAGTCATTACGTTCAATTGATGCCTTTGGGCAGTACAGCCTCGTTTGCTCATGGAACCAGATCCAGCATGGCTGCTCCAGGTCTTAGTTCAAGAGTCTTGACCAACACCTGGACTCCCTCCTTTTCTTGGCCCCTCTCAGTTGCCATAGCTGATTTGTAAGGACTTCTTGAGTTTGACAGTGTAGACTGAGTGCAGCTGGAGTTTAAAGGAGAGACCAGAGTTCTGTGGGGGACAGGGTGCTGAGTTTTAGTGTTATTAGACATACTAAGGACTAACATTTATTTAGCAGTGAAAAATTTTATTTTATTTTGGGGCTCAGTTTCAGAGATTTCAGTCCATAGATGGCTGACTCCATTGTTCCGAGCCCAAGGTGAGGCAGAAGGGCTCGACAGAAGAAAGCAGCTCAAGACACAACAACCAGGAAGTAGAGAGAGACTCAACATTAAATAGGCAATGAACTTGGAGGAAGGATAAGACTCTTAAACTTTGCCCTCCTCAAGGCAGGTGCCTTGAATTGGCCACACATTTGAGTACTAGCTTTCCTTTGTAGTATGGAGTTGGAGCTGCCAAAGCCCCAGGACAGAGGAGCCATTGGATGGGGAGCTGGGACCACTACAGGAAAATGATGATAGAGAGAGAGAGGAAAGAAAAAACTTATCTGGCTACTTCCTATGTCTAGACCTCAATCTCTGGCTTATGCCACCCCTTGCCTCCTGCCATTCTAGCTGGATGATAGTTGGCAGGAATAAATGGGGAATAGTTTCAGAAGGATGGGGAAGAGATCTGAGCAAACAGGCAACGATTGGCACAGTATGAGTTAGTAAATATTTGTTGCTTGCATGAATGAATAGGTATATAGATGAGCATTGAAAATTGGCTGCCTAAGCCCGGTGCGGTGGTGCACTTCTGTAATCCCATCTACTCGAGGCTGAGGCAGGATCACGCCTCGGCAACTTAGCCAGATCCTGTTTTTTTTTTAAAGGCTTCTCATAATTTGAAGTAGTTGCAATCCTCCCATTTATAAGCTGTCAAAACAATTCTATCCTTTACTTCTCTGCTACAGTTGCCACTGTGTCTTTTTGAGATGTATGTTTTGAGTGTAAATGCAGTGCATAAAGTTCAAAGGAGACAATGAAGCCCTGGGGGTGGCAACTTCATTCTAGTCAACTTTGTTCTGAATTGTGTGAAATTTAAAAAAAAATTTCCTCTGCTAGGAGTGCCCAGTATTCTAGTAAAAATGTAGGCCATTTAACATTATTCTGTTTGGAATTCAACCAGCTTTCTTAAGCCACAATTTTTAAATCTTCAAGAATAATGTGGCTCAAAGTAACAAAAGCAACACTTTGCAGGCACAGTCTGTCCCTTGTGGGTTGGTCCTTGGGGAGTTTCAGGTCACTGTATAGAGCATCTAGAGGTTTCCATCCATCCCAGATGGGCTTAGCGCCTTCCTGGATGCAAAGAAGGTGGTAATGACAATGTCTGTCCGCCAGAGGGCCAAAGGGCCTCCCCTCACAGTCCAGACTGGGCTGAAATTTGGTGCCTCAGCCACACCTTGTCATAGCGCTGCCTTGTGGGGTCTTCTCTTAATTGTCTCATGTGTTGGAGCAGATCTGGGGGAGGAGAGACTCCCATAAGGGAGGAATTTTCTATTCTATTCTCTTATTTTCACTCTCACTGCTTCATTTTATGCTTAATAATAGCTGGTTTGAAAAATTTAAAATTGGGGAAATCAGAGTGGGCTGTGTGTGTACATGTGCACACTCATACACAAACACATATATGTACTTTTTTTTAGGTGGGGTAACAGAAAGTGGGGATAATTCTGGTCACATCAATTAATGCCTGAACTTTCAGCTTAAATATTATTTAATGTCATAGAAATTCAGAGCTGGAAAAGTGACCTTGGAAATAGTTTAGCATTCTTTTCATTTATAGCTAAGGAAACTAATGTAGCCTCTGGTGCTTGCAAGATGCCTGGGAGGTTCAGAGACTTTAGGAACACATCTAAGAAGTGGTGATTAAAGGGTCTGTGATAAGATTTTATTTCAGTATTCTGAGCTTGTTTCTCTTTTCTTGCGCCTGAGACTTAAACATCAATAACAAAGCCCAAAAAGGTATTCTTCAGTTTTCTTTTTCTTTGCAGTGGTATGGATTGAACCCAGGGTCTTGTGATTATAGACAAATACTCTACCACTGAGCTACATCCCCAGCATCAGTTTTCTATAAGAATATTTAGCTCTCTGGTTCTAATACCATCTGTGGTATTTGAATTCTTTCCAAATCTGTTGAACAAGAGGCTAGAAAGGACTGACATGTTAGGAATATTATCTAGGAAACTGGAGTGTGAGTAGAAGCCCAATCGAATTCCCAATTCCAAATTCTATTAAAATTAATTATTTTTTTCTCATTCCCGGGGATTGAACTCAGGGGTGCTCAACCACTGAGCTACATCCCCAGCTCTCTTTATTTTCCATTTTGAGACAGTGTATTGCTAAGTTGCCCAGGCTGGTCTCAAGCTTGAGATCCTCTTCCCTCAGCTTTTTGAGTAGCTGGGATATAGACTTAAACTCTGCTAATTTTTAAAAATTTACTGAAGAATTTCCAGCAGTATAGTAGAACCAGTCACGAAGGCAATTTAAGGGAAAATGCATTCAACTGGAAATACTGATATAGGTTCCATAAAAAAACTCAAGAAAGAGCAGTGAACCTACAAAAAACTTTTAAAAACTTAATCCACAGGGGAAAACACACAGAATTCAGAAAATGTTTGGAACCTCTTTTCAAAGAAACAAAGTAGACACTATGTCATTTTAATAATTTAAATAATTTGTTATTTAAACAGAAGCATAACAATTCCTTATTGTTGTATTCTGAGAAAATCAGAATAAAAAGAAGGTAGTGATCGGTGCAAAAGACACACTGAAAATGTTATTTAAGCTTGAAAAAGCAGGGGCACCTAAATCAGTTAAAAAAGACATGAGCACTATATCCAGACGTTAAAGAAACTAAATTAAGAAATGAAACATTCAGGAGGGCACATCTGGAAGGAAAGTTTAGCATTGCAGTTTCTGAATGGTTAGAGATCCTGGATGATCTGAACAAATATAAAAGTCTAAATCAATAACTAAAGATGCAACAACACATTTTTTTCAAGAACCATTTAGAGATTAGACTTTGAAATAAAGAGACATATAGTCTAAGTAATTATGAACATAGGAGGAGAAACTTTGTATTTACAAGACAGTTCTCACACTCATACATCCTTTCACTTAGTGTGAGGTGGACTGATACTCTTCTCCCCTATCACTGATAATTTAAACTCCTAGAAGCTAAGTGATTTGTTCAAGGAATACATCAAGTAAGTGAAGAGCCCAAGTTCAAGTCCAGGTATGGGGAAGAGGAATCTTATACACATTTTCAATAATAAGGCAAACACATCTGCAATAGCATGCAAATGAAAAATGACTTTTAAAAGAAGATAAATTGGAAAGACTGTTGCCTTTTCTTGCAACAACAACAAAAAGCTCAGTGGATATGGAACAATATAGAA
Organism: Marmota monax; assembly: GCF_021218885.2. Taxonomy (NCBI): domain Eukaryota; kingdom Metazoa; phylum Chordata; class Mammalia; order Rodentia; family Sciuridae; genus Marmota; species Marmota monax. Next base: position 1,998,409 of record NW_026694099.1, on the reverse strand, counting down.
GGGTGAATGTGCCAACCTCATTCTTGACCTTTACAAACTGCCTTTCCAGTGGGATACAACACCTCTAAGCACTTCAGAGTCCTAGAAATCCAACTAGTCACTCTGAAGCTGGTTAAACACAAACTGAGACAGAAGGTGTTGACCTGAGTTATCTATTACAGAAATGTATAGAGGAAAACATTATGAGGAAACATTTTTTGGTCAATAAGTTATATTATTATTATATTTGATGGAATAAAAATAAGGCATGTCATCACACCTGTATGAGGCATGGTAAATTGTTTTTGCCTAAGAGAGTTATTTGGGTCAATATGGTTCAAATCACTCCCTAGGTTTGATACTACCTGTGTAAGTCAGTTTTACATTACTATAACAAAAACCTGAGATAAATCAGCTTACACAGAGAAAAGGTTTATGTTGCCTCATGGTTTTTGAGGTTTCAGTTCACGGTTGGTTGACCCTGTGGCTTTGGGCCTATGGTGGGGCAGCGCATATGGTAGGGAGCAAATGGCAGAGCAGAACTGCTCACCTCATATCTAGGAAGCAAATATTCCCAATATCTCCTTCAAGGGCATGCCCCCATGACTGGAAGACCTCCTTTGAAGCCTCACCTCATAATATTTCCACTGTCTTCTGCCTTAGTCCGGCTGCAGCAAAATAACTGGGGGGTGACGAACAACTTGTGTAGATTGATACAGCAGGAGTGGGAGCCATTTATTGTAGGACAGGAGGGGTATATATGCATTACACACAGCTTATCTTAATTAACATAAACTAGATACAGCAGTCAACCAATAAGGAATCTCCACACTTAATGGCTCGCTGGTGTTACTTCACAAACCACTCCCTCTGGCAAAATGCCAGGCGCCATCTTGACTTGTTTACAAACCCTAACAGTCTTCCAATAGCACCAACCTGGGACGAACCCTTTAACATATGGGCCTTTGGGGGGGAGGTTCCAAACTATAGCACTACTACTCTGGGAACTTATCCTAAAGCAATAATTCAAAGAAGAAAAAGTTATAGATGGTTTTACTGATATTATTTATAATTGTGAAAACTTAAAGTAAAAAAATGAAGGATTGGATGTTAGCCCACATTAATATTATACAACTGTTTAAAATAACAAAAATGAAATATGTATATGAAATTATCTACAACCAAACTTTTAGCAATACTGTGATTGAACAATGAGAAATGTGTGACTGCAATAAAAATTGGAATGCCACTTAGAGAAATGACAGGATTAATTTAAGGTGTGGGATTGAAGTTGGAAGTAGAAAAGTTCTTTAAATACTGTAAAATTTATAAGTGGTTAAGAAACTGCTAATGCTGCCACTGAAGCTTGGACAATCCTACTTGGGTCAGAGGTTCACACACTACTTCTAGGAGTGAAGTGTAAGAAACTGTTTGCGGTCTCTGCTGTTGAGAAGGGGAACTGGGCTTGTGGGCCTGAGAAGCAGGACTAAGAAGTGACCACTTTATACTCTATACCCTTTGGTGCTTTCTGAATTTTGTATCCTGTGCAGCTGGCATCAATTTCAGAGTGACGTTTAGGTGCAATAAATCTACATTGATTTTATTTCTGATCTGAGAATTGGCCAAATGGTCTCATGATGAGACAGAATAGTCAAAATCAGTGTGGTATTGGAAAATTCAGGAACATGTGGTTAATGTGCCACAGATGGAAGGACGGGAGAGTGGAGACAGCACCAAGGCTAGAAGAACAGTAGGGAGAGGGTCTTCCAGGAGTCCCCCTGAAGCAGCGGGGACCAGGTAGAAGAATCTTGAAGTGGGGACCAAGGAAGCAGATGATGCAAAGGATGATCAGAGATAGTGGCAAAAGCTTCAGAGGAGGTGGGAAGGGGAAGGGTGGCAAGGAGAGGGAGATGTGGGGTGGATTCAGTGGAGGCCAAGATCTCTTGATATGGTGTAGAGTGGACGGAAACCAAAGTGTAGGTCATGCAGTGGGTGGCCACTCTGGCCAGACATTTTGGGTATACAATGTAGGGGACACTAGGGAAGCTTGAAGCTGAGGATCCTGCTGGGGTGGGTTGCTGAGGTCAGTGTGAACCAGGGAGGGGCAGACTCACCAGGCTGGCCCTCTGGGTCCAGTGGTGCTGGGGTAGCTGTGGATCTTCTCTTAAATGAGGGATAAGGTGGAAAAACAGAAGTAGCAGTCAGAAGGTCTAGGTTTAGGTATTGCTTTGAGGACCTTTTCCATGACCTTCATCACTACTTTGTCATTCTTAACTATGGGTAATATTAGCTGCCTTTTGGAGGAAGAATGAGATAGCCACAGTGAGGCCGCCTGCAAGAACTTTGAAATAGGAAGATAAGTGCTCTCTGAGCTTCAAACAGTAAAACCAACATAATGGATCAAAGCAGAGAAGAGTCTGGTCTCTGTACAGAGGCAGAGGGACTCTCAGGCCACTTCAGTCTGCCTGAGCCTGGATGAAGACATTAACTTGTTCATCAAAACAAGGGCTGAAGAACCACAGGCCCCTGAAAGAGGAGAGTCAGGTGTCCATGTTGCTCAGGTGTGGGTGAACCTTGGTGTCTCTGGGCCCAGGAACAGTGGTAGTATTTTGGTGGGTAGGGATGTATTAGGCTACTAAGACCCCACGGAACACTCGAGTCATGGTAGTACTTTTCTGAGTGGATGCTCATCAAGTACCCTTTCATGGCATCATTTGGCTTCTCACTGAGTCTGCCCCTCAGGCAGACTGAAAATTTGTTGTCTGTTTTAGTCAGAATTCTCTAGAGGAACAGAGCCAACGGTATAGTATATGTATTATAAAAGAGAATTTATTATTGTTTATTATTGTTTACTAAAATAGTACCAACTTTGGAACTAGGTTCAAATTCTGGCTTGGCCACCTCCCAGGTGGTGACCTTGAGCAAGTTACTTGAACTTCCTGTGACTTAGTTTCCTCATGTGGAAAGTGAAGCTAACTAGTACTTGCCTTATACCTGTGAGGAACAATGAGTTAAATCATGTAAGAGTCCTTAGTACCTGCCACATGGTAGGTACTGTACACGCATTTGTGGCACTTATGGGAAATTTCTGACTTGTCATTTAGGCTTCTCCTCCTTTGAGTCTGTGAGCTTGCCACCTAGGAGTTTCTAGAAGCAGGGCTTTCCAGGTGGAAGACCTGGTTTGCATGAGTCTTGGAAGGGGGACAGGCTGCAGGCAGCTGGGGAGGATAGCCTAAGTGTATGTGGCGGAATGGTGGGAGAGGAGACACAGCAGTTCAACTGGGGCCATATCCCATGAATGTGAGCAAGAGCAACTGTGATGTTAACAAGTTTGATTTCAACATATGGGCCATGGGTATCCCCTGAAGAACTTCAGGTAGGTGAGAGACAAAATAAAAAATGCATTTTAGATTGTGAGATCCTTGAGAGAAGGGGAGGTGTTTTATTCAGCCTTGTGGCTTCAGTAAGTAACCCATCATTTTAGTCTGTTGTTTTTATTTATTTATTTAGTCCCAGGGATAGAACCAGGGGTGCTTAACCCCTGGGCCACATCCTCAGCCCTTTCTTTCATTTTGTATTTTGAGACAGGGTTTTTATAAGTTGCTGAGGCTGGCCTTGAACTTGTGATTCTCCTGCCTCAGCCTCTCCAGCAGATAGGACTACAGGTGTGTGCCACCATGCCCAGCTCATTTTACTTTTGGTAAAAGATCAATAAGCATTTGGTAGAGGAATGAAAGATAATGCTGGGGACCATGGAGAACAGATGGTCATAGGGAGACTCCCACAGGGTTTTTACAGTTGCCCAAATGGGGGGCAATGAGGGTATGAACAGAAGCCGCAACAGGGGTTGGTGAGGAGGTGACACTGGAGACTCCAGTAGCAGAATCACAGCATTTGATGACTGATGGGAGATGAATGACGATAAAGCAAAAATGATTTATGATTTCCAGGTGGTGGCAAAACTATTAAAAATGAAAGGGATGGGGCTGGGGTTGTGGCTTAGCGGTAGAATACTTGCCTCGAATGTGCAAGGCCCTGGGTTTGCTCCTCAGCACCACATAAAAATAAATAAATAAAATAAAGGTATTGTGTCCAACTACAACTAAAAAATAAAAATAAAAAAATAAATAAAAAGAAAGGGGGCTGGGGATGTGGCTCAAGCGGTAGCGCAGTCCTCTGGCATGCGGGCAGCCCGGGTTCGATCCTCAGCACCACATACAAAGATGTTGTGTCCGCCGAAAACTAAAAAATAAATATTAAAAATTTCTCTCTCTCTCTCTCTCTAAAAAAAAAATAAAAATAAATAAAAAGAAAGGGAGCTGGTGGGTTGTGCCATGCCTGTAATCCTGGGGATTCGGGAGGCTGGGGTAGGAGAATGGCAAGTTCAAGGCCAGCCTCAGTAATTTAGAGAGGCCCTAAGCAAGACTAATGTGCTTAAGTCTAGGACAATAATGGAATATGAAGTACCTGGTTGATGTAAATGAGTTTTTTTTTTTTTTTTTTACAATTTTGCTGGCAAGCAAGATTATAATCATTAATGCTTCTGATTAGCTCTTGAATCTTTGAGGGGACCAATGGTTGCAGTTTCAAGATTGGATTTTTTTTAAAAAAAACATGTCCACAGTTTTCACTTACATATTTTAGGTTGTACATATTATTATGAGACAAGTGTGAAAAGGTGTATAAAGCAATCTGATTAAATTTAAATGTTAAAAACACAACTATGTACTGCTGTATGTGGTGCATGGCCCCCACCCTGAGGCCTCTTGCTAAGTGGTCTGGCAACAAGACAACTCTCAGATTCAGTGTTCCACGGGACGAAGACTCCCAAAGTCTCCAAGTCCTAGAAGCTGTGACATTTGAAAGAGAATTCCCCTAAACAGTAGACACCTAAGATTGAGATTGCTTGGTGTGTATGTCTAAGATATTTATTCCCCTCTGAGAGGTCACCTTAATGCACATCTCATCAAAAGGAAAAATACCAAGGGGAGGGCTCCCTCTGCTGTATGTTCCCCCTGGTACATTTGATTCCATTGGTCCATGAACATGTTTCAGCAAGAAACCAGGCGGGCAGGGGCTTGGCCCTGCTGACCCTGTTTCCAACAGTCCCAGCTGGATGGTGTTTGCCCTGAGCCCTTTACATCAACAGTTGTACAGTCTTATTCCAGACACTGAGGAAAGAACAACGGATTTCTAAAGATGAGGAGGCACACTTGGTCCTCTGGCTGCAGCACCATAGATAACTAAAGTCTATCTCAGTTAGCAGAGGGAAATCTACTGCTTTGTCTCAAAAGGCATGGGTTTTAATTATTCCAACCATCAGATTAGCAAAGCTCTAATATTACTTTTCAAGTGGCACAGGACTTTATGAAGATCTTGTAAAATAAATTCCAGCCACAGTGTCCAATTCACAGAATCTAAAAGACTGCTATTTTCTTTTCTTATTATTTTTGAAGGAAAAAAATTAGATCTCTCTCTCTCCAGGTTGCCTAAATAATGGTGGTGTATTTTTCCCTCTAATGGCATGGAGAGAGACCACCTTCTGCTAGCTTTATTGATCAGGTTTGAGTTAATGATAGTGGTTTGTTTGAAGTAGGTTTTTGTATGTGTATGTTTGAGGTGAAATTCATGCAAAGAGACAGGTAGAATAGTCCTCTGGGTTTTCACTGTGACTTAGAAGGTTTCATCTTGGGTTTTTCAACCTTTCTATTTTTTTGGGAATGAAAATAGCACTTAGAAATCCTGTTTGGCTTTGTACTGGCCCAATTACTGGTGATCAAATAATAACAAGAAACTTCATCAATGACATTATTAGGTGAGTATAGCTACATTTATATAATTATAAGGACAAGTTACATTTTTTATAGGTGAAAACTCTAAATGCTTGTTAAAGCACTTTGACTTTGTAATTAATTAGTTTGGATACACCTTATACTGGTAAATGCCACCTGTATCTCAGAACATTGTTTGTTTTGGAAACAAGCAAACAGTTATGTGAGAAAGTACAGCATTAAAAATCACATGGAAATAAAACCTGGCCAAAACACATAGACTATAAAATGTATGTATATTGCTTATGTACACATCCTGTGTGCCGTACACTTTCTTCCTTCTACTCTGTGCTAGAGAATACTATCATTCTTTTCTTTATACTCAGGAACACAATTAATAATGACATACTTGAAGTGATCTCTCAAAAATCTTGCCAAAGCTGACCAAGAGTGGGAACCTATGCATAGTCTTGATGGCACAAAATAAAGAGAAATAGACCAGGAAGCTGAGGGTAGGGTCAACTCTTCTGCCCTGTGGTTCTTGCAAAACCAGTCTAAAGCAGCTGACAGTGTTGGCTATGGGGGTGGATCCTAAAGTGAATTATGAAGTCTGGAGACTTTGAAGTGAATTGGCAAGAGCTCTGAACCCATCAGCACAAGGAGGAAAAGGCTAGCCATTCCTTTTCTTGTTCTAACTTCTAATCATAAAAAAAAGTTTGTGTGTGTTTTTATGGAGGCAGTGATTAGAATATTCTTGGGGGGTGAAGGAAAAGGAAAGTGGTAAAAAGGCATTTGCTACATAGGGGTAGGAAACAAATTGAATTGCTCCATGACTGGTTGAGTTCTTCCAGCAACATCTATGATAAAGAGTTTGGACAATTGGGTATTTTTCTCCTGGACAATTATTATTACACATTTGATTACTGGGACCAGAAGCATTGTCACTGTGGACATCATGGGTGGGAACTATTATTGAGCATCATTTATGGGTGCTGGGGAGGTAGCTCAGTGGTAGTGTACTTGCCAAGCATATACAAGGCCCTGGGTTCAATCCCCAGCACCCCTCCCCAAATAATTTCTAATGAGATGTTACTCTAAGTTATGAAAAATTTTATGATCAGATTTGAATCACAATGATTACCATGACCCAAAGACTTTTACTGGCAGAATTTTAAAATGATGCGCTAATCATAAACACCAGTATCTTGCTAATTAATGTGCTTTGTTTGGCATATTGAGAATGTGATCTGTAATTTATTTGGTTTGAAGTGGGTCTTATTAAGTCAGTATTCTGTAAGTGGTGTTTTTTCCCTTTTGGTTTCAGTACTTCCTACCTCTACTAACCTGAATTTTTAACATCAGCATTCCTAGGACATATTGAACAAAATTTCCTATATGACTTGCGCTCAAGCCCAATTCAGTTTTGTTAGTTTGCAAGGTAATAAATGGGTGTGCTGGTTCAGAAAGGGTACAAAAATGGAGCCGTATTAAAGTTGACAAATGATGCTTATATAGGCAGCTAATTTTTTAAAAAAGTATGAAAACTTGTAGTTAAACCTCAAAGGTCCCAAAAGATGGAGTCCACACCCATTTTTGAGAAGGAAGTCCGTGAAATGACAGGATATCATCAGGAGTGTCTCAGGCCAAGGGAAAACACTTCTTAAAAGAAAATAACCAGAGGCAGGAGTGTGGCCAGTAGTGGGAATAGCAAAGTTTCACCTCTAAATTACCTGAGGGCTAATAACAAAAAAGCACAGATATCAGTAAACCTGCTGGGGCAGACTGAATTTTGAGCTGTCTAAAGCCAGTGGCTTTACTCAAAGGCACACAAATCTGCCCATTTCTGAGTTTGGGGACAAGTTTTTTTTAAATTTTCTTAAACAATAGGTTCTTGGATTTGAAGCTGATTAAAAATGACTAAAGTCCAGGTGTGATGGTGCACAACTGTAATTCCAGTGGCTTGGGAGGCTGAGGCTGGAGGATTTTGAATTCAGAGCCAGTCTCATTTTAGCAAGGCCTTAAGCAACTCAGTGAGACCCCTTCACAAAAAATAAATAAATAAATAAATAAATAATAAAATAAAAATAATAAAGCTCAGTGGTTAAATTCCCCTTGGTTCAATCTCGAGTACCACTCCCCTCCCCCAAGCAAAAATAAAAAAGATTAAAAAAAAATAGAGAATGCATTCTGTTTCAACCCCAACTGGTCAGACAGCAGCTGGTGTATTGCAGTTCAGTTCTGCTGTTAACCTCCTGGAGTCAGTGAGGACCCCATTGGGAAAGGACACAGTCCTCCACAGCACCTCCCTCATCTTAGTGAAATTCAGAGGTCTTTAGGTCACTCACACTTCTGACTAACTGCTACAAGTTTGAAAGTTCCCACTACCCCACTTTTTTCCAGAAGACTCACAGAATTCAAGAAAGCACTTTTTAATGAAAATTTCTCTAAAAACAATGCACACTAGGAGCAGCCAAAGGAAGAGACACAAGGTCCCAGCTGAGGCTGGAAGGGCTCAGGAAATGGAGCATCTGTGCCTTCCCTAGTAGAATTGGTGATGTCACCTTCCCAGCACACCAGTGTGTTCACCAACCAGCAAATACCTCTGTGTTTTGGTGTCCAGGCCTTTTTGTTTTGGGGACAGAGTCTTGTTAAATTGTTGAGGCTGGCTTTGAACTTGAGATCCTCTTGCCTCAGCTACCCAAGTTGCTGGGATTACAGGCATGCACCACTGCATCTGGTATATGTCCAGAGTTTTTATTAGGATTTCATTATGTAGGCATAGTTGATTAAATCATTGGTCAAGTGAACTCAAGCTTCAGCCTTCTTCCCTCGCCTGAGGCCAGGTTCAACTGACATTGTGTTGCCCAAAATACTAGTGCTCTAATCATGTGGTTGGTGTCTCTGGTGAATAGCCCCATCCTGAAGTTATCTAGGGGCCCCAAATAAGTCTCCTCATTATCATAAATCCTGGGGGGGGGGTGTCTCATGAATAACAAAGACACTTCTATTGCTTGGGAAATTCCAAGGATTTTAGAAGCTCTGTGTCAGGAACTCAGGACAAATAGCAGAGAAATTCTTTACAACAGCAAGAGAATTCAGGTAACATGGAAATATGCTTTTACATGAGCTCTATGTCTCGTACAGGGGGCTCTGATTTGTTTTGCAAACTAGAGCTGAGTGATCTTTTTAAAACCCATTTCCAGTCCTGTGTCCCTGCTTGCAATCCTTCCGTGGCCTCCCACTGATCTTAGAAACAGAGTAAAACCCCTAACCAGGTCTCCCAGGTCTTTCCTGGCCAGGCTCCTCTTCTTGCATCTAGCCTCATCTGACACATCTCTCTCCCCTTGCTCTCAGGAGTTGCCTTTCAGCTTCTTTCTTTCTTCCTTCTTCCTTTTTTTGGATGGGGTCTCCTGTGTTCCTCACACTGATCTCCAACTCCTGGGCTCAAGTGATCCTCCCACCTCAGCCTCTGAGCAGCTGGGACTACAGGCAGCATGCCCAGACTCCTTTTACTTTCTGGAAAGGGCCTGCTCTTTTGGCTTCTGTCCTTGTTACTCTGTGCTTGGATCAGGTGCTTCCCAATCTCTTGGATTTGTGGCTTTGTCACACCACGGCTCCTTTCCTCCCAGTACTCTCTGAGGTGTTCCTATTAGCTGCAAGTATACGGAGAGCTGTTTGTGTTGATGGTTGTATCTCTGCCCTCAACACCTATGAGGGCGAGGGCACTCAATGTACCTTTGTTGAAGGACTTCAACTGGTTTCCAATTTCTCCCCAAGGGAATTGGCAAAAGCCCTCATCCAGGTATGGCTGGGAAAATAGTGTTTGCTCTGGCTGGATTTCCCTTGCATTTGGTTCTCCAAGTTTTGCTTGTGCCTGTTCTTCACGTCTTTCATTAATCTTGTCCTGTGCCAGTGTGTACAGAGCTCCGTCTGACGTCAGAGCCTTTGCTCATGTACTTGCACAAAGCTTGCTTTTCCGGAATTTTGTCAGCTGGATTCCTGAGGACACTAATGTGTTGTACAAATGCCTGCTGACATTTTTTTAATCTGGGTTGGCTCTGGCTTTCTGTAGTGGGGTGATTCTGTGTTGCTATTCTGTTTTGAGCCCTCTCGAAAAGCTGGCTTCTTTGTGTCATGTCCTAGCCTTCTCTGTCTAGGCTGTTCATTATTTTCATTCTGTGATATTTCCTGCATAACCCATCAGGCCTCTCCTGGGCTGTAGCCACCTCAGGGTTGTCTCTGTTGGATGGTTACTCACTGTTGGATAATTGGTCTGGTGAGTAATCATTCTGTGAAAGGAAATAGACACAGAGAAACTAAGTAAATTTTACCCAAGAACATATAGTTAGTTAGTGAAATAACTGGAATTCAAATCCAAAACTCCATACTTCATATCTAACTCTTCCTACTCTCTTGGATTCGGTCACATTTGCGAGCAAAAGAATAAAAAATTTTGTTGACTGTTTTCCTGCCTATGAACATGTCTATATGTATAGCAAACTACTTGTCTTATTAGTGTCACTTTATTTGATTCTTGGACTGCAGAAACTGGAAGAAACAACTGACAGCAGTAAGCTAGACTTTTCTTAACTTTCCCCTTCAGAAGTTCTGAATAAAGAGAGCAAGGAATCTAGAGCACTCAAAAGTTCCAATTAAAGGGAACTGGACTGCATATCCAGATGTTCAAATTCCTATTAATCTTTCAAAGTTTTTCCTTCAGTGCCTATTTTGTAAAAAGTGATTGGTACATTTATCCATATTAGGCACTGATATGTTCACACTGTCAATTTTTATTAAAATAGATGAGAAAAGGCCTCAGTATTCCCACCTGAGATTAGGTGTTCTAAAAATATCTTATGAGTGGCTTGTTCATGGACATCACAAAGATTCCATAAAAGATGAAATAGTAAGTATAAGCCAAGGGAGATATATTTTAGGGTTTTATGAGATTAAAAAAAAAAGAAAGGATACAGAAGAATTTGTAGTTCTCAGTAGACCTGATGGATGCCTGAGTTTTTCCCTTGATCATATTTTTTTTTTCAGCAGTCCAAATGTTGAAGAAAATGGAGATGATTAACCCCAAACAGATCATCTATGAAGAGAAAGAATGGTCATCTGCCAAGAGGACCTGTCCTGCTAAAGCTTCTGCAGTCCTCCAAGGGTCAAAGACATTTTTTGTCTTCATGTCCAGTTTCTCCTGTGTTGTAAGTCTCAGGTCTTCCTGCCAGAGACACAGATTTCCTTAGTCCACACTTTGCACAAAGCCACCACACCACGTTTTGTGATTTAGCCCTTCAAAATAGACATCAGACCTGAGGGAACCACACTGACACATGGAGTCTGAATTCTGGGGCACAGAATAAATAGCCCTGTACATCACAGGGCACCACCTTCTCTGTGCGTGTTTCTAAATCTTACTTTTTTTTTTATACTAGGAATTGAACCCAGGGACATCTCCTGGGATGTTACTGAGCTACTGAGCTACCCTTCCAACCCTTTTTGTTTTTTATTTTGAGACAGAGTCTCACTTAAGTTGCTGAGGCCATCTTTGAACTTGTGATCCTCCTGCCTCAGCCTCCTGAGTAGGTGGGATTACAGATGTGTGCCACCACCCAGCTTCTAAGTCTTCATGTATTGTTTTCTCAATCTTTTCATGTTGTGGATGGAGGTAGACAATAAGGAAGTTTAGCTCTTTGTCCCTTTTTGTCTGTTAGCTTCTGTCCTGGGGTTTTTTCTCTTTGCTCTTCCAGAGCCCTTTCTATACATCCATCACAGGCCAGTGAGGTCGGCCTGAACAGACATCAATAGACTCATGCTTTCTGGCTTCTGGTTGGGTTTGGCTAAAGGAAATCATCAGTGGGAGATGGGAGCAAGGTGCAAAGTGGGGTGGAGGTATTGGTGGTATTAGTAGGGACTTATTAGTATTGCTCAGTTCCTTCCAGTTTAAGATGGGTGTCTGAACTGGGTGCCAGGGTGTGTAATTCCAACTACTAGGAAAGAGGAAGCAGGAGAATCGCAAGTTCAAGGCCTGCTTGGGCAATTTAGTGGTACTTGTCTGAAAATAAGATTTTAAAAAGGCTGGGATGTAGCTCACTGATAGAGTGCTTGCCTAGTGTGTGTGAGGCCCAGGGGTTCAATTTCTAGTACCAGAAAAACCAAGCAAGCAAGCAAGCAATGGGTGGTGTGTATCCCACTCCTAATGGGTAGCCTTTTCCTTATAGCTGCTCTCTTTGGAAGCCCAGATATTTCTTCCCTGAGATCCTTCAGGCCTAGAGAGGGCAACCAAGGGACTGTACTCTCTGTTGTTGATTTCTTAACTCCTGCCCACATCTTTGCAAAGGTTCCTTTATTAAAATCTCCTCAACTAACTTAGTTTGCTTGTTATTAGTTTCTTGCTGGGACTGATGGATAGTATTTTTTATGTTTCTGTTCCCCTCCCCCCCACCGCCCCTTCCTGTCGTTTATATCCTTGTGTGCTTGTTTGGTATTGGGAATTAAAATCAGGGCTCTTGACCACTGAGCCACATCCCCAGCCTTGTTTTGTATTTTATTTAGACAGAGAGTTTCACTGAGTTGTTTAGCACCTCGCAATTGCTGAGGCTGGCTTTGAACTCTCCATCCTCCAGTCTTAGCCTCCTGAGCCTCTGGGATTACAGGCATGTACCACCATGCCCGGCCTTGTTTTTAATTTTGAAACAGAGTCTTACTAAGTTGCTGAAGCTGGCATTCAACTTGTGATCCTCCTGTCTCAGTCTCCTGAGTTTCTGGGATTACAGGTGTGTGCCACACCATGCCTGGTTATCCATATTTTTATCAAAGTAAAATTGTATTTACTTACCATATTTTGGGATGGTGATGAGCTTCAATTAGTGAAAAACTTAAATTATTTGAAAAATGTTGAAAGCAAGGTATTGTTGTGGCTGGGAGTATAAAATGGCATAACCACTGGAAAACAATTTGACAGTTTATTAAAGAGTAAAATACATAGACAGGTGGGGTGTGGTGGTGCACACCTATAATCCTACCTATTTGGGAGACTGAGGCAGGAGGATCACAAGTTCAAGGCTAGCCTTGGCAACTTAGTGAGACTATGTCTCAAAATAAAAAATAAAAAGGGCTGAGGAAAAGCACCCTGATGTTTGATCCCCAGTAACTAACACACACACATGCACACACACACACAGGTAAAATCCACTTCTATCACATGATTTAGCCATTCCTTTTGTAGGTATTTACTCAAGAGAAAGCCTATAAGGATTTTTACATGAAGATTCATAGGACCCTTGGATTCAACCCCTAATACCTAAGACAAACAAACAAACAAACAAACCAAAAAAAAAAAAAAAAAAAGAGAGAGAGAGAGAGAGAGGAAAAACCAAACCAAAACCAAAACCCCAAACACTAATTGTGCACTTTCAATACGTGCGATTTATTATGTGTCAGTTTTATTTCAAAAAACTATTTAAAATAACATGCAATGAAGGGCTTAAAGATAATATAGTAGTTTCTATTGCTGCTGTAATGGTCTACTGCTCACTTAGTGGCTTATAGCAATGTGAATTTGTTCTCCTGTAGTTCTGGAGGTCAGAGGTGTGAGATTAGACTTGTGGACATAAAGTCCAAGTGTTGACAAGGCTGGTTTCTTTTGGAGAGTCTTAGGGGATAATCCATTTTCTTGTGGTTTTTGGCATCTAGTGTCCACCTGCATTTCTGCCCTGTGGCCCCCTTCCTCATCTTCAAAGTGCATCCGCTCCAGTCTCTGTGGTATATCACTTTCTCTTCTTCTAGTAACACCACCTCCTCCTCTCTTTTCCCTCTTATAAATACGCTTGTGATTACATTCAGGGACCACCGGGCTAACCTGGGATAATCTCCCCATCTAAAGATCTTTAACTTAATCATACCTAAAAAGCCTTTTTTTTTTTGTCACATAAAAAATATTCACAGGCTCAAGGGATTAATGTGGGTATCTTTGGGGTCATTATTCAGCTTACCAGAGATGGTACATTGTTCACTCTGTGAAAATGCATATTGCTTAAAATCTGGGAATGACTTTTCTCTTTTTCTGCTTTGCATTGAGGTATTTGTAAACAGCCTTGGCTCTTGGAAAGAAGGGAACAACTTCCAGGTGGGATACTATCTGAAAAATCTCACTGTACAGAACTCATTAGCTGTGCCACTTCTTGTGCAGAATTATAAAGCAAACTCAGTGTAGCAGCCTATATGTTTCAAGCCTACTCTCACATGGATGATGCTTTTTCCTGAAGAAAGGGCAGGGGGAAGAATGGATATTTGTTCTAAAGCTAATCTTTATCTTCCAAGATTCAATCTGTCTTTCATTAGCTCATCTTTTTTTTTTTCATAATACCCAATGCAATTTTAATGTCTTTCACCCCACATTTTTTTCTGGTGCATTATAGATGTACATGCTGATGGAATTTGTTGTTATATTTCTGTATATGCACATGATAGACAAAATAACAATATAATTTGGCCAGTATCACTCCCCAGCACTCTACCCCTTCATTAGCTCTTCTTTAATCACAATCCTGGTCTGACCAGTGTTGGGAAAATCCTCACCACCTGATCACTTTCTAGAAAGCAAGCATCAGGGTCCACACGTAGAGCCCCTTCTCGGGGAAGCTTTGAGATAGAGCTCTGACTCCTACATCAGGATAGACCCTTGGGTTTTGTTGACCCCAGACCCTGGTCTTGGAAATCTTTCTCAGAGGAGTGGGGGAGGTTAGAGGTAAGATGTATTATTTCAGGGAATGAGGTTGGAGGGAGACTTTGCCTCTTAAGAAGCCCTGTGGGGGCAGCAGATGGAATCAGAATAAAGCTGTTGTTGCCCTCACTCTCTGGGGTGGCCACTTTGTATCTAAACTGGCTTATACTGGTAGAAGGCTCCATTTGTGGAAGCAGCCCTGTCCAGTCCAAAACTTTCTCCAGACTGGGTATTCTCCAAAAGAGGGAGTCACAAACAAATAAGAGACTCAAGACTTGAATATAGACTGAGTAGCTGGTGGTTGAGTTTTGGGTATTTCTAGCAATGACTTTGGGATCTACTGGATGGTTTTTAAGTGGTAAATTGAGGGGGATAGCCCAGATTTACAAGGCATTTCCTGAAGGCAGGGGAGAAAGTCCTGTTTGTTCCTACTTACTTCTCTGATAGGCTAGTTCTCCTTCACAAAATGTAGAGTCTGGGGACTCTGCTGTCTCTCCTCTGCAAAGGTCAGGTGAGGGAGGGTGTGGGAGCCTGGGGAGATGGGAGCAAGGTCAGGTGTGGACATAACTGAAGTTCCATTCCTTGCCTGAAGGGGTCAGCAAAGACCCAGGTAGGGTGAAGACATCTTGACTGAAGAGAAGACATTCCCAAGAGTCCATCTGGCCCCAAGACATAGCTCCTGCCTAGCTGCTTCTGGTTTCTCTGCCTGAACATTGACAGCTCTTCCCACAGGGTGCCCTACTTGGCTGGAGATACTGGGTGGGCCCTGACTGTTGGATATAGGAAAGGGAATGGACCCCTGGGTCTGGATTGAAGGGGCCATCAATGTATAGAATTCTCCAGCTCTCTCCTCTTGGGCATTCCTGGGATGTCTGTGTTCCAGTCAGAGCCTGCAATCAAGCCATCAAAGCTAATAAGATTATTTCTGCGTTAAATGAAATTATGGATGAAGGATGGAGATGCAGGGAACAGACTAATGGTTCTAATGTTTTTTTCCAACCTTTCACTTCTCAATAAAGTGCAATCATCTGACTCCTTGTTTATGTTCTAGGAAAATGATGACTCCTCTGAGAAGCTGTGATTATTGTGTTCCTCATTCGTCGGTGTCTAGTTGGGTGGGATCAGGCAGAAGGAACCCTGGTGGAGAAGGGCAGCAAGTCATAGTCTGCCTCTTGGATGAGCATCTCACTTCTTACCTAGTTTCTTTGGTTGCTATACTTTCAATAATATTCTATTTATTGTCAAAATATTTTTATTTTTAATACAAAATATTATAAGAATATATTATCATTAAAAAAATAGAGGGAAAGCAAAAGCTCCTTACTTCACTCATCCTCTCCTCTCCCAGAAGTGCCTACTGCTGTTCATTTGAGGGAATATCTTTCTCTCTCTGTGTAGTGGTTTGAAAACTTGTCTACAATTACTTTATGCCACTTCTTTCAAAAAGCAAAGACTAATTTCCCTTGCCTTAAGGGTGGAAAGTACTTGGTGACTCACTTTTAAGGCATAGAAGGTGGCAGGAGTGATGATTTACGATGTCTGAAATTAGGGCAGAAATGGGTAGGGGCTTCTTCCTTTTCCCTGCTCTCTCAGAGGACATGCTTAGGGAGAATCAGCTGCCATGTTGTGAGGACACTCCAGGGGACCTAAGGAGAGGTCTCTGTGTTGAGGAACTGAGGCCTCCTGCCAGCAGCCTTGAGTGAACTGTAAAGAAATAACTGGACTAGGTTCTGCCCCCTGTGAAGGTATAGGCTCTCAGATGACATAAACACTTTTTTATATTGACAAAGAGTTGCTAAGTGGGTTGATTTTTTTCTTGGACCAGGGATTGAACCCATGGGTGCTTAACCACTGAGCCACATCCCCATCCTTTTTTATTTTTTATTTTGAGACAGGTTCTCACTAAGTTCTTATATCCTCCCTGAGTTGCTGAGGCTAGCTTTGAACTTGTAATCATCCTGCCTCAGCCTTCTGAGTCACTGGGATTACAGGCATGCACCACCATGCCCAGCAGTAGCTAAGGGTTTAAATAACAGGTCTGACTATTATTTAACAGATAATAAAGCTCGGGTTACCTGGTGGTTGCTGATATCGGATTGCCCTTCAGCACTAGAGAAGTTATTACCCCATCTGCTGGAGTGCTGCTGGCAGAAGCCCTCAACAATTACACCTCAGGAATTTTCTAAACTAGAAACAGTTGTCTTGCCCAGGGTCATGCCCACTTCTTAGCAGCCCACATTCAGGGATTGGTTAATGATGGCACAGAACTCGGCCCTTCTGCCCCAATTCAGGAGGCTCTGAAGAGCCATCCCATCTTCAGAGCTCCCTGCAGGATTGGCCAAGGCATCCCTGGGCTGCATTGCAGCTAAACTTCATTCTGTATCCAACACCTTCCCTTTCACAGCTCTTGATACCAAAAGCACTCCTGCATGCTGGTCTCTACCTCAGAGTTCACTTACTGAGAAACCCAAGTGGGGATAATGGGTACCAGGAGTGTTCTAAGAAGGGAGGTGAAGAGATAGGTCTTAGAGCTGGATTATCAGCCACCCAGCTGGCATCAGTGGTGGTAAGGTGGACACCCATAACCTGAAGAAGGTGACCATGCAACTGCTCACTGGTTATGAGCTGTGATTGTATTCTTGTGGAAGGGAATGCATTAACTGGTGCAAGGTTTCAGGCATTTGAGAAATATGGAGGATATGGTTATTATATTGATGCTCAGAAAAGGGTAACAAAGCCAAGAGTAATTAATCATTTATTGTAAATGTTGTCAATGCTGGAGGAGCTCCTGGGGGGCATGTAAAGAAGCTATTACTTCCTGCAGCCAGAGGACAGAGACAATTGATAATCAGACTCAGGGCTTAAGAGCAGGGGAGCTCCACAGAAGGTTCAACCCCACTAAGGCAGATCTGCTGTGCCCGCCAGGGACCAGGGTGGGAAAGAACATATCAGAGTTGATGCACCCAGAATCTTGAACCCCACATTTTCCCCTAGGAATCAAGGGGAAAGAAGCAGGAGTGGCCCTGTTAGCTATCTTTCCCAGTGGCCAACAGGGGAAATTTCATCCTTATCCCCATATTTTTGGGGGTCTGTGAAGTTAGAGGTCATGGATCCCAAAGGGAAATGCTTCCACTTGGGAACAGGCAAGAATTTTATTGAACTATAAGCTGTGGCTTCATTTAGATACTTTGGGTTCCTTGTGAAAGAACAACAGGGAAATAGAAGATTCACCATCATTTTT
Source organism: Marmota monax (assembly GCF_021218885.2). Lineage (NCBI taxonomy): Eukaryota > Metazoa > Chordata > Mammalia > Rodentia > Sciuridae > Marmota > Marmota monax. Next base: position 1,980,693 of record NW_026694099.1, on the reverse strand, counting down.
TTTTGTACTGGGATTGAACCCAAGGACGCTTAACCACTGAACTACATCCTCAGTCATATTTATTTTATTTTGAGACAGTCTCACTAAGTTGCTTAGGTTGGCCTTGAACTGGTGATCCTTCTGCCTCAGCCTCCTGAGCTGCAGGGATTACAGGTGTGCACTACTGATTTTGCATCTTGAGAGGATTGAATGACTGACCCCTCTTAAGCAGGAAAGAACTGCTATAACAGGGAGGGGCACATGAAAAAGGCAATATGGGAACTATCTTAAAATATTAATGGATATAAGCCTTTGACATAGACATGTACTTTGTGGATATACTTGCAAAAATATACCAAAATGTATAAATGAGACAGTTCATGTTGGAATGATTTGTATTGTAAAACTCAAAACAAAACAAAAATGGCTACCTGGAAGCTACTTAATATTTATTTGTTAATAAAAAATTGGCTAACTGTATGGCATATCTATCCTTATCACAAAACTCTATGCGTGTATTAAAAGAATAAAGTAGAGCTGTATGTGCTGGTCCCTAAGATGCATTAGTAAGTGCAAAAATTATATCCCTTTATAAACATAAAAATAAATATCATGTTGATATGCACACACACAACACTTTTTTTTCTGAGAAATATATTCTTCTTCTTCTTCTTCAGCAGTGATTGTCTTTGGGGAGTGAAGTTGGCAGATTTTAAATTTTAGAAAAATTTTTATATTTTTCATAATATTTGACTTTTCTAACCATGTATTATGTTGTTTTCATTTATAAATAGTTAATAGCAAGTAACTGGAAAGTGGTGGTCTCATAAGCCATTTTAATTTTAGTCTTTAAAATTTTTTGCTTGAAAAGAATGAATGAATGCTATAGAAACCAGGACGAGAAATGCAGGTAGGTTAATATCCTGCTCCCTGCTTTTGGGCTTTGAATCACTTGTGAATTAAATTCTAAGATAAAGCATCTGATGAAGAATCCATTTGAGTATAATCACCCTGAAACTTCTCAGTCCTTCACCCCATCCCCTTAGCCTCCCCAAGAAGGAGCTGTATCTTCAGGGGTTGAGTTACAAAAGGTGTGTGTGTGTGTGCGCACACACGTGTGCATGTGTACATGCATGCATATGCGTTGTGATGATATGGAGGGATAACGACCTTCTCCTGGCCGCACTCAGTTCAGGGGCCCCACATACAAATTGACAGACACACTCGTCCAATCTACTGCTCTTCAGAGCCATGCTGAGCCCTTGTGAAACCTGGGGCTGGTCTGGGAAGTTTCCCTCTCATATCATGCCTGGGCTGAGCTCTCTGTCCACACTGCCCTGGAGTCAGAGGCAGCTGTCTGTCCCTCCTCCTTCTCTTCCTCCCCGTGGATTCCCTCTCAGGGGCTCAGCACTAGTTCAGCCATCTGGTCTTAGGGACTGTTCAACCCCTCAGGCATGCTATAGTAACCCCATCTGTCCAAACAACTTAGATTCCTTCCTCTCAGAAGTCCTTTGGTCTCTATCTAAGTGTGTAAGAAAGAGAAAGAGAGATTTTTGGGTGTGTCTGGATGCCCGGTAGCATCAAGAACTGTGTCATATCCCAGTGGGCACATCAGGGGAGTGGAGATGTGACCCTGTTTACTGCAGAGTTTGCACCTAGGTCCACCATCAGTTAATATCCTTTCACTCCTGTACAAGAAATTCACAAGGGGATGAATCTCTCTGCTGCTAAATCCTGTGACATCCCCATAACCAGGACTGGGGTGGCCACAGCATTACCAGATTTAGTTGCTGCCCTCAGGCTCTGTCTCTTTGTTTCCCTGGAATGTCAGTTCTTCCCAGGGAGTGCCAAATCCTCAAGGCGCTGGGGGTAGGTTAATGATTCAGAGTCTCCAGCATTTTGGCTTAGATTCAGGGAAACAAAACTGGATGGTGTATGGGGCTGGAGAACTGAAGAGCCCTTCTTCCTAAACTGGAACTTTGTGACTTTGCAGTTGGTGATCATAATATTCCTGGTCCACAGTGGGATCAAGCAGTTCTCTGTTTTAGCATTAGTAAAGACACAAGCTTCTTTTCAAATTTGATTTTGAAGATGTTAAGATTATGTCTCTAATCATGTACTCTGGAACATTCCTATTAATTCAGTTCAATAGACATTTATCAAGTGGCCAAATTATCTAACACTGCCTTAGGCTTAGAAAGTATATATTCCATTAGTAAACAACACTATTGCAGTGGAAAAAAATCAGAAAGGTGTTCAGGAATGGGAGGGTCATCTGAGAATCTGTTTATGGCTACAATGCTTAGAAGGCACGCAGGATAGGTAGAATGGAGCTGGAAGAGACCAGAAAGTTCTAAAGAGAAAGAATAAGATCACACCTGTAATCCCAGTGACTCAAGAGGCTAATGCAGGAGTATCACAAGTTAGATCCAGCTTCTGCAAATTATCAAAGCTCTCTGCAACTTAGAGAGACTCTTTCTCAAAATAAAAAATAAATTAGGACTGGAGATGTAGCTCAGTGGTAAGTGCTCCTGGGTTCAATTCCAGTACCCAAATCAAACAAACAAATTAAAAAAAAAAAGAAGGAATAAGCAAATCTACTTCATTCATATCCCAGATGACCTCTGGAAGTAGATTCCTAGATACAATGCCTAGGTGCATAGCTGTCCATTACAGTATTATAGGCTTCTGATTCTCTTCATTTATTTCTCCCTAAAGCTGTTCTTTCTCCTGATCTTGGTTATGGTAACTGAGTAAGGTCCCAGCCCTTGAGTAGGATAGCATTTGTCTGAAGGAGAAGCGGGAATTGAAGTTGAAGAAGCTGCATCTATATTAAAGATACATGGGCTCTTTGATCTTGGGTGACTAAAACATCATGCTCTTGGAGAGACAGAATGTTATAGATCAAGAGCCAAAGTTATCTTGGGCTATCTTTAGTCCCCATTACTGGGCACTTAATATCAAGCTCTGTATCGGACCTAACATCTCTTGACTTCTGGATACAATTCTTGGAATGTATTGCTAAGCTTGACACACTTCTAGCCTCCACCAAGCCTAAAGCTAAGACTGCAATAAAGAAAACATAAAAAATGTCACAGAGGACATGCTGGGGATGTAGCTCAGTGGTAAAACAGTTGCCTAGCATGTAATGTTATTGTGTGAACTGATCAATACAATCAATAAGTATAGGTTATAGACTGTAGGAATAAAGATTTTGATAAGTAAGATAACAGAAATAAGTAACTGTAAAACATAGGATTTAAACCATAGAGACAGCTGCAGAACCTATTTCTGAGAAAACAAAATGAAAACTATTTTCTGTTAAATTAAAAAAAAAACATATTGTCTTCTGTACTTTGTACCCCACAAAATGTACTCAATCCAGGATACAGTGGTCTTGGTGACCTATATGACTTTGAAGTAGATTCTTGTCCCCTATAACTGCCTGCTTGACAGTTGTTTAACACCTGCTCGGACCCAAGATGTGGCTGAGTTGTTCGGCTAACAGCTTTTTTTGCTTCTGTAACTTGCTTGCTTGCTAACTAAAAAATTCCTTAGGTTGTAGTTTTCTCCTTAAATAGCAAATTTCCCTCAGAGGGGGGCTGCTGTTCTTTTAGCGAGCCACTTTGGACTCTTGTTAGATTCGGCCCCTGACCAGATATAATTGACAAAAGTGGCGAAATAAAAACACTTCAAATGATTTCAAATTCGGACTTGGTATGTTTTCTGAGCGGTCTCCCCACAACAGTATGAGCCCTGGGTTCCATCCCTAGCACCTGTAGAAGACATTTCCTTGCCTTGATATAGATGATATCTGAATCCTACGGAAGGGGGGGCTTCCCTACCAGTTGAAGTCCTACTTGATGACCCCCACCTATGTGTTTTGTAAACACTTTGATTCCTGAGCTTCTTTTGTTCTGTGACTATAAAAATTCACATAACTTTTTCTACAGTGTAACACATCATTCATGGTAACACAGATCTAAGTTCCCAGACCATAGTCTCATATTTGGCTCACAATAAGCCGTTTTCTTATTTCCTTTAAAGCAGAGTTGGTATTTTATGTCTATAGAAGCCATGGCCATTCCAGAGACAATCAACAGGAGAGCTGTGGCCATGAAGTGTCCTGCCTCCTGACTGCGACCTGCCAAGGAAGTCCAGTTTCTTTCTTTTTCTGGGCTTTGATGAATCCATTTATGATTGATTGAGGTGTGAGTAGTAGAAGGAACAGTCTGCCTGACCCTCCAGGTTCTACTCTAACTCATGGTACAGGGCAAGCTAGGGTAAGCTGGGTGACAAACAGTCTCCAAATCTCAGTGGTTTAACCCAATAAGAATTTATTTTTCATGTCATAGTCTAATACACTGCTAGGCAACTTTTCTTCTAGCAAAAACTCAGGGACATGGGATGCTTTCATCTTCCAAAGATATGAACAGGGGCAGCCTCAAGGGCCCACTTAAGATCAGTGATCGTGGATTATGTATCTCATGATGTGACTTCATAAAATTTGCTTTCACTGCCTTCTTAAAAAACTTGTATTGAATCTGACAACGTCAAGTGAAAGTTTTATTTGTGGCTTTCATCCAGCGTATCTGGATAAGTCGGGCAGTGTCACTGAACAGATCAGCTTCATCTGTTCAAAGGTGATTTTTCCCTGGCTAATAACACAACCTATGGATGAGTGTTGGAAAGAGCCAGAAAGAATTACATACATCTAAACACCTGGGAAGACTAGTTTCAGCACTGAATGTTTTGTGTCAGTGCTGCTGTTGCTGGGCTCTTGTAGCATGCACCCCCATGTGTGTTCTTTGATAAGAGCCAAGGTGTGGAAAGGTGGGGTGCCTAATGAAAACTGTCAACACATCCCTGCTCCTCTCACAATATATCAGAACTCAGGACATCTCAATACAGGTTAAAACACTTAATTTCTAATACCAGGCTCCACTCTTAACCAAATTACGTGACAGTTTGAGGTAGACAAGAAGCTCTAAGGCATCCATCACTAAAGAAGGCATCCCACACTGGTACTTAGAAGAATCTTTTGGTTGCCCCTGGCTTTCTTCACTGAGCCAACACACCACTGCAAAAATAAGGGCAGGAAAAGATGGTGACCTTCTTGCTTTTTGAACTTTCCTGACAAAAAGGGGAGTGGGGCAGGGCATTTTATGTAACTATGAATAGGTGCTTTTTCAGGGAAAACAAAACTGAACAAAACCAGGTGCTTCTTCTCTTCATTGTCTTTTTCTTGTTCTTTTTTTTTTTCAAAGAAAAAAATGTTGTCAGAGTCTATTTTACACTTCATAAAATTTAAGTGTAAAATTCATTGATTTTTTTTATATTTATTTTTTAGTTTTAGGTGGACACAATATCTTTATTTCATTTTTATTTGGTGCTGAGAATTGAACCCAGTGCCCCATGCATGCTAGGCGAACACTCTACCACTGAACCACAACTCCAGCCTCTCGTTGATTTTTTGAAAGTAACTTTACCAAGTCATGTGACCTGCACAATTAAGTTGGTCATCTGGTTTGGAGAGGGGTTGAATGTATCATCAAGGCTTCATGTGTTAAAATTTAATCTCCATTTTGCTCTACTTTGTGTATGACCAGAGACGTGAAAAATTGTGCTCTATATGTGTAATATGAATGGAATTGCATTCTGCTGTCATATATAATAAGTTAGAATAAATAAAACAAAAAATATCTCCATTTTGAATATTAAAAGGATAGAAACCTGATCATATGGTGTTTAGAGGTGGGGCCACTGGAATGTGATTAGCATTAGACAAGGTCATTCAGGTGGATCCTCCTCAATTGAACCCTGGTGGCTTTAGAGGACAGAGAGAGGCCAGCAGAGACACTCAGACATATGCACTATCGTACCATGTAGGGCACTGCACTTCCTCAAGACTGCTACAAGCAGGCCGTCACTAGAGGCAGATGATTGACCTTGGACCTCCAGAACCAGCGGACAAAATAAACCCCTTTTTGTTAAAATGTACCCAGTCTGTGGTATTGTGTTATCAGGGACAGAAGATGGACTAATAGTCTTGGAACATTTCTATTCCCTTTACAGTGAACCCTGTTCCTATTCCCAGCCCTAGGTAACTTTTATCTATTATCTCTCTATATGTATTTTATACATTTCCCTTTTATGAACAATTTGAATGAATCAGAAAATGGATTTGTTTAAAATATAGGTGCTTACTTACCTTTTGGAAAACCTTTGCATATATATAGAGTTCTATAGCATTCTTTGGTCCAAGGGATGATATTTTTGGGGACATGGGGTTTTGGGAAGAACAGATATGTATATATCTTTCAAGATACTCCATGTAAGCTCTTCCTTCCTTGGTAGAGGGTCTCAGTTACATCATCTGAGACCAAGAGGGAATCCCAGAAACAGGAGAAGTTCTTAAGCTTGGTCAGGTCCTCAGGTGTCCTGGCAGCTGCTGCTCCTTAAAGCAGGACATCCACTCCTTTCTCCTCCCTCAGGGACACACCCAGGAGATCTCCCTGCTCTATCCAGGCTTTACATTGTTGAGTCATCAAACATTCAGGCCAGGATTAAGTTCCTATTGCAAGACGCCAAGTCATATCGGTCTATGAGGCAGGGCCTTTGTTATCTATGTATCTACGTATCTAGCTACCTATATTTAATTTTCTTTATTATTGAATTTTCTTTATTATTTTTATTTTCTTTATTTATTTATATTTGTTGTTTTTAGATATACATGACATTAGGGTGCATTCTGACATTTTCTACGTACATGGAGTGCAACCCATTACAATTTTTTTTTTTTTTTAATTTTTTATTGTGGGTTGTTCAAAACATTACAAATTTCTTGACATATCATATTCCACACTTTGATTCTAGTGGGTTATGAACTCCCACCTTCACCCCATACACAGATTGCAGATTCACATCAGTTACACATCCATTGATTTACAAATTGCCATACTAGTGTCTGTTGTGCTCCGCTGCCTTTCCCATCATCCACCCTCCCCCCTCCCCACCTCTCCCCTCCCCTCCCCTCCTCTCTCTCTACCCCCTCCACTGTATAACCCTGAGGGTCTCCTTCCATTACCGTGCAATTTACCTTCTCTCTCCCTTTCCCTCCCACCTCTCATCCCTGTTAAATGTTAATCTTCTTCTCCTGTTCTTCGTCCCTACTCTGTTCTTAGTTACTTTCCTTATATCAAAGAAGACATTTGGCATTTGTTTTTTAGGGATTGGCTAGCTTCACTTAGCATAATCTGCTCTAATGCCATCCATTTCCCTGTAAATTCTATGATTTTGTCATTTTTTAATGCAGAGTAATACTCCATTGTGTATAAATGCCACATTTTTTTTTATCCATTCGTCTATTGAAGGGCATCTAGGTTGGTTCCACAGTCTTGCTATTGTGAACTGTGCTGCTATGAACATCGATGTAGCAGTGTCCCTGTAGCATGCTCTTTTTAGGTCTTTAGGGAATAGACCAAGAAGGGGAATAGCTGGGTCAAATGGTGGCTCCATTCCCAGCTTTCCAAGAAATCTCCATACTGCTTTCCAAATTGGCTGCACCAATCTGCAGTCCCACCAGCAATGTACAAGTGTACCCTTTTCCCCACATCCTCGCCAGCACTTGTTGTTGTTTGACTTCCTAATGGCTGCCAATCTTACTGGAGTGAGATGGTATCTTAGGGTGGTTTTGATTTGCATTTCTCTGACAGCTAGAGATGTTGAGCATTTTTTCATGTACTTGTTGATTGACTGTATGTCCTCCTCTGTGAAGTGTCTGTTCAGGTCCTTGGCCCATTTGTTGATTGGGTTGTTTGTTCTCTTATTGTCTAATTTTTTGAGTTCTTTGTATACTCTGGATATTAGGGCTCTATCTGAAGTGTGAGGAGTAAAGATTTGTTCCCAGGATGTAGGCTCCCTATTTACCTCTCTTATTGTTTCTTTTGCTGAGAAAAAACTTCTTAGTTTGAGTAAGTCCCATTTGTTGATTCTAGTTATTAACTTTTGTGCTATGGGTGTCCTATTGAGGAATTTGGAGCCCGACCCCACTGACTGTAGATCGTAGCCAACTTTTTCTTCTATCAGACGGCGCGTCTCTGATTTGATATCAAGTTCCTTGATCCATTTTGAATTCACTTTTGTGCATGGCGAGAGAAAGGGATTCAGTTTCATTTTGTTGCATATGGATTTCCAGTTTTCCCAGCACCATTTGTTGAAGATGCTATCCTTCCTCCATTGCATGCTTTTAGCCCCTTTATCAAATATAAGATAGTTGTAGTTTTGTGGATTGGTTTCTGTGTCCTCTATTCTGTACCATTGGTCCACACGCCTGTTTTGGTACCAGTACCATGCTGTTTTTGTTACTATTGCTCTGTAGTATAGTTTGAAGTCTGGTATCGCTATACCGCCTGATTCACACTTCTTGCTTAGCATTGTTTTTGCTATTCTGGGTCTTTTATTTTTCCATATGAATTTCATGATTGCTTTCTCTATTTCTACAAGAAATGCCATTGGGATTTTGATTGGCATTGCATTAAACCTATAGAGAACTTTTGGTAATATCGCCATTTTGATGATGTTAGTTCTGCCTATCCATGAACAGGGTATATTTTTCCATCTTCTAAGATCTTCTTCTATTTCTCTCTTTAGGGTTCTGTAGTTTTCATTGTATAAGTCTTTCACCTCTTTTGTTAGGTTGATTCCCAAGTATTTTATTTTTTTTGAAGATATTTTGAATGGAGTGGTTGTCCTCATTTCCATTTCAGAGGATTTGTCGCTGATATACAGGAATGCCTTTGATTTATGCGTGTTGATTTTAAATCCTGCCACTTTGCTGAATTCATTTATTAGCTCTAATAGTTTCTTTGTAGAGCCTTTTGGGTCTGCTAGATATAGAATCATATCATCTGCAAATAGTGATAATTTAATTTCTTCTTTTCCTATTTTTATGCCTTTAATTTCTTTCGTCTGTCTAATTGCTCTGGCCAGTGTTTCGAGAACTATGTTGAACAGAAGTGGAGAGAGAGGGCATCCCTGTCTTGTTCCAGATTTTAGAGGGAATGCCTTCACTTTTTCTCCATTCAGAATAATGCTAGCCTGAGGCTTAGCATAGATTGCTTTTACAATATTGAGGTATGTTCCTGTTATCCCTAGTTTTTCTAGAGTTTTGAACATAAAGGGATGCTGTACTTTGTCAAATGCTTTTTCCGCATCTATCGAGATGATCATATGGTTCTTATTTTTAAGTCTATTGATGTGGTGAATAACATTTATTGATTTCCGTATATTGAACCAGCCTTGCATCCCAGGGATGAATCCTACTTGATCATGGTGTACAATTTTTTTTATATGTTTTTGTATCCGATTCGCCAGAATTTTATTGAGGATTTTTGCATCTAGGTTCATTAGAGATATTGGTCTGTAGTTTTCTTTCTTTGAAGTGTCTTTGTCTGGTTTAGGTATCAGGGTGATGTTGGCCTCATAGAATGAATTTGGAAGTTCTCCCTCCTTTTCTATTTCCTGAAGTAGCTTGAAAAGTATTGGTATTAGTTCTTCTTTAAAGGTTTTGTAAAATTCTGCTGTATACCCATCGGGACCTGGGCTTTTCTTAGTTGGTAGTCTTTTGATGGTTTCTTCTATCTCCTCAATTGATATTGGTCTGTTTAGGTTTTCTATATCCTCCTGACTCAATCTGGGCAGATCATATGACTTAAGAAATTTATCTATGCCTTCACTATCTTCTAATTTATTGGAGTATAAGGATTCAAAATAGTTTTTGATTATCTTCTGTATTTCTGAAGTGTCTGTTGTGATATTGCCTTTTTCATCCCGTATGCTAGTAATTTGAGTTCTCTCTCTTCTTCTCTTCACTAGCATCGCTAAGGGTCTGTCGATTTTGTTTATTTTTTCAAAGAACCAACTTTTAGTTTTGTCAATTTTTTCAATTGTTTCTTTTGTTTCGATTTCATTAATTTCAGCTCTGATTTTAATTATTTCTTGCCTTCTACTTCTTTTGCTGTTGTTTTGCTCTTCTTTTTCAAGGATTTTGAGATGAAGTATGAGATCATTTATTTGTTGGTTTTTTCTTTTTTTAAGGAATGAACTCCAAGCAATGAATTTTCCTCTTAGAACTGCTTTCAATGTGTCCCATAGATTCCGATATGTTGTGTCTGTGTTTTCATTTATCTCTAAGAATTTTTTAATTTCCTCCTTGATGTCTTCTATAACCCATTGATCATTCAGTAACCTATTGTTCATTCTCCAATTGATGTATGCTTTTTCCTTCCTTCTTTTATCGTTGATTTTCAGTTTCATTCCATTATGATCAGATAAGATGCATGGTAATATCTCTACTCCTTTATATTGTCTAAGAGTTGCCCTGTGACATAATATATGATCTATTTTTGAGAAGGATCCATGTGCTGCTGAGAAAAAAGTGTAACTGCTTGATGTTGGGTGGTATACTCTATATATGTCAATTAGGTCTAGGTTATTAATAGTGTTATTGAGTTCTATAGTTTCCTTATTCAACTTTTGTTTGGAAGATCTGTCCAGTGGCGAGAGAGGTGTGTTGAAGTCTCCCATGATTATGGTGTGGTGGTCTATTAGACTCTTGAACTTGAGAAGAGTTTGTTTGACGAACATAGCTGCACCATTGTTTGGGGCATAAATATTTATGATTGTTATGTCTTGTTGGTGTATGGTTCCCTTAAGCAGTATGTAGTGTCCCTCTTTATCTCTTTTGATTAACTTTGGCTTGAAATCTATTTTATTTGATATGAGTATGGACACGCCTGCTTGTTTCCGAAGTCCATATGAGTGATATGATTTTTCCCAACCTTTCACCTTCAGCCTATGTATGTCTTTTCCTATCAAATGCGTCTCCTGTAGGCAGCATATTGTTGGGTCTTGTTTTGTGATCCATTCTACTAGCCTGTGTCTCTTGATTGGTGAGTTTAAGCCATTAACATTTAGGGTTATTATTGAGATATGGGTTGTTCTTCCAGCCATATTTGTTTATTTCTGTTACTAAACATTGTTTGTTTTCCTCTTTGATTGTTTCCCCCCCCCCTTTACTGTCCTACCTCCCACTGTTGGTTTTCATTGTTATTTTCCATTTCCTCTTCCTGTAATACTTTGGCTAGGATGTTTTGAAGAGATGGTTTTCTAGCTGCGAATTCTTTAAACTTTTGTTTATCGTGGAAGGTTTTAATTTCATTCTCCATCCTGAAGCTTAATTTCGCTGGATACACAATTCTTGGTTGGAACCCATTATCTTTCAGTGTTTGAAATATGTTATTCCAGGATCTTCTAGCTTTCAGAGTCTGTGTTGAAAGATCAGCTGTTATCCTGATTGGCTTGCCCCTAAATGTAATCTGCTTCCTTTCTCTTGTAGCTTTTAAAATTCTCTCCTTATTCTGTATGTTGGGCATCTTCATTATAATGTGTCTAGGTGTGGATCTCTTATGATTTTGCACATTCGGCGTCCTGTAGGCTTCTAGGATTTGGGATTCTGTCTCATTCTTCAAGTCTGGGAAGTTTTCTTGTATTATTTCATGGAATAGACTGCTCATTCCTTTGGTTTGGAGCTCTGTACCTTCCTGTATCCCAATGACTCTTAAGTTTGGTCTCTTAATGTTATCCCATATTTCTTGGATGTTCTGCTCATGGTTTCTTAACAGTCTTGCTGAGCTGTCTATGTTCTTTTCCAGTTGAAATACTTTGTCTTCATTGTCTGATGTTCTATCTTCTAAGTGTTCTACTCTGTTGGTAGTATTCTCCATTGAGTTTTTAAGTTGGTTTATTGCTTCCTGCATTTCTAGGATTTCTGATTGCTTGTTTTTTATAACCTCTATCTCCCTGTATAGTTGATCCTTTGCTTCCTGGATTTGTTTGCGTAATTCGTTGTCGAAGTGATCTTTCATTGTCTGATTTTGCTGTTTAATGTCTTCCTTGATACTCCAGATCATCTGAAGCATGTATATCCTGAATTCTTTATCTGACATTCCATCTGCTGCAGCTGTTACCTCTTCTAAAGTTGCGTTGACCTGCATTGCTTGTGGTCCTTTCTTTCCTTGTCTTTTCATACTGCTTGCGTATCTTTCCTGCAGGTGCGGGCGGCGGCTCTGCTCTCTCCTTATTCCAATTGGGGTGTCGTGGCTACCACGCCGGCAGGTCACTGGGCCTGTTCTGGGAGCTGGTGGCGGCTCTGTTCTGCCCCTACTCCAATTGGGGTGACGTGTCTGTCGTACCAGCAGGCCACTGGGCCTGTCCTGCTGGTCGGTCGCAGATCTGCCCACCTTTCGGGCACGAGTGGAGGCTCTGCTTTGCCCCTACTCCAATTGGGGTGTCGTGACTACCCCGCCTGCAGGATGCTGGGTCTGTTCCTGGCAAGGGAGGCGACTCTGCTCTGTCACTACTCCAATTAGGGTGGTGTTTGTACCCCGCCGGCAGGCTCCTGGGCCTGATCCGCCGGTCTGTTGTAGGTCTGCCTACCTTGAAGGCGCGGGCGGCGGATCTGCCCTGCCCCTCCTACCACGCCTGCGGACCCCTGGGCCTGATCTGCAGGTTGATCAGTGGTCTGCTCACCCTGCGGGCACGGGTGGCGGTTCCGCTCCACCCCCACTCCAATTGGGGTCACGTGACCACCACACCGGCAGGGCCTGATCCGGGCGTGGGATAAGGATCTGCTCTGCCCCTACTCGAGTTGGGGTGACGTGTGTACCACACTGGCAGGCCACTGGGCCTGACCCGCCAGGCTGTCACAGGTCTGTTTACCTTGCAAGCGCGAAGGGCGGCTCTGCCCTGCCCCTCCTACCACGCCCATGTACTACTGGGTCGTGGGTCTGCCCACCTGGCGGGTGTGGGTGGCGGCTCCGCTCCGCCCCCTCTCCAATTGGGGTCACGCGGTCACCACGCTGGCGAGCCGCTGGGCCTGCTCCGGGGGCTGGCGGCGGCCCGGCTCCTTCCCTCTGGCTCGAGGACAAATTGAGGAGACTCGGGTGACTGAGCCTCACCCCCCTTACCAGGAGACCAACTGCTTATGTCACCGCTGGTATTGATGAAGATCTCTCCTCCACCGCTTTCTGCTGACATCAGATCTCTGCCATGTTGGTATCCTATGCGAATGGCAGCATTTCGTTCCCCTTGCCAGGCAACCCAAGCAATGGGTGAGTCCTGACCTGCCCTCAGCAGGACCCGGACCGAGACACAGTTTCCGCGGGCTCCTAGCCCCGGTCCAGGGAAGTTCCGGGAGCCGGAACTCGGCCGCTCCGTGCTCGGTGTAAGCTCCTATAAGTGTAGGCTCCAAGAAGCAGCCCCCGCGGGCTCAGTTCCGGGAGCCGGAATTCGGCCGCTTAGTGTTTGGTGTATGCTCTGATAGTAGCAGGGTCCAAGAAGCAGCCTCCGCGGGCTCCGCAGCCCTGAGCCAGGGCGGTTCCGGGACGGTTCCGGGAGCCGGAACTCGGCCGCTCTGTGCTCGGTGTAAGCTCCTATAAGTGTAAGCTCCAAGAAGCAGTCCCCGCGGGCTCAGTTCCGGGAGCTGGAATTCGGCTTCTTGGTGTTTCGTGTTTGCTCTGATATTAGCAGGGTCCAAGAAGCAGCCTCCGCAGGCTCCGCAGCCCGGAGCCAGGGCGGTTCCGGGACGGTTCCGGGAGCCGGGACTCGGCCGCCCCGCGCTCCGTGTTCACTCCGATAAGATCAGATTTTAAGAAGCCCCCAGGCGCTGAACCCTAGCAATCTGTCTGCAAGCCGCAGGCGAATTGCAGCCTGAAATTACCTGTTCTATGGCTGAATGAGCTGCGGTCAGTCAAAAACAGGTGTGGTGACGTCAGTTTACCAACATGGTGGCTGCTGGCCTCCTCTGTGGTCTGACCGGTGTGGAGAACCGAGATGGACCGCTTCCTTCCCCGTCTCGAACCCAGAATTCAGCCCTGAGTGCGGTGCTTGCGCGTCTGGCAGAAACTGCAGCGCTGTAACCCTGCGTCTCTATCCCAGCGCGCCTTGCAGACTCTAGCCGCGGGGCGATTTGCTGAATAAGCAGTGTTACCCTCCGTGCGACAAACCTCTCGCGTTTGAGTCCCCGTAGCCGATCCTCATGCGATGGAAATCCTTCCTCCAGGTTCCGGCGCACCCCACTATTGCTGGAAATTCCTAACAAGATATCCTTTAGCCGTCCTGACTTGTCATACTCCCACACAGTGAAGCAGCACACGGGGGTAATGCACTCCCCTCGCCGCCATCTTCCCTCCTCTCCCATTACAATTTTGATCCCATTCTTCTGGTTGTACATGATGTGGGGTTACACTGGTCATGTATTCATAGATGAGCACAGGAAAGTTATATCTGATTCATTCTGCTGTCTTTCCTATTCCCATACCCCGTCTCTTCCTTTCATTCCTTTTTGTGTAATCTAATGAACGTTCACATAACACTTTCTTGTTATGGGTTAGCATCCACATATCAGAGAGAATATTTGGCCTTTTTTGGGTGGGGGTGAGGGGCTGACTTATTTCACTTAGCATGATATTCTTGGGTTTCATACATTTGCCAGAAAATTAGGCAGGGCCTTTGTAACATCTTTAATTTTCACTGTGGTACACAGCAAACCTCTGAATGTACTCATCAGTGGCCCGGACCCCTGATCCCTTTCTTGCATTTTCTATGTTAGCACATGGAGTGGACATGAATTTTACCTGGAAGGTAGCTGTAACTTCTTTTCTGCTCTTCCTTCTGAACAGAGCCATCTGTAGTGCTCGTCCCAAGGTGAAAAGCTGATCAAGTCCATCTCATTGGCTCTTATGATGAAGTATTGATTTCCTGGTTCCTCACACTGTATTTTGTTGATTTGTCCCTGGCCATCTCCAGCCTTATCTCCCTCTGCCCCCACAAACTTCTTTTACCATAAACATAAGAATCAACTTGCATTTCTTTTTTTTTTCATGTTCTAAATTATTTTATAAAAAGCTTTTTATAACAATTTTTAAAAATCATTTCAAGAAAAGAAAATTACCAATCATTGTCATTTTTGTGTTTTTTCTCTAATATATGAATTTTATTTTTTAAATATTTATTTATTTTAATTTTTGCATTACAATTCTTAATACACCATTATATCATAATTTATCATATCTCTGATTATATATCCACTTGCATTTCATGTTGTATCTCCTCATTCTCTGGATTGTTCCTTCTGTCCCCTCAAGACTCAGAGAAACATCATCTCCTCTGGAAATAATTACTTCTGCAAGAACTCTCATTAGATGCACCTGTTTGGTTTTAAGTGTCTTTCTTTTCAGCCAAACTCTAACTCTCATCCTTTCTCCTTCTCAACCCTAACTAGGCTGAGAGCACCTTAAGGAAAGACTCAGCATTTTATACTTCTCTAGTTTGCACATTATATTCAGTCATTTCTTATTTAGAATTTCTTGTTTCTCTCAGAAATCATACCCCTATCTTAATATCTGTCTTCTGTAGATGCCTTGAGTCTTATGTGTTCATGAGCATTGTGGGTTGAGACAGGGAGTCAAAACTGAGATTCAGCTAGGGAAAGAGCATGTGATGCAAAGATGTTTATTTTCTGTTAAAATAAGCTTCCTAAACCATGCATGTTGGTACATGCCTGTAATCCCAGTGGCTCAGGAGTTTGAGGCAGGAGGATTGCAAGTTGGAGGCCAGTCTTAGCAATTTAGTGAGGCACTAAGCAATTTAATGAGACCCTGTCTCAAAATAAAAAATAAAAAGGATTATGGGTGTAGCTCAGTGGTAAAGTACCCCTGGGTTCAATCCCAGTATCTAAATAAATAAACAAACAAATAAATAAATCCTCCAATCACCCCTATTGCTTAGGAAACAATAAGAGATCTTTTTGCCAGGTACTTGGACAAAGTCCAAACATTAGAACAAAAGATGCCCTATCACTTTTATTACTTAGGAAATTAAAACCAGTTTTAGGAGCTAGGGTCAGGTCCTGGGAAAGACAAAAATATGTATTTCTTATTATATCATAACTTTACTTTCACATCTATGTCTCTGAACATAATTATGTAACGAGGATGGTTATATAAATGTATCTACACACTGGATTTTGGAAATCTACATAACTGGATTTTGTTATATCTTAGGGATCTTTCTGGGTCAGCACATATTAGCACTTTTTGACTAAAGGAGCTCATGTGAATACAGGAAGACTAGCTACGACTATTATAATTTGGATATGGAATGTCCTGTAGAGCTCATGAGTTGAAGGCTTGGTCCCCAGTGTTCAGAGGAGGGACTTTGGGGAAATGATTGAATTGTGTAGGCTCTAACCTTATCAATGGATTAAACCACTGATGGATTCCTAGTTGAATGGATCACTGGGAAGTGGTGAAAATTGTAGGAAGTAGGGCCCAGCTGAAGGGAGAGGATACATGCTCTTGGGGAGTATATTTTGTCCCTTACCCCTTTCTCTTTCTCTTTCTTTCTTACTGCCAAGAAGTAAATAGTTGTCTTCTGTCACGTCCCTCTGTGATGTTCAGCCTCACTTCAGGTCCAAAGCAATGGACCGTGGGCTAAAACCTCTGAAACTATAAGCCCAAATAAACCTTTCCTTCTTTAAGAGGCTTATGTCAGATATATTGTCACAGTGATGGAAAGCTGACTAATAAAACCACATTTCAACACTGCAGTCCAGCAGATGCCCATGGAGACTGTGGTGCTCAGGTTGTACAAAATAATTTCATAATGGGTTCTGTCATTTGAGTGGCCTGGAATTGGGGTCAGTGAAACTTTGCCCTTCAGAGTCCTCAGGGATTAGAAAGTGAGCAGAAAGAGGGCACATATAGCCATGGCACACAGACACAGTGGCAGTAGGTTCTAGGGAGGCCATTGGCAATCTCTCTTGAAGGAAGACTTGAAGTAAATTTGTAGTTTTCAAGGAATCCCCACACAAACACTACCACACCTAAAGCCATGGTTCAAGCTTGTGACAGTAGGTGGGGGCATTTTTGGCTAGAGAATGCTACATTTCTGTGGATCTGTGGCTAATTTGTTATTCTACTCTTTTTGTGTGGCTTCCCCTCCCCACAAGAAGGGAAATCTCCTCTTCTTCAAGTCAGCAGTGTGGAGGAGGAGACTTCAGTTTTCCTTTAAAAATATCCCACTTGATTCTCAAAGCATCTTATCCAAGTAGGTCTAAAAGTTTTGTCACACGTTTATTCTATGAGAAATGCTAATGAGGCATGGCACAGGGTCCATGCTGCATGCAAGAGCGGTTCTTTCTCCTGCCTAGAAGTGACAGGATTGTTCCAGCCACTCTATCTTGAATAAAATTAGGTAGCTAAAGATTAGGTAACCTTTCTTGAAATTAATCTTTCTTTCCTTTTCATAAATTTTAAAAACTCTTAAGTCAAGCATCATATATTTCCCTTAAATACCTTGCTTAAACCAAAATTAAATTGAATTTTTGAAAGGTCAGCCTGATGGAATTATTCAAATAAGAGTTACACATTTATTTTATTTTTTAAAATATTTATTTATTTATTTTTGTTTTCGGCGGACACAACATCTTTGTTTGTATGTGGTGCTGAGGATCGAACCCGGGCCGCACACATGCCAGGCGAGCGCGCTACCTCTTGAGCCACATCCCCAGCCCCATTTATTTTAATTAATGCTATTTTTTATGGAAAAATGTTTACAGTATTGAATAGCAAATAATTAGTCATAAGTTAAAGCAATATGAGTAAGAGTATACTCATGAGACATTATTTTATTAAAATTTTGAAAAAAATTTTTTTTCACTGAATGACCTGATGAGGCTCAAATAAAGGTCTAGCAGGTTCAAAATTATTAGGAATACATATTAGTTTCTTTTTTCCCTCTCTTTCTTCTTCTTCTTCTTCCTTCCTTCCTTTCTTTTTTTTTATTTGCAGGACTGGGGATCTAACTCAGGCACAAAAGGTAGGTGCTTTACCACTGAGTTATACTCCCAGCCCATATTAATTTCTTGATCAATTTTATTGGCCTACATATGCATACAAGGTATTATTTTTGAAACAAACAATTTAAAATGAAATTCATGCCTTTCATCTAAAAATAGTGCTCGATTTAATGCACAAATACTGAATTCTGGTCAAACTTGTTATAAGCACACATGGATTACGTTTTTATTGGAAATGAGACAATGTCTGCCCCATTCTGGATAGTTATTCAAGAAGAGAAAGCTTGCTTATACGTATAAGAAGTAGAAAATGTGAGCAGAGAGTTCAGGTTTTCCTGTGAGTGGCAGGATGCTCTTTTTTTTTTTTTTTTTCACAGAAATCCAGAACTTTTCTAGGGCAGATGAATGAATCACATGTGATTTACTCCAACTCACAAAATTCTTCTCTCAAAGTCAAGTTTTTGGAATGAGCAGAGACATCAGATTCAGAAGCAGGATGCTTCACCCAGCCATATGCTGTGTGGAGAGAAAGGAAAATACATTAAATTTTGTTCTGAGCTTTTCTGATGGTTTTCAGCAAGACTGGAGGCTTCTGTATAATAAGGAAGTTAACGTGTCCCCAAGGAAGCCTGGCTTTGCCCTGAGTCCTGCCTGATAGGAATGCCTTTGTATGCCTTGTGCCTGTGCCAGCCAGATGGTAACCCTGTGCTTTATGGTGGGGAGAGTGGGTGTGAGCCACACCAACAATGTGATTTAAGATGGAGGTTTTGCCTCTGCCTTACCTAGTGTCAGCTCAACCTCCTGAGAGGCTGGAAACTGAGATCTGCCACATGGATTTTTTTTTTTTTTTGGAACTGGGAATTGAACTCAGAGGGTGCTTAGCCATTGAGCTACATCCCTAACCCTTTAAATTTTTTTTTTTTTAATGTTGAGACAGGGTCTTGCTAAGTTGCTTAAGGCCTTGCTAAATTTCTGAGGCTGGGTTTGAACTTTGGATACTCCTGCCTCAGTCTCCCTAGCCACTGGATTACAGATGTGTGCCGCTGTGCTACATGGATCTTAATCATAGCATGTGATGGGGTCCCAGTAGAGATTCCATAGACACCAAAGATTGGGTGAGCATCCCTGGGTGGCAATACTCTGTGTGTGTTGTCATGAATCCATTCCAGGAAAGTAATGTTGTCAATGAGGCTCTGCACTGGGTGTCTCTTCCCATGGCTGATCTCAGTCTGTACGAGGTAAGAAACCATAGCTGTGAGGATAATAGCTTTCACTGAGTTCTGTGAGTCCTCCTAATGAATGATGGCAAGTGAGAGTGGTTTGGAGATCTCTGAGCTTGTAGTAGGTGTCAGAAGCGAGAGTGGTCTTATGAACTGCTCCTCCAACTTTGCAATTGGGTAACGTTTGCAGTTGGTATTGTGAATGGGATTCACCTGATCAACCCTGATTCACAGAAACATATGATTTAGGAAGAGAAATGAGGAGAGAGCAGGAATTGGTGAACCTTCAACTCCTGGGTGCTGCCTGGCCACTCATGCTATGGTACTGTATTTGCTCAGGAATCTCTTACTAGAGATGAAAGTTACCATAGAATTTAGAAGTGTTGAACTCAGCTCCCACATAGTTGACTGACAGGATGCACAGGAAATGCAAAAATAATAATAATAAGCCAAATATACATTTTATTTTTTGTTTTTTGTTATCTGTGATATAGTTAAGTGAAGGGAAAGAGAGGGTTGAGGTGGATCCTGATGCCAGGCCCAACTCTGATTTCAGCCAGTCTGGACTGTGGCTGCCAGCATCAGGGCCACTACTAAGCAGAATAATTATGGTGGGACAAGAAACAGCCTGTCTGCAAACTCCTGTGGTCACCAGGAAATTTGTCTATGCTGGCCGAAGATGAATCCCAGAAAGTACTGAAAGCAGGGGTACAGCGTGAGAGCTGTCTCATTTTGTGGATCATTATCATCAGCTTCCTGGAAAACCTTTATGAAATGATTGTGCTTGAGTAACTACTGAGCTGCATCCTTGTTGGGGTTTTTTTTTTTTTGGTGGGGGGGCTGTGGAGGAGGGTAACTGGGGATTGAACTCAGGGGCACTCGACCACTGAAACACATCCCCAGCCTTATGTTGTATTTTACTTAAAGAAAGAGTCTCACTGAGTTGCCTAGTGCCTCACTTTTGCTGAGGCTGGCTCTGAACTCGCATTCCTCTGGCCTCAGCCTCCCAGGCTGCTGGGATTACAGGCGTGTGCCACTGCACCCAGCCTGCATCCTTGGTCTTGAAACTGAAGGATGGGAGCACACGGTTGGGGCCCTGTCGCATTCACAGCTCACGATTGACCTGTAGGTTGCTGCAGAGGGTCCAGGCACACAGCAGTTGCTCCCCAGGGACTGCTAGATTAGAACATGGAAAAAAGTGCTATGAATTCTGTTTACATCCAGAAGAGGGTTTGTGATTCCCAGACCTCCTGGTATCCTCCATAAATGCTGCTCTGGTTGTGTATGGTTTGTCCCGCCAAAGGTTCCTGTGCTAGAAGCTTGATCCCCTGAGTGACAGTGTTGAAGTGGTGGAAGCTTTAAGGTACAGGACTCAGTGGAAGGAAATTAGGTCATGGGGACTCCGCCCACACAAGTGAATTAATGCTGTGTCTTAGAAGTGTGTCAGGTTTCCTGGGAATGGATTAGTTCCCTTGAGAATGGTTTGTTTTAAAGTGAGTCTGGCTTTTTCAGCTTGCTGTCTCTCAATTCCTCTTAAACATTGCTCTATCTACACACTGCTGTCTCCCTTTCTACTTCTCACCCTCACCATATGCCAAGTTGTTTGGACTTTCCAGTCACCAGATTGTGGGCAAAACAAATCTCATTTCTTTATAGAACAGCCAACTTCAGTTATTTTGTTATAGCAATGCAAAATGAACTAGACAAATGCCAAAAGGAACTCTCCAGGTAAAGGGGCTGGTGTGCATTCTTTGAAGGCCATGCTAGAGAGTCTGTAAGATAAAGAGTGAGATTAAGGGGCCCCTTTTCATGGACACTGCTTGTAACATTACTGCTGCAAAACAGAACATTGGTAAGAGAAGCCCTGTCAGATTTGTTATCTTAGCTTGCCCCGATGATCTTTATAGAGGCAAAGAAAATTAGAATGATTCAATGAAAGTGAGAAAAGACTAAGGGGAAAGCCAAGGGACATGATATGCCTGGGTTGATGCAAAAGTCTTAATATAATAATATCAGAGGTGGTGGACCAATGTATCAAGAGCCGTCCGTGAAATGTGTGTGGACCAGATCGGCATGGAAGCCACTGAGTGGGAAAGTCTGGCATCTCAGAACTCACAGTAGCAGTCCAGCTGGTGAGATGGCCCAAATACACATGAACTCCCACCCAGTTCTGCCAGACATCCCACACAATGCCAGACATCCCACACAATGGGGTGACCTGCTGAAGCCACATAGACACAGCCTTTCAGAAATGGGTGTGGCTTGTCGAGATGCCAATCAACCTGCAAGACACCATGAAGCAAGACTGACTAGGCACCAGGTTTTCCAGCCTATTCCCCTAGCTCAAGGTGTAATTCATGTGTGTGGACGAAGTGGCTAGGAAAGTAGAGTTTTCTGGAAGTCCTTGATAAGGGATCCAATGAACTGTGATCTGTTGGTGAAGTTCTAATGGGCCATAGTGAGATGGGGAGGGTATGGGCATGCAGTGGTTCATGGGATTAAGGTGGAAGTGGGACAAGAATTAGAATGTCTGAAGGGACATTGTATGTCTCCTCCACCTGAATGCATTATTGGGGTGGGTACTAGTCTAACTGGGGAAAGCTTCCCCTCCTAGTATTGTAAACCAGAAGACATCTAAGTCTGCCCTCAAGCCAGTCTTGATTGGATACACTAAACAGAACCACTTAGAGCTGCTCAAGCCCACACATTTGTTCATCTGAAACAGTACAGGGGAAATACTGGGGAATCATAGGGGGGGCCAAATTATATTGTTATATCATGTGCATGTGTGACTATATAACAATGACTCCCACCACTAGGTATAACAATAATGCATAAATAAAAATATGAAGGCAAGAACAAATTTAAAAAACTGGAACAATACAGGATATCTGGCACACAAGAAGAAATCAATGATACGTTAGAAGCTGAAGTTGAATTTTTTGCTATCAGTGAATTTTTTGTACAATAGTCCCATGTGACCTGTGAAAAGCAGGGCTTGCTCAGGTAGAGTAGTAGCAGAGAATGAGGCCTGAATAAAGTAGTGCCAACCATAGCATTAGCAGTCCCTGATATAGATCAACAGTACACAGAGTACAGTAGGCCAAATGAGGGAAGTACTCAGTGATTGATGTTGTTAAGGCTATATTTTTTTCTATCCTGATCTTGGAAAATAGCCAATTGTAGTTTGCCTTCATATGTGAAGGAGCCTAGCTTATACTATATGGAGTTATTTGAATTCACCAGCTGTTGTCATAATTTGGTTAGAGGAAATTTGGATTGATTCAGATTTTTGATTAATGACATTATATTGATGATATCATGCTGATATCTGAAACTGAAGACCAAATGAGAACTAACTTAAATGCATGGGTGACATATGTGACCCATAGTGGCTGGCTGATAGATTCAGTATAGGTCCAGGGACTGACCTAATGGTGGAATTCTTAGGAATACAAAGACAAGAGCCACATATAATATTACACAGGCAACTAACAACTGCTATCAACACCTATCCCTAGGTCTAAACAAGAAGCCTAATGTTTGGTTGGTCTGTTTGGGTTCTGAAGTTGGCGTATTTCACATTGGACATATTGCTAGCTGTCATCCATAAAAATACCCCCAATTTGAATGCATTTGAATTGGACTCCCCCAAATCAGCCATGTTGAAATTGCAAAAAGTAGTTTCTTTCTTGATTTTTTTTGGACCCTTATGACCCACACTCATTCATTATTTTGGAAATGTCTGTATAGGACACATAGTTATGTAGATTAGAGGTTATTGCAAAAGCTTATGAGTGCCACCCAGAGGTGACCAATGGGATTTTGTACCAGAACACTCCTGGATAGTATAGTAAAATATACACCATTTGATAGACAACTACTAGCTTGCTCCTGGACATTCATAGAGATGACCTCTATGACTGGAACATATAAAATACTCCTGAAACCTGAAATACTTCTAATGGCTTGAGTCATGTTGGAGAAACACTCTAAAATGGAAGACAGTGCCCTGAGGAGAAATCCAGAATAAAATGGAAGTATTTATACAGAAACATACTCATTGTATCCACAAGCAGGTAACCTCTACTTGTAAGACTGATGTTGGAACCACCTCAAGAGCTTTTGGATCCTATTGCCACCTGCATTGTGCTCTGTTAACAGACTCATTTTAACCAACAAAGAGCTGCTTAATTTATGGATGCCAGTTCCAAGGTGGATGGATATTATCTCATTTGGAAGGTCACTACACTAATGGACAAATGGAAAGCTGGTGATTGAAGAAGATAGCTGAGCTGTATGCTGTTTTCCTTGCAATGATGAGAGAGTTGAATAACAATGAAAGCCCCTTGGCATGGGTTATTAGTGAATTGTGGGCATTGACCAAGGCCTTGCTTTATGATCAGGTGGCCAATGGAACATTGGCTGACTTGAAGAGATGGCTACTGAAGGAGGCACAACCTTATGGAAATCACTATGGGAACTTAATGGGAGCATGAAGGTCAGACATGTTCTTACTCATGAGAGCTCTTTAGAGTATATCCTGGTGTGCTTTTTGACATGTCCATGTGGGTCCATGAAATGAGTGGACCTAGGGGTACTTCATCAATGCAGAGCACTAAATCTAGGCACATTCCTCTTGCACAAAATACCAACAGGAAATATATCTGCCAATAAAGGAGATAGAGACAGCAGATAGCCATGGAACAGATTCCCAGGGGCCCTCACATAGGCCTTGGCAAGTTGATTACAGTTCGTCCCTACATCACCTCAGATTTGTACTTTTTTGCCAAAGCACCTCAACTTTCTTTTTTTCTTACTCAATGCAGTGATCCCAGGGCCACCGCTGCAACTGCAGGTTCTGGAGGCAGGGATAAGCTCTACAGAAGAAAGTTTAACCATACTTTTAGACCGTTAGATCAGAGTTCCTGGGTCTTGATGGGGTAGGTCGTGCCTCACCTCATCTGGCAAACTTAGGGTTGCAGCTCTGTTTTCTAGTGGTAATGACAGCCCACTCCTCCTGTACCTAGGTAACACTATCTTTTATGAATGAGACGGAACTGAGGTAGGGACACTTGCTAGGCCAGTCTTGCTGCTGGCAGCTTGGGCCAGAAAAGTGGCCAAATCTCATGTCTCTTCCAAAGGTGGAAAAATTTGGGTACAATGATAATTAAAGAGATGGAAGAATAGTAGCTGAGCCTGACTGAATGAATATGTGAGTTATGAAATGAAAGAAATCCAATATCATGCTCATGCCTCAAGACAGACTTGGAGCAAGAGTCAGTTTTTTTGTCTCTTACCCCAATTCCTATGGGGTACCTGAGAGATGAGACCGCATATAGAAAAGTACTTTCCCCAGGGTGTGGTGGCGCACACCTGTAATCCTAGTGGTTTGGAAGGTTGAGGCAGGAGGATTGCAAGTTCAAAGCTAGTCTCAGAAATTTAGGGAGGCCCTTGGCAACTCAATGAAACCTTGTCTCTAGATAAAATACAAAAAAAGGGTTGGGGATATTGTTCAGTGGTTAAGTCCCCCTGAGTTCAATCCCTGTACAAACAAATAACAACAACAAAACCCCCAAATAAACCCCAAAACAAAACAAAAAAGCCTTTCCTTCCTGTGAGACCTGACAAGATTGGATGGAAGTCTGCAAACCCAGGTGGTACTGCTTGGGGAGACAGTTTGATCATGTGAAATGATGATAGAGTGAGGGCCATGACAATAGAGTGAGTGGTACTCTGGTAATGTATCAGGATCTTTTGACTCTAATTTTTCAGAGTTACATGTACTACCATCCTGCAGAATGGTGTAATGCTGGCACTGTTGGTAAAATTATAGTACTGACATTGGTGGCCAAATATACTGGGAAATTGGTTTAAACCTCCTGAAGATGTAATGCTAACGGCAAGTGACTGGCCTGAGTAGTTTAGCTAGTCAGTCATAAGCAAATTTCTCTGTTAAATAATTCTGCACCAATTTATTACAACATACAAATAGTGGTGGATCAAGGTGAGGAGAGGTAGCGAAATTAGTACAATAATAGGAAATGTCCATATGGCTTATGGCTTTATCAATATTGTCCAAAGGCCTACGAGTTTCCTCTTCCTTCTCACCTTAGCTTCAAATATTGTCATGTTGGATTTGTCTGTGAAATACGTATGCCTATAGAACACAAAAGAGAAAGGCACAGTGACTCAATGAGAGACATAGAAAAACTTTACAGTGCAATTCACTTCTAGCTTACATGGTTCAAGTTCTGGAACATTTACATACAGCAAAACTTCTGGGGGGCAAGTGTGTGGGGAGCATGAAAGTTTGCTTCTGGTTTTCTGTTAACCCTGTGGAGTGTACTCACTCCTGTCAGGCAGTCAGGGAGGGCCGGGGAGGTAAAGCAGAGGAAGAGGAGATATTGTCAGCCTGCGTTCCCTCCCTCTCTGTATGGCAGTGCTCACCACTGCCTTGCATTAAAAACTGAGGCTGGACTCAACCCAGTGACACAGTTCTACATCTCCTGCCACACTGGGGCTGAAGGTCTTTAATGAAACTGCTAAGGGGGCTACTGTGTCACCACCCATTTTTGGCAAGCTTCAACATCACTCAACCAGTGAGGTTAAAAAAACATTGTTTACTTTTCAACTTTTTTTCTTTCTATTTTAAAATATTTAATCAGTAACTTATATTGTGTGTATCCAAAGTGTACAACATGAGGATTTGAGATAGGTATGTGTGTAATGATTATCACATATCACAGTTGAGTTATTTAACACATCCTCAGAGCTTGTTTGCCTTATAAGTGGCATACACTCCCACAAAACAATTTCTTTATCCATTCATCCATTGATGAGCATTT
Source organism: Marmota monax (assembly GCF_021218885.2). Taxonomy (NCBI): domain Eukaryota; kingdom Metazoa; phylum Chordata; class Mammalia; order Rodentia; family Sciuridae; genus Marmota; species Marmota monax. The sequence continues at coordinate 1,954,726 of NW_026694099.1, read as the reverse complement.
AGGTAGTTTCCATGTCTCCTCTATTGTGAAAAGTGCTGTAACTGAACACGGAAGTATAAGTATCTCTCCTAGCTACTTCTTCTTCTTCTCTTTCTCCTTTTCCTTCTCCCTCTCCTTCTCTCTCTCCCTGTTCCCCTCCCTCCTCCTCCTTCTTCATCGGGGATTGAACCCAGGGATGCTCTACCACTGAGCTACATCTCCATTGCTTTTTATTTTATTTTATTTTTTTTTGAGATGGGTCTTGCTAAGTTGCTTAGGGTCTTGATAAATAGTTATCCTCCTGCTTCAGCTTCCCAAATTGCTGGGATTACAGGTGTGTGCCACTGTGACCGCCTTGAGCTACTAATTTCATTGATTTGCTGCATCATATGGTAATCTTATTTTTGATGTTTTGAGGAAACGCCACACTGCTTTGCATAATGGATGTATCAATTTACATTCCTACTGACAGTGTTTAAGGATTCCTTTTTATCTGTACCCTCACCAACACTTTCCTTTTGTCTTTTTGGTAATAGCCAGACTGACATGTGAGGAATGACATTTCATTTTTTTTTTTTTTTGGCACTGAGGATGGAACCCCACGGCACTCTACCACTGAGCTCCATCCTTAGCCCTTTTTATTTTATTTTGATCAGGATTTCCTTAAGTTGCCCAGGCTGGCTTTGAACTTGCAACACTCTTATATCAGCCTCCTGAGTCCTTGGGATTATGAGCATGTGCCACTGTGCCTGGCCTTCCTTGTGGTTTTGATTTGCATTTCTCTGATGTTTAGGATGTTCAGAACACTGTTGACCATTTGAATATGTGCTATTTTTTAAATGGGATTTTTAAAAATTTCTTTTTCAGATAATTCATTGTTAGTGTATAGAGATGCAACTGAGTTTTGTACATTGGTTTTGTATTCTGCAACTTCACTGAATTTGTAAAGTAGTTATAACAGTTTTTGGTGGAATCTTCTGGATTTTCTATATGTAAGACTATGTAGTCTACAAAGTAGATAATTTTACTTTTTCCTTTTCTATTTGTTTATTTATTTTGCCTACTCACTCTGGCTAAGATTTTAGTACTAAATTGAATAAGTGACAAGAGTGGGCATCCTTGCCTTTTTTCCTGACTTGGAGAAAAAGCTTGAATTTTTTCACTGCTGATTATAATTCTAGTGTGCCCTTTATTACGTTGAGGCACATTCCTCTGTATTTAATTTACTGGGAGTTTTTTTAAATCATGAAAGGAAGTTATATTTTGTTAAATGCTTTTTCTGCATTTATTGAAGTGATCGTTTGAATTTTATCCTTCATTCTTGTTACTATGGTGTATCACACTTATTGTTTGCATGTGTTAAAACATTCTTGCATCTGAGGATAAATTTCTTTTGATCATGGTGAATGGTCCTTGCAGTGTGTTGTTCATCTTTGCTAGTTTTTTCTTAGCATTGTTATATCTCTTTACTAGGGATATTGTTCTGTAATTTTCTTTTCTTATAGTGTCTTTATCTGGCTTTGGTATTAAGGTAATGCTGGCCTTATAAAATGAGTTTGGAAGTGTTCCCACCTCTTCAATTTTTTGAAAGAGTACAAGTAGGATTGGCATTAATTCTCCTTTATATGCTTGTTAGCATTCTCACCCATGAATAATTCTAGGAATGTGTCTATTTTTTTAGGTTAATTGGAGGAAAATTGGAGAATTCACAAATACACGGAGGCCAATCAACTGATGCCTGAACAACCCAATGGGTAAAAGAAGAAATTAAAAAAGGAAATAAAAAAATCTTAAAGACAAACAAAAATGAAAAACAAAACATACCCAAACCTACAGGATGCAGTAAAAGCAGCTCTACAAGGAAGTTTATAAACACCTACATGAAGGATGTCATGTTAGCAACTTAACCTCACACCTCAAGGAACTAGAAAAAAGAAGACCAAACTTAGCCCAAAATTAGCAGAAGGAGGAAGTCAAAATTATTGAGACAGAAATGCATGAGGCAGGAGCTGGAATTGTAGCTCAGTGGTAGAGCGCCTGCCTAGCATGTGTGAGGAGGCACTGGGTTTAATTCTCAGCACTGCATATAAATAAATAAAATAAAGGTCCAGTGACAACTAAAGAAATATTTTTTTTAAAAAGAAATACATGAAGCAAAAATATACAAACATTAGAAAAGACCAGTGCAACTCTTGAGTTTTTTATTTTTCTCTTAGAAAAGATAAACAGAGTTGACAAAACCTTAGCTAGACTAACCAAGAAATAAAAACAGCAAGCTCAAAATTTCTTTCAACCTTAATCACCCCAGTGGAGGAAACCAGACTGTGGCGTTCTGTACTACAAGTATGCTCATTTCTATCAACTTCATAACATAGACATCCTATTCTGAAATATCCTCAAAAGCTCAAATAATCGCCTAGTCCACTTACCTTGGAGAGCTCCCTTTTGTGCCGATCCAGAAAGCACTAGGCATGGTATCTCCCTTCTCAGGACCAGCTGCTCACTGGTGTAGCTAAGAGCTCCCCCAAGACAGAAAGCACAACAGGAGGTGCCAGGATGCTGCTGCCCCGGATCTGGTCTAGCTGGGCTACTGCCACCAGCACCTTTGACACCTCTTCATTTAAATTCTTTATTCTGCTTGTAAGTTGCAATTGTTTCAATTACTCTTCTCCCCCTCTTCACCCCAGACATTCTAATCACTCCTCTCAAAAAAGCACTTAAACTTTCAACCCACAAAATAAAATTTAAAATATCTATTCCCCAGAAGCCTTAAAGGAACAGATTGATAAATTTGACTGTGTAAAAATTTAAAACTTCTGTTTGGCAAAAGACGAGACAGACTGTGAAAATGTAATTGCAGAACATATGATAAAATGGCTAATTGCCTTAATTTGCAAAAATAACCCTTATACAGATGAATGAGGAAGTAAAACAACTCAGAAGAAAATAGGCAAGTTATAAGAACAGACAGTTCACAGGAAGAATATAAATGGCTTGGAAAATTATGGAAATATACTCAGTTTCACTCATATTTAAAAATATGAAGATCAAAACACCAGCAAGATACTGTCTATCAACTTGATTGATAAAAAAATAAAACAAAGCTTTATAATATCCCAAACTAGCAAAATACAAAGAAATAGATACTTTAAGATGTAAGATGTTTTGATGAGATTTTATATTATTGCAACCTTTGGGAAGATAATTTGAAAGTATTTATCACATTTTTAAGTGAATGCATATTTTGACTCTTTTGACTGAGAAATTTTACCACTTGGGATTTACATTGTGAATATACTTGATAAAATTTCCCGTAAATGAACATACAAAAATATTTTCAGGGGCATTGCTTAATAGTAAACAGTTTAAAAAGCAAATATGTCTAATAGCAAACAACTTGAAAAGCAAACAAATATTTATTGGTAGGAAAATTAAGTTGGAGTATATAAAAATAAGACGTCTATTAAAAAAGGAGGTAGATTTTTAAGTGCTGAAAGGGAAACATGTCCAAAGTATATTGTGAAGCAAAGAGAACAATATACAGAACAATTGGATATGAACAAATATTTTATGTTTATAAAACACATGCTAGTAAACGCACTCAGCATTTTTTAAGGAAATGTGTAACACATGCACCCGTGCACCTGTGTGTGTGTGCGCGCACACACACACACACCGGGTAGCAGTTGCCATGGAGAGAAAAGCCATGGAAGGACGATTTTATTTTTTTCTATTTCAAACCTTCTTCTTCTCTTTACATTTCCCCCTTCTTCTTAAGGAATTTTGGACACAGGGGATTATATGTTTTCAGTACTCCCCACTTTCATTTGCCTCCTTTCCCCTTACAGGAAATCATTCTGCTTAATATAGGCGCTTTTAGTTGCATGTGTTCTTCAGAAATCTGCTGTATTAATTCACATAAGTGACAAATATTGTTGATCTTACCCTTTTCTTCCTCTTTTCACTTAGAGTAATGCATGTTATTTCTTTTTAACTGCTACATGATATTCCCATTTTTTTCCCTGTCTGCCTCTTGGATAGATGTCTGGATTTCCTTTAGTTCTTCACCATCACAACAATTTGTTATCTGCTCTTTAAAAATTTTGATAATGATGTCCTTCATTGAACAGATTTTCTTAATTTTATGCAATCAGCTTTGACCTTATGACTTGTTCTTTTATTGTTCTTTATAATTCCTACCTTGCCTCATGATGTCAGGAAGATATTAACCCACATATTTACCATTAACTTATTTTTTTTATTTGTTCTTTTTAGTTATACATAACAGTGGAGTCCATTTTGATATAATTAGACAAACATGGAATATATCTTATTCCAATTAGGACCCCAGTCTTGGGGATGTACCTGATGGTGGGATTCACTGTGGTGTATTTATATATGAACATAAGAAAATTATGTCATATTCATTACGCTGTCTCTCTTTTTCCTATTTCCATCCCTTCCCTTCATTCCCTTTGTCTAATCTGCTGAATTTCTATTCTTCCCCCCTCACCTTGTTGGGAGTTAGCTTTCACATATCAGCAAAATCATTCGACTGTTGGTTTTTTGGGATTGGCTTATTTTACTTAGCATGATAGTCTATAGGTCCATCCATTTACTGGCAAATGTCATAAAATCATTATTCTTAATGGCTAAGTAATACTACATTGTATGTGTGTGTGTGTGTGTGTGTGACATTTTCTTTATCCATTCATCTGTTGGTGAGAACCTAGGTTGGTTCCATAGATTAGCTATAAACACTGATGTGGCTATATCACGGTAGTATGCTGATTTAAAATCCTTTGGCTACATACTGAGGAGTGGGATAGCTGAGTCAAATGGTGTTAACTTATAACCTTTTATCTTGAGTTTTTTAATCTTTCTGGAGTTCTCCTTGTATACTCTGGTAGTAGGGATCCAGTTTAATTTTTTTTTTAACCTCTAATGAGACAGTTTTCCAGCACATTTTCTAAATCATGTGTTCTTTTGTCATTGAATTATGACGCAACATTTACTGTATATCAAAGTCTCATGTATGGATATAAATTGTATCTTAGTTCTATTCCATTTGTCCATTTTTTTGTTCTTGTGCCAATATCATACAATATTTAATTTTATCATAAGATATAACACAAAGAAAAATGCATAAAATGTAAAACTACCACTTAATGATTTAAAATGATCACCTCATCACACCACTCAGGTTACGAAACACAGCTGATGGCCCAGAAGCTCATGTGAGGCTTCCCAATCATAATGCCTTTCCATTATCCTTAAAGTAATCATCCTCCCCAAACCACTACATCTTGACATTTAAGATAACTAATTCCCTATTTAAGAAGACTTTATTAAGCATGTATCTATAAATCTTATATTTTAGTTCTGCCTGATTTTGAACTTTATATAAAAAGAATTGTATAGTATGCATTCTTTTTTGCCTGACTTATTTAAATATTTTTTTGCAATATAATTACACAAAATAGTGGGGTTCATTGTGGTATATTCCTACATGCACATATAATTTGGTCGGTTTCATTGCTTACTGCCTCCCTTTCCCTTCTCTCCCCCTTCACCTGCTCCTTAACAGATCTCCCTTCCTTTATAAATGCTTTTTTTCTCTCTAGCTTCCACATACAAGAGAAAATTGAGAATTTGACTTCCTGAATCTGGCTTATTTCACTTAGCATGATCTTCTCCAGTTCCATTTTCTTGCAAATGGCATAGTTTCATATTTTCTTTATGCTGCATAAAACTCCATTGTATATATACCATATTGACTTTATCCATTCACCTGTTGGCAACAGAGTCCTCGGCTCAGACAACAAAGCTTACTCAGCTCTGGTCCACATGTATGGTTTTCCAGCAGTCCAGTCCAGGCTTGTTCACATGGCAAAGTCAGGGGCACACAGGCCCCTGAAGCCTAGACTTAGAACTGGCACATGGTCGCTTTTGTTACATTCTATTGATCAATGAAAGCCACAATGCCAGTCCAGATTCCAGAAAAGGAGCTACACTGTATCTCTTGGTGGAAGGAGAACTAATGTTCCATTAAGCAAGGCATTTTAGGCATTTCTTTAATCTACCACTGAAAACTATTCTAGAACTGGAAACCCATAACTTGCTACTATATGCACCAACACGGACTCTCATAATAATGCTGAGTGAAGTAAGTCAGGCACTAGGAATGCAGCCACCATGTGACCCAGCTATACCACTTCTCAGTATTTATCTGAAAGAATTAAGTCAGTACACTGTAATATATGTGTACACTCATGTTTATAGTAGAGCAATTCTCAATAGTTCAGATATGGAGCCAGCCTGGGACTCAGGGATGTGAACGAGTCTAGCCAAGACTAGCGAGACTCACTCACAGCTGATCAAATGGGCAAGGCAGCTCCGTGGAGACCGGAACATCTCAGCTGAGCTCAGCTTGAATTTCAGATCCACAGAATTGTGAGCTAAATAACTTATTTTTAAGTTACTACATTTTGGGATGATTATTGTATACAGTTGAAAACTAATACATATTTATTTCATTATATGTCTGTACAATAATTTATCCTTTCTATTATTGACAGACATTTGGGTATTCCTCACCTAATAGTTCCAACTTCTCGATCATCTCTGAGTCTTGTTCTGTTGATTTATTTATCTCCTTGCAGAAGTTGTTTTAATTGATATTTGTATGTCTAATAATTTTGATTAAATAAATAGTGAACATGGTTGTAAATGCACACATTGAGGTAAGTAGTATTCATGTATATAAAAGGGTATGCTTCTTTTTTCAGGCAATTGATGAGGAAGGTCATGTCATGATAGTCAGAAATTGAGGTGGTTGAGTTTTGTTGCTGTTTTCTTTATTTTCTGTTCTCTAATTAAGTTCGTCTAATACTGTGTTACTATTACCTTCTGCTTAAGGTTAGGGATGGGACAGAGGATTTCCCTCATCTCACCTTCAGTATTTAGCCATTCCTATTTGCTTATACAAATGATTTTTTTTTCTTTCAACACTCTTTCCCCTTCCTGAGTATCAGACTATTATAGTTTGTTATTTTGTTCTTGGCTTGTGGTAGGGGTACGGAGACTGGTTTCTGGTCTAGCTTCAGGCTTGGGCCTGAGTACCTGGGTCTAGGGGTTGGGGTTGCTCTACATTGCTGTTCTTCTTCCCAGAAGCAACCAAACTCAGATCTGAGGTTGGTGCTGGGTTTGAGTCTCCCCCACTGATATGATAATATACATATATATATATATATATATATATATATATATATATTTTTTTTTTTTTTTGGCTTGGTAGTAAAGAGTCCTGACCCAGAATGTTTTTTTTGCCCCTCTTTCAGGACTGGAGAAATTTTCTTATATTGCTCTTCTTAATGGTGACAGGTTTTTGCTTGTGTCTTGGAAGAAATAGATTTTTCTCACTCTCTGCCAGCAGCATAAGGCTTCTGCTTCATAGAAGAGAACAGTTTCAAAGAGTCAGAGGGGTTTGGGGCCTTTCTCCCAGCCACTGTTGAGCATCTCCCACAAGCCTAGCCACCACAGGGAATCACTCTTGTTTTCTAACCTTCTCTCAGTTTTTCTTGTGATTCCCATCCAAAGCTCATGAAAAAGAGGCCCTGAGTCTAAGGTCTCTGGGCATTGAAGACTGACATGGTAGCCCACACTGGACCTTTAGCCACTTATTAAATTTTAGCTGATTTCTACCTACCTGTTTGAATGGTAGCCATGCCACCATCCTGGGCAGCAGCTGGGTGATCCAGGATGATGTTCCATCTCTTATTGGAAAGCTTGGTTCAGGTTTCATGACTGCCTGAAACTAATTCTCTGACGGTCTCCAGAAAAGTTATTTTCCCCTCAGTGTTGCATCTCCTAAGCAGAAACACAAATTTGAGTTGCACTTTTTGTGATAAATTAGCAATATTTTAAAAATTGCTGCCCTTCATATGTCTTTTTCCCCTTAATCCTTTTTTAGGATTTTCTATTTATATTTGATTTTCACATCAGTTGAACTATAGGGTATCCAAGTGTGTTTATACCTATCCTACTTTAGCCTTGTTGAGATTATTGGACATATGAGTTAATATTTTTTATTAAATGTGAAGGAGGTTTTAGTTGTTATTTCTTCAAGTATTTTTTTCTGCCTCTATCTCTCTCTTCTTTCCTTGAGGACTCCAAGTGTACATAGGTTAGATCACTTGATTTTTTTCTTTCATTTCTAGATATTGAACCCAGGGGTACTCTACCACTGAGCTATATTCCCAGTCATTTTTAAAAATATATTTTATTTTATTTTGAGACAGGGTCTCCCCAAGTTGCTGAGGCTGGCCTTGAACTTGTGATCCTCCTGCTTTAGTCTCCCAAGTAACTAGAATTACAGGTGTATGTAATTGTGCTCACCTAGATCACCTGATTTGATCCATAAGTCACTGGGACTATGTTTATTTTGTTTCAGACATGTAATGATTAATCTGAATTGTTAACTTGATTGGATTAATAGACGCCTAAGATCAAGAGGCTTCTGGGTGTGTAAATGAGGGTGTTTCTAGGAACCATTGGCATGTGGGACAGCAAACTGAGGGGAGACCATTCTAAGTGCTGGCAGCACAGTCCAATTGGTGGGGGCCCTGGATAGAACAAAAAAGGTGAAAGAATGAGGAAGCAGAAGCAAGCTTGATTCTCCTTGAGCAGGTGCTTCAATTGCTGCTGTGATCACCAGAGGACGTCAGACTCCAGCTCCTTCACTCTTCCAAAGTGAACTCGGACTGGTGACTTCCTAGGGAGTTTTCCAGGCCTTTGATCCGAGATGGAGGCTGCATCATTGTTCCCCCTCTTGTTCTGAGACTCCGGCTTCTTGGACTGAGCAGCTACTTTTTCCTCCAGCTCTCCAACCTGCATATGGCCACTGTGGGAATATGCAGCTTCTGATTGTATAAGGCAATCTAATAAATCCTCTTTTTATAATTATATATATATATATATATATATATATATATATATATATATGATTACATATATATGTGTGTATATATATATGTGTGTTTATGGGTGTGTGTATATATATATATATACACACACACACACACACATTTTTGATTTGTGGTTCTGTTCCTTTAGAGAACCTTACTGACATAAGACATTTGTATTTTTATTATTTAATTTGCATAATTTTTATTTACATGTTCTTATGTTCATTTTTTTTAATGAAGGAAATGTACTATTAAGTCCATCTTGTGAAATTTTTATTTCAGACATTGTATTTTTTTTTTTTTTAATATTTCTGGGGATTGAACCCATGGCCTATGTGCATGCAAGGCAAACACTCTACCAACTGAGCTATATCCCCAGGCCAACATTGTATTTTTCAACTGTAAATTTCCACTTATTTCTTTTTAATTGTTTTCATTTCTCTGTTTCATTCTATTTCTCCTGTGTTCATTAATTATGTTCATCATTTCCTTTCTACACCTTAAGGGAATATATTTCCTTTCAATCAATTTTCAGGTTCTTCTATGTTAATTCCAAAATCTATGTAAAATGTGGCTCTTTTTCTTTTTTCTTTTTGGTATCCATCACATTTTCCCACTTCTGGTAAGTTTTGATTGTTATGTTGGGAACTATGAGTAGTAATTTTTTTATTGTATGTTGGACATAATATGTATTATGTATGAACATCTGCATTTTGTTGTCTTCCTTTAAACAATGTTGAGTTTTGTTCTGGAAAATAATTTAGTGGCAGAATAGCTTGTTTAGGTTTTGAGTTAAACTTCTTTTGGGCAGGTCTAGAGTAACCCTACAATGAAGGCATGGCTTTTGGGGGGGGTCTTAAATGTATTCCTGAGGTTTTTCTTTACCCTGATGTCTAAAATGCCCATATTTTTCAGTATGATGTGAGCTCTAGAACCTCTGTTTAGATCACAGTCCCCTAGAAACTGTTCTTTTCTAGGTCTTCATTTCAATGTAAATATAATATGTAGTTTTCTATAGCCCCTTCTCTGTGAAGACCCCTCCTCATTAATCAGGGTCTATCATCTAAGGCAGAACAGCAATCCCTTTCTTGTCCAATGATTCACTAGCATGAGTAGCTTGAAGCAACTAGGTGGCAGTTTCAACTGCTGGTTCAGTGGAACTCATATCCCCTGGAGGAAGTATTTCCTCCCTTTTCCAGAAAACAGGACCACTAATCTATTTGAGTCATAAGGATGAGAACAATATGTTTCTTAAATAGGTTACTAGATGGAAGGAGAGAGTAGGGGCCATTCTTATTTTTACCCTTTGATTCTCAGACCTGTATATTATAGCTGGTAGGAGTATAGCATGAAATGCTATACAACTGCTGGTTTGGTGTGTATATTACAACCTGGAGTCCAGCATCCCAATCTCAAAGAATGCTGTCCACCAACCAGTTCTATATTTGATTCTTCAACAGATTATTTTCTCATTCTATCAGGCTGGGTGCTTTTGGGTGATGGGGAATATGACATTATCTACAAACCCTGTGGCCATGAGCCCATCGTTGTACCTTCTTGCTGTAATGAATTACTTGGTAAAAGAAAATATTTTCTGAGTTGCTAGAGCCAAGGCTGTTCAACTGATCACAGTGTGTTCATGTTACCTGAAGTCTTCTCTCTGCCTCGTACAAGGAACTGAGTGGAATACAGACAGAATCATGTGAGTTCAGGCCTAGGAGACATGTTGAACCAAGATATGGGCTAAAATGGTCTCCTCTTGTCTTTGGCTCAACTAGCCTTTGATGGGCTTTTGCTTACATAGAATTGGAAGGTACCTAAGGAGGCATGTTTACTTCAAACACCTTCGTCCTCTACTATTTACCAAGTGCCTATAAATTACCACACAGTGGCCTAGGCCTAGAACTGTAAATACTGATAAACAAATACTATGGAAGACTAAAGAGAAGGAAGGAAGGAAGGAAGGAAGGAAGGGAGACCTTTTCAGTATTTGAGAGTTATGGGGAAAATATAAACTATAATTACCATGGAATTAGTTGACTATTGATGGTTGCTACAAATATATTGAAGAAAGAAAGAAAATGACAGGCTCAGGTCAGCCAAATACTAATTTAAGGCATGGCAAAAAAAATTCTCCTTGACAATGTTTAAAGAGAGCCTCAACTCTTATAGTTGGAGGGCAGATAATGGTGGAAACTAGAAATAGGAGTTAACTGTAAAGTAATAGATCTTTTGAGAAGAACAAATTTGCAATCTTAGCAAATCTCTCACATTGAAATTGTATCCTGACAGGGAAGGAGTATGATTCTAAAACCAGGCATGGGGAAAGCTGGGTAAATGTGCTCCAGAATTTTGAATCCCAAAGATTCCTCTGAACTCTGTGGGTCTGAGAACATGGCTCACATCTCCTATGCCATTCTCCTACTTTGGTAGCAGACAGCAGCTTCCGCCTGACTGGAGATCACGCAGAGCCTCACAAAGGTGTATGCCTTGAACGAGGATACTTGCTTTCCTCAAAGTTTGCCGAATACCTCATGACTTCCAGCCTGTAACTAGGCCACGTCTCAGCGTGATCCAATTGGGGGAAATGCTAGCCAACTGAATAAAAAAAAATTATCTACAATAGAGATTATAGTACTTACTTAATAAACAACAATGGCAGGAACTGGAACATGCCAGGAGTGGATATTGAAGGTGTTGAACTGTTGGGATATAAGGATTCAATATCCAGGCATGGACGCTGGGAGAGAGTCCTAATATATTACATAGATGGCTTCTTGAATCTTGGAAACAATCATGGCTGACAGTAAGTAAAGCAGAGATTATATAAATGTCTTGGCAGAGTATTGAAGATATCATCAAAATAATCAGAGAAATGGGCATTCTGCAATTTCCCTGGAGAACCTAGAAGATACTTACTGTACAAAAACAATGAGAAACATGTTAGTGACAGGGGTACTGGCATCCCTGAGAAGCTGTCTGTGGTTCTGACCTTGACAATAAGGATAACACTTTGAACCAATGGCCATTATATGGTGCTGTAACCTTGATAGGTACAATATACAAAATTTGTAAACCAGAATTGATGGAGGGGAGAATGCTCTGAAACTTGGTTTCTTGATATCAATATGGATGATAGGATTCCAGAATAAGAGAATACAGTTGGTGACATTTTACTGTGAGAGGCAAAGGTAGGCAAAATTACTATAAGGTAAAGTACAACAAGACTGATAGCCAAAACCTGACTCAGAAGTATCTTGTCTATTCTGAGTTTGCAGAGGCAAAGTTTTGTTTACAGGAATAAAGTCTGCTCTAAGGTAACTCTCCTGCTGTCTGTCAGAATATGGTCCAAAATAAACTTAATTGTTGTGGCATTTCATAGAAAATCACACTTGTCTGCTGTATCGACATTAACTTATTTGGACTTGGTGGATCAGAAAATGTTAAGCATGACATTTACAAGCTTGTCAGAGTGTGGACAATACACTAATAATAAAAAAATTAGGGGAGTTTTAAAGTATACAGTGGTCTGAGGTATACTCAGATATTCCTTCAAAGGGAAAGACAAGTTATTGCATCTTCAATTTCCTACCACCAAGAAAGAGAGAGAGAGAGAAAAAAAAAAAAAACAATTGGTAAGGCTTTTAGGGTTTGAAGTTAATATATCCCATACTAGGGAACCCTTGGTGAGAAGAAACTTGTTTTAGTCTATTTTTTGTTGCTATAACAACATACCTGATAGTGGATAATTTTTAAAGGGATAAAGTTTATTTTAGCTCATGGATCTGGGAGGTTGAGAAGTCCAAGAGCATGGTGTAAGCTAAGGCCTCCTGTTGCTTTGACTTGTGATAGAAGGTAGAAATGTAAGTGGGTATGTGTGGAATGGTCATAACATAATAGGTAAACTGACCATATGGCAACAGTTCTATTATTCTTGAGTTGAACTGTAACCTAATCAATGGATTAATCTACTTGATGGATTAATAATCTGAAAGGATTATGATGCTGGGTAGTGACTGTAGGCAGGTAGGGTGTGGTCAGAGGAAGTAGGTAAGTGGAGGTGTGCCCTTGTGATTTGTATTTTGTCCCTGGCAAATGGAACTTTCTCTCTGCTCCTGGATGAATGTCCTGCCTGCTTTCATCTCCTACAGCCTTCTGCCATGATGTTCTGCCTCACCTTGGGCCCAGAGAGATGGAGTTGGCTGACTATGGACTGAAGCTCTGAAACTGTGAGCTAAAATAAACTTTTCCTCCTCTAGGTTGTGGTATATTGGTCACAAAGGGGCAGAGCTGACTAAACAAGCTCTCACAAGAAGAAACTTACTCTCTTGAGAAGGGCATTAATCCCCCCCTTAATGACCCAATCACCTCTTAATTCCCCATCTTGCAGGACCACCACAATAGCAGACAAATTTCAAAATAGGTTTCAGAGAGGATAAACCATTCTCAGATCACAGCAGATCCACATGATTTAATGAGTCTGATTGTACTCAGTTTATGATAGGCAGCTCTGGTCCCATAGTCCCTTTGTGGTCAATAGTCTGGGTAATGGCAAGTTATTGTACTAAAACTCTTTGAACTTAAAAGGGGGTAGCAATCCATCATTCCTAAGATGAAGACGTATTTTGGGTATGGGTTTGTCTTCCTGGCCTATAGTGCTTGACTAGACATTCGAGAGTGTCAGATGTACTGTCAAGGAATCCACATAATATTTCTTTGGGTTAAGCATAGCACTTCACCGTAAAAGAGTGTGACAAGAGCATATGATCATGAGCTTCACTGGTCTTATCATAAATCTCATCACCCCAAAGTTTCCAACCTAATAAATCATTGGAATAATGGACTAACTTACAGATGACACTATTCATGGTTGAGATGCTATCCTTCAAGATAATCAGTGAAACGAGGCCATCATATAGTATTGTAACCTTGATAAGTATAGCACACAGAACTAGGAACCAGTGGGTAAAAGTTGGAGTGGCCTTACTATAATTCCCAGTGATTGACTTAAAGAATTTTTATTTCCTATCCTCATATCTTTGGTGAACTTGATTTTTGAGTCAGCTGAATGCCTCTACCAAGGACACTGCAAGTATTCCATTAATGATATGTTACCTTTCCCATCCCTTCATTTCTACTTTCTGGGATCACATATCAAATAAACTATCTGCAGCCAGATATTTTTTATTTTTCATTTTTGTGCTGGGGATCAAACCCAGGGTCTTGAGCACACTAGGCAAGCACTCTACTACTAACTAAGCTACATATTCTTGCACGCAGGTCTTCATCTCAGGATCTGCTTCCAAGAGAACCAAACTGGACAAATAGTATCAGGAGTAGCCCTAGCAATCCAGAGCTTCAGAATGGGATTCTACACCACTGACAGGTATCAAGAACCTCATTGATGGGTGAAATGGTGAGTGAATGAGATTCCCCAATTCACATTTGAGACAAGGATTAGTGTGAAACTGATTTATTAGGAATGGCTCCCATGGGAGGGTATAAAAGGGTTAATAGAAAGTAAGTCTAGGAAGGGAAGGAAACCAGCCAAGAGTGCCATATCAATCACTATCCTACAGAAGATACCTTTGGCTTAACCCCTTTGGGGGTTTGACATTAGTATTTGGAGGGCAACTTCCAGTGAAGAGTAGGGGGTGGCATGATTGTGATGTCTGCTTGCAGGGGAGGCATATCTCCTCCTCCCCCTCCTCTTATTCTTAATCTTCAGGATCCAAGGGTTCTTTTTTTCTGGAACACAGCTCCAAAGTACATCCAAATGCAAATGTATTCAGGAATGCCAATGCCAAGAAAATCTGAGACCCGTGGATCTTTTCACTCTTCTGAATTTCAGTTTATGTTAGTTGAGGCTTGCTGTTGACGCTTGAATGCTTTTCAGAACAAATGGAGATTTAGGTAGATCTGGAAACAGTTTTATCCTACAAATAAAGCATGAACTAAGAGCTTAGAAAAAAAATGTGTGGACTGAATGAAGATTTTGATAATGCTCATGTGTTTCATGTTCTTGTGCTTCTAGCTACAGTATAATCAATATCTTCCTGGTGAGAGGAGGGATGCTAGTAAATGTTATTTAGCTGATGATCAAAGATGCTTAGAAAGAGAGCTGGGGATGTTTAGCAAGGAAAAGAGGATACCAAAATGGGATGGGTGGGGATGAAAGGGCCGTAATCGTTTGAAAGACTGTAATAGGGAAGAAAGCATTGACTTACTCGATAGTGTTCCTTCTATAAAACCAATAGGGTCAAGTGTAAGGAGACATTTTTTCAGCTCAATTTAAGAAGAAAATTTCAACTACCTGGAGATATCCATAGACAAAATATACTGCCATAAGTAATAATGACTTTCTCAACACTAGAGCTATTTAGATAGGATGGAAAGTCACCTCTGTAGGGTCTTGGAGGGAATTAAAATACCAAATGACAATTGAAGAAGATGACATTTCCAACCCTGAAATATGATGATTCTAGTCTTTGATGAAAATAAAGGCAAACTTGCAGAAAAACCAAGAGAACTCTCCAGGATCATATTGGATGATGAATTGCTTGATGATGAGTTGAGAATAATCATTGCTTCTAAGCCAAGTCATATTAGAAGAACATGAACTCCTACATCCATAACCATTTTTCCTAAAAAATTTCACTGCACATCAGTTACACAGAGTTATGAGTTTCATTGTGGCATATTCATACATGCATAAGACATCTGTTAACCATATCCATCCCCTATTTTTTCGCCCTTACCTTTCCCTCAACCTTATCCCCTTTCTCTTCTTTGTCTCCTCCCTTTTATAATTGGTGCATAATAATCATACAGAAGAGTGGATTTCATTGTGGCATATTCATACATGCCCATAACATAATTTGATCCATTTCAATCTTCAGTACCTCCTTCCTCCCTCCAATCCTTTTGCCATACCCTTCTGGTTGGTGTCCCTTCTACTTTCATGAGATCTCTTTTTCTCCCTCTAGCTTCCACACATGAGAGAAAACATGTGATACTTGTCTTTCCAAGTCTGGCTTATTTTACTTAACATAATAATTTACAAGTTCCATCCATTTTTCTAACCAGCTTATTTATGGCAATATGCTTTGATGAAAACAAATAGTTTTCTTTTTAGTTGAATTTAGGTGTAATGATAACTCACTAAATGAGTCTTCTGGGAACAAACTGTTCTTAGAGGGCTGGGGTTGTAGCTCTTTGGTAGAGCACTTACCTAGCATGTGTGAGGCACTGGGTTTGATCCTCAGCACCACATAAAAATAAATAAATAAAATAAAGGTATTGTGTCCATCTGTAATGAAAAAAATTAAAAAAAAAAGCTTAAGAGGATAAACATTCCTACAAGTGTGTGGAGTTGTACAGATCAGGATATCCCTAGCTATTTTCCATGTCTTTGAGTCCAAATGAAAATAACAGATTTAGAATATTTGAGAATCAGAAAAGGTATAATACTGTAGTCCACAGCACATGTGGTGATTTTGAGAGACTCGGCTCTGAGCTAGCTTCCCACATATGACCTCAGGAATATCCTAGGTAAATGTCTACAGGATGAATGGCTGGATGATATCCTAAGTATATATTTAACTTTCTAAGACTGTGGATCAATATTATAGTGTCTTAATTCTTTTTGTTTTGTAACAGGTTTTAAAATGAGGTACTGAAAGGGTAAAGTTTCTAAGCTGCTTCTAAACTGCAAAGCCTGAGTTAAAATGTAAAAGACCGGGCATTGTAAAGTTCCTAAGCTGCAAGGCCTGAGTTAAAAAGTGAAGGACTAGGTATTGTTAAGTTCCTTTGCTACACCCAGAAATTCCTGAGGCAGTTAAGACAACGCCCTACTGGCCATTTAGTTGATTAATAGCCTAGGGCCCTATGCGATCTTGCATAGGCATAGCAGGGCCTAAACCAATCAGTTTGAATGTAACCCCCTCCTTAGGAATGACCTATCACTCCAGCCTGACCTGTTCCCGCCAATGAATGAACTAATCATGTTTAGGAATTGTTGTTTAATTTTCCCCCTGGTGTATGATGATTTTAAAGGAGACTGTGATGTATGTAAAGTCCCCGCCCTCCCCAAGAAGTGTACTTAAGCATTGTTCAATTCCGGCTCTGGGCTCTGGGCTGCTCTCCTTTCTTGAGTGAGCCCGGAGCCCCAGTGCGCTGGAATGGATCCCCAATAAATAAATCCCCTTCTGCAATTGCATGAGTCAGTCTCTTGGTAGTCTCTTCCTCCGACGCTTCGCTGGACCCTTACAGTACCTCTGGTTTTTATTTTTTTCAAAGTTGTTTTTGGCAATTCTAGACCATCTGTATTTCCATATGAATTCTAGAGTCAGTTTGTCAATTCTATAAAAGCCATTTGGGATTTGGTTGGGAATGAATTGAATTTATAAATCAATTTGAGGGAAACTGATATCTTAACAATACTGGGTTTTATGACTCATGAACAAGGTGTATCTCTCAATCTTTAATTTTCTTCAACAAAGTTATGTAGTATTCAGTGTATAAGATTTTTGCATCTTTTATGGATACATTTAAATCACTGAGTGGATCTGTCTATATTTTTCTTGTACTTCTATCAGTTTTTATTTCATCTATTTGGAAGCACTGTTATTACATGCATGAACATTTAGGATTGCTATGTGCTTTTAATGAACTGACCCCCTTATTGTTATGAAATGACCTACTTTATTCCTGTCATATCCTTTATTATGGAACCTTCCTTGTCTGATATTAATATAGTCCCAGACTCTTTCAATTAGATAACATGGTGCATTTTGTCCATCTTTTTACATTTAGTGTATTTATCATTTTATACTTAAAATCCATTTCCTGTAGATAGAACATAGCTGGGTATTACTTTTTAAAAAATACAATCTAACACTTTTTAACTATTAATTTAAGGTGTTTAGAGCATTTACATTTAAATTTGGATCATGGGCTACTAATAAAACATTATTTCAATATTATTGAAATGAATATTTTTAATATTTGAACATTCAAATAGGATTTGAATATGGACTGTGGTTAGATAATAATATTAGATGGATATTAACATTTTCTTCAACCATTCTTCCAACAACCATGAAATTGTTGTACTGTAGTTAGATAATAATATTAGATGGATGTTAACATTTTCTTCAAATTCACTTTAAAATAATTTAAAATTTTTAATAGACATAATATTTATACATATTTATGGGTTTTAGTTTGATAATTCCATACATGTAGACTATCTGTAATGATCAAATCAGGGTAATTAGTACTTCCATCTCCTCAGATATTTATCATTTCTATGTGTTGGGGGACTTTAGACTTTTCTAGTTATTTTGAAATATATAATACATTGTTGTAGACTATAATTACCCTATTGTGTTAGAGAACACTGGAAGAAATTCCTACTGTTTAACAGTATATTGGCATCTATTATTTAACTTCTCTATCATCCCTCCCCTACTCTTTCCAGCTTCTAGTAAACATTATTCTGCTTTATTTTTCTATGAGATTGTTGTTTTTAGCTTCCACATGTGAATGAGAATATCCAGTATTTGTCTTTCTGTTCTTGGCTTATTTCACTTAATATGATGTTTTCCCATTCCATTATGTTGCTGCAAATGACAGGATTTCATTGCTTTTTATGGTCAAATAACATTACATACACGCACACCATGTCAAATTTTCTTTATCCATTCATTTGTGATGAACACCTTGGTTGATTTAATATCTTGGCTATTTGTCACCCATCTCACTGAGGAATATTTAAAATGGGATCAAGCTTTTCTGTTCTCTTTCTCTGTAGTTTGCTTGACATAAAGTGACACATCCTGTGCTTTAATCTTCCTATTTCTAGACTTCAGAGGATGTGCTTCTGTTTGCATTTTTTTTTTTGCAACTTCAACCACATCCATTTCAAAAGAACTTCCTTGCACATTGAAGTTCCTCAAGTTTGTGGATGAGTTTTTAGGATTACACAAAATTTGGCTGTGTCTTGGTGACAGAGTTTCCCTTATAACCTCCTCCGTGAGGTATCCTTAAACTAGACTGGAGGCAGGAATAACCCTGGGAAGAGTTTTTCCTGGGAGTTCATTGAATCTCTGGTGTATAAATTCATGTTTAACTTCAACCACTCAAGTGCTGTTAACTTCAACACTTCTCCAGTTTGAATGCATTTCCTTAGCCTAAAGATAAGGCTTTTCCAAAAAAAGTGAGAAGGTGATGAGAGGAGAGTGAACAGAACTGGAAGTGAGGTGACTGGGGGGAGAGGAAGCAGAAAGGACCACGTGCACGAGTGCGTGGAGTTGTGGGCATAGACCATGGCTCCTTCCACAGGGGACAGCAGGTTAGAGGGGCAGAGCTTCAGGGGCTGTGAGGAAGAGATGTGAGATTGTACCAGAAAGGAACAATGGGGTCTGTAGGATATTCTTTGTTATTGGTGTAAGGCCTGTTAGCACAACACCCAGAGCTAGCTACAGGCACAACAGAGACACAGGTTAAGGTGAAGGTGGAAAGAACATGTGATCTGCTAACAGTTTCCATAATTCTTTCCTGAACCTTTCACTCACTGATAGTATGCCATCCATTGACAGTTTGTTTATGTGCTAGGGACACAATGACTCACCTAGGAAGGTATTAACTTCCAGTTGGCATCATTTGGTAGAGTGAGGACAGTCAGGAGAAATCAAGGGAAGAGGGGAGAAAGTGATGAGACAGCAGAATTGATGGAAGTCCCTTAGCACTTTATACTAATCTTAGCTTCTCTCGAATAGGTTTGTTGGTTGCCACATTTTCAATATCATTAATTATTTTCATCTTATACATAATGCAAATATTCATTCTTATTATGAAAAGTGTGAAAAATTCAGAAGTCTCAGAGCTTCCTTTGTACTCCTCCCACCTCCAACTAATTAATACTAGTCTCCTTTTCAGTTTGGAGTGTATCTTCTCTTACATTTTTGTTTATTTATACACTTATACTCCTATGTGAATTTATGAATAGATATTCATATTTAATATTTTGTGGGGCCTTATACTTATTCTTTGTATCACTTTTCTATTGGTTTTCTGTAATGTTTCAATAAAACTTAGAGACATGTCTACATCAGTAGGCATACAAGTAACTCACTAATATCAATTCCAAGTAGTGCCCTCTTTCCACTCAGTTTTCCAGGTGAGGTGCTGAAGTAGGAATTTTGAGCTCAAAGGGATCATGAAGTTGTTTGCAATGAAGCTATTGTAGAGGCTGGGGTTGTAGCTCAGTGGCAGAGTGCTTGCCTAGCACGTATGAGACACTGGGTTTGATCCTTAACACTGCATTAAAAAAATAAACAAAATAAGGATGTCCATCTACAACTACAAAAATAAAAATAATTTTAAAAACCCAAGAAGCTATTGTAATAATTTCTGCCATGTTGGGGGCATGGGCTTCATTCTCAGTAGCTCTGTGGGGGGGGTGCCCAGGGCTTACAAAGAAAGCATAGGAGCCTTAGGTTCATTTTTATTTTGACAAGGAGCACTTGCTTGTCATGACAGTTTTACAAACTCTTGCTCTAAACAGTATCATCTACACTAATGTGTCCCTACATCCTCAGCATAGCATCTCTGGACATTTTCTTTTGCTGGAACATTCTTTTCCCCAAATGTTCAGGGGTGGGAAGATGGTACACTACCAGCAGCATAGTTTTTGAACTCCCCAAATTCTGTCTTTAAAACAGAGGAACTAGATAGCAAAACCTTAACCCTATGGAAAGCATTTGCAAATCTCCATGACAAGGTATTTCCACAAACCCCAAAATAAGAGTGGTAACAAATTACCAACAGCTACAAGATCTGCATGGTATCAACATCTGTGTGGGAGGAAGAAGATGGAAGCAGCAGGACAGAATCTGAAGGATCTGAGAAAACAGGAATCTCCAGAGAGCTGACAAGATTCACTGGCAAGCACAGTGGGCCACTTTGGGAAAGCGGCTGAAAGTGGGAGGGATCTCATCTGCTCCAATTTTGGGAGATGCAAGGGGTCCCAAGTAGGGTCTGAAGGGGCTGGAGTGGTTCAGTCCCTGTGAGGATCTTGAAGAGATCTTGAAGAGGATCTGCCAGGGTCCCTTTCTCAGGCAGGGATTGAGAGAAACTGCTGGGAGTGGAACAGGCAAGAGTAACAGGGATGAAGGAAGGGAGGCCCAGGTAGGAGTGGGGCAATATAGATGGAACCAGGAGATTTCGGTAAAGTACTGCCACTTTTGAGCAACACATAAAGGTATAGAATAGGGAGCATTCTGAACTTGCAAAGTCTATCATGAACTGTATGTTTTCTTCTGAAAATTCAGGAAAACAAAATTTGCATCCAAAAGAGTAGAGAAAAAAGATCAAAGTCAAATCCCATCTAAAATTATTATCCAAAAACATATATGCAGAAGAATAACACCCCTACTTGTCAGGAAAAAAAAATGTACTGACACTTAATATACACAAAGAAAATGTAAGCCAAGGATTTTGTATCTGATGGTATTGGCTTTTAAGCACAAAGGTGTAAAAACCAACATACCCTGGAGGAATTTGGGACTGTCACTCTGATAAGCCCTTCCTGAAAAATCCCCTAGAGAACACGCTTTGGACAATCAAAATAACCAGAAGGACATTGATGGTGAACATTAAATATGGCTCCTTGTAGAGCTAAAACTAAAGGAGGTCATCAGGAAGTCAATATGGTTTCTGCTCTGATGGTGCAGGTATGGCACAACTGTAAAAACCCCTGCAATTATCGTTACTCATAAAAACTAAAACTGCGAAGATGGAGTCTGTATGCAGTGGTTATAGGATCTGATAATGTAGATATTGTCCAAGTATAAAAAGGTTGGGGATGGCATTTGAAAAAAAATTAAGCTGTTTTAAAAACATTTGTGGTAGAATGATATTGAATTCCTTGGCCTTTGCGTGGTTCTAAATTTGACTTGGAGGTACCATTGAACCCATTATAGACACACACACACACACACACACACACATACACACACACAGAGTTTATTAGCTCTGTCCATTGAAAAAAAACTTAGAATCAACAACCAAATTGAATGAATTGCATCCCTAACATCCAGATTTACATCCAACAGTGTATAGAAAAAGATCAAAGTCGAATCCCATATAAAATTATGATCTTAGATTACCATTCCCCCACCCCTGCCTCACCCCTAAAAAACTCCAAGATTTCTTGGAGATGTGTCTGATTCTAGGTCTGGGATGTGAATTGTAATTTTTTTATTATCATGGTTTTCTGCTCAACTGTTCTATTACTCTCTCTCTCTTTTCTTTTCTTTTTTCTTTCTTTCTTTTTTTTTTTTTTTTTGCAGTACTGGGGACTGAACCCAGAGGTCCTCTGCCACTAAGCTACATCATGCTCAGTCCTTAATATGTTTTATCTTGAGACAGGCTCTTGCTAAATTGTCCCAGGCTGGTCTTGAACTTGTGATCTTCCTGCCTCAGACTGCCAAATTGTTGGAATTACAGGATTGTGCCACTATATCTGGAAGTTGTTACTTTACTCTTAACACCTTATCTACTACTAGCCCTTGCCCCAGATCTCTGTGACACAGAGATCTCTAGCAACCACTGAAACATTGTTGCTTGTTAGAGTAATTACAGTGGCCTGGCCTTTGCAGTTTTAGATTCTTATTATACTGATAAGAGGGACACCAGTTCCATTAGACTCCTCCCTAGTGGTCATTCTTTGCTTAAAAAATCCCTTGAGCTTCCCAATGATGTCAGTAGATTTCTTGTTCCTTTTCTTGAGCCCTCCGTGGAATCACAGTCATTATGCATTCTATGGAATGAGCTCATTCCAGCATGCCCACTCAGTTGTTCAGCATTGGGGTAGCTATTCTCAGAGATGTAGTCTGACTATGCAATTTGTGCTGCTTCTTTCAGGTGTGATCTCCACATGCTCTTGTCCCTAACCATGATTCTCCCTTCTTTCTCCATATCTCCCTTGGTGAGATTTACTTTTTTTTTTTTTTTTTTTTTTGCTATTTTTTAATTGTTGATGAACCTTTATTTTTCACTTATCTATATGTGGTGCTGAGGATTGAACCCTGTGCCTCATACATGCTAGGCAAGTGCTCTACTACTGAGCCATAACCTCAGTCCTCACCCATTTAGTTTTATATTCTCTTATTGCTTACATGTTAGAGCCAACCTCACTGGAAAGGTAGTGAGTTGTATATTGCGTTCCATTCACAGCATGATGCCTCCTGACCCCCTCCTGAGTTTAGGGGACAATGATGGTTTGCAGGTCAATCATGTGAAAGTGGTTGGAGTTTGGTGAATTCTCAAATTGGTTTTTGACAAAGAAAGCATTGACTCTGTCATTCTCTGTGTTAGCCAGCTTTCCATCACTGTAACAAATACCTGAGGTAATAAACTTATAAAGAGAAAAGGTTTACTTTGGCTCACAGTTTAGGAGGTTCTAGTCCATGATTGGTGGTGAGGGAATACCACCATCATGGTGGAGAATGTGGTGGAGCAAAACTGTTCAAACTGCCACAAAGCTGAAAAGAGGGAGTAGAGAGCCTGGGATTCCATTAGCCTTTACAAGAGCATGACAGCAATGACCAAAAGACCTCCCACTGGTCCACCTCTTAGAGTGTCCACCACCTCCCAAAAGTACTTCACAGAGGACTAAGCCTTTGCCACATGGAACTTTGGGTGACACTTAATATCAAAACTATAGCATTCCAAATACTTGAAATGAACAAAATTTATATGAGAAACAGGAAAAAAAAACAGGAGTCATATCTTAATTTGTAGTATAGCTTACTCATTAAGAACATGGGCTTTGAGTATGGGACTAGAGATTATCAGGCTAAGTGAAATAAGCCAATCCCTAAAAACCAAAGGCTGAGTGTTGTCTCTGATATGCAGATGCTGACTCACAATGGGGTGGGGAGTGGAGATTCACTGGACTGAACAGGGGGATGGGGGGAAGGGAGGAGTTTTGGGAATGGGAAAGACAATAGAATGAATTGGACATAACTTTCCTATGTTCATATATGAATACACGACCAATGTAACTCCACATCATGGACAATCACAAGAATGGGAAGTTACACTCCATGTATGTATGATACGTCAAAATATATTCTACTGTTATGTATACCTAAAAGAACATAGGCTTCAAACTTGGGGAACTGGGTTCAAATCTCCCAGGTGCTTGCTATGTGTGTGACTTTGGGAAGGTTCAAGTCTCCGTTTCCTCGTCTGTTAAAAGTGAAGATTCAGTGCCATACTGTGTCTGGCACATATTACGGCATTAAATAAATTTATCTGTAATAATTGTATGAGAAATCTAGGAAAAGTCTGGGTAATCTGTCCTTAGTATTCAGGAGTGTGTGGGAAGCTTCACAGTGCTTTGGTGTGGGTGGGTAGTGGTGGAGGGGCATGACACCCTATTTGTAAGGCACTTTATGTAAAATTGAGAAAATAAATACAGTGACGCTGGGAAATGTTACTGGTCTGATGACCAAAACTGACTGAGAAGGAACCGAGAATGTTCAGCAGAGAAAAGGCCAGGCCAACCAGGGATAGGTGGAGATAAACATGACCTGTCTGAAGGTTTCAAGGCTTGTCATCAAGAAGAGAGAACTGACTTTCTCAGTTGTACTGAATGGTGCACATCCATAGGCTACTGGTGTGTATACCTCTCTAGGGTTACCTCTTCCTTGGCTTCTAAGTATTTGGTACCTTTTTGCTTAAGAATCAAAATAACCTTGGATAGGGTTTGATGTTGATTATTTATCTACATTTTCATTTTCCTTCATTCCTTTTCAAATACAACATTCACTTACTTCAACTTTAAGCAACAACCACTCTGACTTCTCACTCTTTGGGCCCGATTCTAGCTGTATGTGTTTATTACAAATAATTGAGAGATTATTCTCTCAACTGAATGAGTATTAATTAATCATTGTGTCACCTCAATGAGACTTTGTGCTTTTAGTCTTTTATAGCAAAAGATAGCAAAAGTTTTATTTGCTCTCTTAGTGTAGATCATCCCAAAGCAGACCTGAGACCAAAATTCAGGTGCAAATGTTTCCTAGGGAGATGAACCAAGAGAGAACAATGAGGGAGAGACAGGCAAGGGAGGAAAGTCAACTAAGGGTGTAGAAGCAGATTTCTGCTGAGGGTGCGTGCCCACTGCTGGGCACTCTGAGAAGTTATATAGAGCGCAACCCAGCACTGTCCCATCAAGGAGCCAGCACTGCAGTGTTGACTCTCCCATCTCCCACCCGTCATTGGTCATGTGTGCTGTGCAGGCAATAACTCCCCCACCCCCCATGCACAGACCATTCTGCAAAGAGAAGGCCCCTAGGGGTTTGAGGGAGGAAGACTTCAATTGTCCACTGAAGATGCTTGTGACTGCAATGTGAGTCAAGGGAATTCAGGCAGGACACTTGCAGGATTTGCCACTGTCCCTGAATTTCAGACTTAAAGGGTCAAATTTCATTGTATGAGAGATAGTCCTTTCTGCTTTGGCACACAACTGTGGAAGGCTGAGTTGTGTGAGTGCAGGTGGACCAGAACTAGCCTAGTAGGATCAGGAGATGCAGAGAGAAGAGGACCCTGAGGGCTGGTCTGTATCCTCAGACTCAGGTTCCACACTGATTCCACTCTATTGTGCAGGCAGACTGGAGTTCAGTTTCTGCTCATGGATTATATGTGTGTACTCAGAGCATTGTCCTTAAATTGACCCTGCCTTGGCTTCTTCAAATGTAGAATCAGGGATTAAAATATCAGGTTCACAGGAATGGTTAGGGGGAAATGCGAGTGAGAGCATTTAGTGCTGAAACAGCCTTTTCCTGCTTCCAGCTCTCTCTCTGCATGACTTTAGCTTACTCTTTTTAGCCAAAACTCACAAGCACACATTTTGTTTTCTGGCAAAGCTAACAATGATTTAGCTGGTGTTTTTTTTTTTTTTTTTTTGTACCTGGGATTGAAATCAGAGGCATTGGACCACTGAGCCACATTCCCAGCCCTATTTTGTATTTTGAGACAGGGTCTCACCTTGCTTTTGTTGAGGCCAGCTTTGAACTTGCAATCCTCTTGTCTCAGTCTCCTGAGCCGCTGGGATTTTAGGCATGTGCTGCAGAACCCAGCTGGTTTTGATGATGGTTTCTTACTACAAGCCCTCCTTCTGATGTCCTTTATTATTTCTGTTTGTGAAGGTTTTGAACCAAAATTTTCACATTTGGAGCACAGGCTTATTATCATTATTATTTTTAAATATCTGCCACTTGATTTTTACTTTATTTATTTATTTTTATGTGGTGCTGAGGATCAAACCCAGGGCCTTGCACTTGCAAGGTGAGTGCTCTACCACTGAGTCACAACCCCAGCCCAGGGTTATTCTTAACAAAGTATTGCTGAATCTGACTCCAGGGCCACATGAAGCTTCGGCCTGAAGAGATGAACTCAAGCTCTGAGGTCAGAGGCGGGGGGAAAAACCGGCTATCACAATGTTCTCGCCGGTGATGTAGCTGGCATCTGGGGAGCACAGGAAGGACACCAGTCCTGCACATTCCTCAGGTTTCCCCACTCTGCATGGAGAGAGGAGATGGGTGAAGCTGGTGACACTTTCCCAGGAGTACTTGACTCACATGCAATACTGAAATCAAGAACTACCCAGGAAGATATGTGGGTGCTGTGTAGGGAACTGTGAGGTCATCACAGGTCTGGGGAAATTGTCAGATCCCCCAAAGTGGAGCGATGGTTTGTGATCTGTTATCTTTTGAGAAGGTTCTGAGGTGATGCTAATTCAGATCTACAAGGGACATTGCCTCACCACACCTACCTCTGCATTCCAAATATTTTCTTCCAATATTCCTCAAAGTCTGGGTCTTCAGTGAGCTAAAGGAAAGGTCAAGGTTAGTGCTGCTCATACAGATGGAGTCCTAGGGTTGTGGAAGGACTTCTGGAGCACTCTTGGTTTGCTCTCTACATATGACTGATTCTGACTCTGCTGCAGAACCCAAAAGCTGTGGACCAGAGCAACAGAGCAAGAGACCTTTCCAAGTCTGAGAGTCCAGGCTCTGTGGGGTATGGCTTACAAGTGAAACGCACCCTAGTGCCCAGTGGTATAGGAACAGAAGCTCTTCTCTGTACTTACCACTTGACTGAAGTCTGTTTTGATAAATCCTGGTACTAGGCAGTTTACCCGAATGTTTTTCGGTGCAAGCTCCACTGCCAGAGTCTTGGTGAGGCCCAGCAGGGCTGTTTTACTGACATTGTAGGCCCCCAGCTTCTGTAGTCAGAAAGGGAAACAGATTAATAGGCTAGAACTGAGGATAAGGATTGTCCCTTGGATTTCCTGAGTTCTGCCCTGGGAATTCACTCCAGTTACACCTCCTGATCGCCAAGTCTGGGAGACAGTGCCTGGAGGAGGTGGCAAGATGTTCCCAAGAAGGCAAGATCAGTGATATAGAGTCATCATGTTTACATGTGAGTAGTCCTGAGGGAGCAGTTGTCAAACATTGGCTACTTCCATGTACCTGATTTTCCAGATATAAAGGAGAAGAGTTTCCTCTTACCCAATTGGGATCTATAGATGGTCATACTTACAGCATGTGGAACATAAGCTGCAACTGAGGAGACCAGGACCACAGAACCTTGTCTGGGAGGACAGAGAGGGTAGAATGTGAGCTGAAGACAGTTATCTTGTGTGTGACCAAGAAGGAGGAGGGTGAGAATAGCCTGGGCCAGGTAGAGGGATTGACCTCCATTTCCTGCAGGTCTTTGATTATGTTCCTCAAACTACATTGCCAGGGAAGCCATCTATGTTTGGATTTTGTTTCTGAAGGAATATTTATGATTATAGATTACAGTTATTGAACAGTAATAGGACTGGCCAAATTTTCTCTCTTTTGAGTTAGTTAAGACATATAATTTTTTAAAAATTGTCAATTTTATTAAACTTCATTCTCTTAATTCCTTTTTTCTGCCTCAAGATCTCTAATGGTGCTTTAAATCTTTATTCCTGATATTGTTTCTGATATTGGTTATTTGCTTTCCTTTTTTCTTGATCAGCTCCCACAGAAATTTGTCAAAGGCATTTGTTTTAAAATATTTTTTGTTTCCTTGGTTCATATATTATATTTTGTCTTTTCCATTGATTTCTGCTCCATATTATTTCCTTTTTGCTTTCTCTGCATTTTCTTCTTCCCCCTGCACATTTAGTTTTGTTTTTTTATTTAACATAGACAATATAATACTCTGCTAACCACTGTTCTTTACAATCCAGAAATAGATACTTTCACTTCTTTCTTTGTAAAGCAGGATTTAAAGGTGTATTTTAAATGCAGCAGTTGAGTTGAGAAACTTTGTATAAAGTGCTATGGTTTATCTGTCCTATTTTGATTTTTTTAATCTTTATTTATTTTATTTTATATGGTGCTGAGACTTGAACCCAGTGTCTCACATGCTAAGCAAGCACTCGGCTCCCTTCTTGATTCCTAGTTTTTCCCAGAATAGTAATTCTCCTAGAACTATTCCTTCCTAGCACTATAAACTCAGTTAACAGAAATGAGAAACTTGGAAAACCTACCATTGTTATCTAATTCAATTTTAAAATTTTGATTTGGTTAAAATTTCTAGCTTAACAATCTTTTTCTTTTAACTGTAATCGCTGATATCCAGGATTAATACCTAGCATTCAATTTTGTGATTTTTTTTAATTCCCCTAGTTCTCTGTTTTATTTTTTTGTCCATTCTCTCTTTTGGACTATTTTTTCCTATTTATTTCTCTCTCTCTATCAGTTTAAAAAATATTTAATATTCAATTGCAATTCTTGTAGATGTTACCTTAGAAAGTAAAACAGGCATGTTTAGCTATCAAAGTTTGAAATTAATATTCTTATCTTGTCTCAAACAACATAAAAATCTTATAACAGCTTATCTCCATTTCTGCCTTTCTGACTTGAATATTATTTTTTGCATGTTTTAATTATTTCAACCCTACAAAACATCATTATTGCTTTTTATAATAGGTGGTTAAGTTTGTTCATATGTTACTGTTTTTTCTGTGCCTTTCTTACTTTTATCTCAGACTTTCCATATGGGATCATTTAGTTCCTTCTGCCTAAAGAATATTATCTAGAACATCCTTTAGTTAATGGTTTTGGTTGTCTGAAAATGTTATATAACTTTGCCCTAATTTTTGAAAGATGCATTTGGTAGGTATAGCAACTATCAATTCTAGGTTGATAATTCTTTTTTTTTTCCCCCAGCATATGGGAAACTCTATTTAAAATGGGTCATGAGGGAGGATAACGAGGATTTTAGCAAGTAGATTAAGAATGAATGGAAACTGAATGAAGTGGATGGAGTTTCCTTCATGAACTACTTTGTCCAAAATGTTAAATAAGACAATCTTTTAATTGCTCAGATGCCATAATTAATAAAATAATAGTAGTAGTATAAATAATGTTTATTATAAGTATTTAAAAATTAATTATACTATGTATATAATAATCTATACTGTATATAATATTTATTTAAAATAATGTCTTTATTATAGTAAATATTCATAAATATACTCTTTATGTGCACTTTGCTTAGTAATTTATGTATTTATCATGTCAATGAATGTTCAAAACAGATCTTCTAAGCATCCTTATTCTTACTTAATAGGTAAGGAAATGAAGGCCCACAGATATTAAATGCCAAGAATGTGTAGCCTCTGACAGGACATGTATCTGAAGGTAGATCTCTGTGATTCTAAAATCCATGCCATCTAACTTCATCACACTAGTGGTTTACAACCAGTTTAGTGAAGTTAGATTCTGCAGACATACCCAGGACAAGTAACAGGGGATTAAGTGGAGGAAAAAATGGGTAAACTCCAGGATCCAAATCCACCTTTCAAACTGCACATCTGTATCTGCTTTTGTCTGTTTTATACATGGGACTCCTATACAGAATATTGTTGTGCTATTAAAAACAGCCTGAAAACCATTGCATTGAGTAGAACCACACTAATTACTGATATTTAGCCATTTGTAATCTACAAAAGTGGTGTTATTAAAAATATGGCTCAGTCTAATAGCACACCGTGCTTGTGTTGGAACTGGAAGGGGCCTTAATAGTCATTATTAGAAGTCCTGGCTGTATTTTACAGAGAAGCAGCCCAGGTCATACTAGGAGCTCAATATGTGCTTGCTGAATTCAGTGGCTGCTCCAAGATTTCAGTAGGGGAGGAACTGAAGGGAAGCAGTCTAGTTGGAAGAGGGGTGTTAAATCTGAAGCCAGATTTACAACATAGGTAGTTAGTGTAGTTAGGTAAATCGGGTCTAATATCAAGTAAAATGAATAAAATGGAGGCCATTATTGGGAATGGATCCAGGAAACCAGAGCAGCACTTGGGGAAATTGAAATGTTAATGTCCCCAAGGCCCAGAGACCATCCCATGGAAATATTAATGAAGCAGCTCTCAGCAAACTTGGAGATGCTAATCCAAAAGCCCAGGCCCTTCCTGCCCAGATTACTCCTTCAGCCCACCTGTCCCCCACCCTTTGGGCTTTCCCACCTACATTCCATCATTGCAAGATAACCGAGAACAAAGGACAGGAATGCGGGAAAGCTGAAAGAAGACCTTAGCTATAAAAGAGGGAAGACCTCTCCCTTCCATGGATTCCACCTTTTGGGTCCCCTTCTTCCTCTGGGAGAAGTCTTTTCTGCTGTCCTTTAATAAAGCCTCTACTTTCCACTCTAAACTTGCCTTGGCATGCTTCTCTGGTGTTATATTTCAGCATTTGGGAAGAAAGGACTGGTCACGGGTAAACAGCAGTAACAAATCTACATCTGCAGAACAGTTAATCCAGATTGAAAAAACCTCCTCTGATATTTTAAGGAGGGAGTGAGGACCATGCTGGTGACTTGACTTTCAGAAGATTCAAGGCTAAGTAGGAGCAGAGGCCTGAGGGACCTATTTCATTACAGGAACAAGACTGGCCCAAGCTGGAAGATTAGAATGGGAATGGCTATAGCACCTTCAGGAGAAGCTGGGATGTAAGGTGAGGCAGACAATGGGAGGCTTGAATGCCTGGGTCTGCAATGCAGTAGGTAAAAAGTAGCTCCCCTAGCTCCCTGAGCAGTCAGCTTGTTCCTGCCTCAGGACAAATGCTGAGCTCCTGAAAAAAATATCTGGAAATATCCCATATCGCCGAGATCATTGAAAAACCAGAGCAGCTGGAGACAGCCCCAGGCCCACCTCACTGGTGAAGATGGAGCTGGCCAGGTAGGCATCTGCCCTTGGTTTTGGGGAGAAGCAGGGAAGAAGACTTTCTAGTTTGGAAATTACAGGGCTCCAGGGAGAGAGAGAGAGAGGATGTGGCTGGTCCAAGAGTTAAGAATTCTGGGAGGAAAGAGTTGAATGGAACTGAGAAGCATGACTGCTCTGATTTCAGGAAGGCCCTGGGGAGCCTCAGGGTCATCAACCTGGACACTTGTGGCCTGAGCTTCTGCAGCCCAAGAGAGGCCACCTCTACTTCTCTGACTTCAGGACTGTTGAGGGGACTCTGGCCCTTCTGTCTGTGGATCCCTTGGCTTCCTTTTAGAAGGACTCTTGCCAGGCTCTCTGACCACTCAAGATAAATTCCCTGGGTACACTAATGGATAGAATGCTTTGCTTTCTTTCAAATCCAGAAGTCTGAAAGATAATCTCTTGCTGTCTCTGTGTTACTGGTTCAGCCAATCCTGTTTCCAAGCAGGAAGGTCTAAGTCAAATCTGGCCCCTCTCACTCTTGCTTCCCCCATCCCTCTTTGATGCCAAGTAATTCTCTCCCTATTCTCTTTCCCCACCCTCACCCCCTGTTCTCCATGTGGGGCAGCAACTGGCTCAACAGCAGGGCTGGGGCCTTCACATTCACACTCAGGATCTGAAATCAGAGCAAATAGGGGTGGGGGAGGGAAGACACAGTCAGTCCACCAATGTCACCACACCTGGAAATATACCATGTTAGTATGTGGGCATGACATCTCTGACAAGGGGAAGCAGGATGGGTGCTGGGCTTCCTGGCATGCATGGAGGTGGGGGCTTCCTGAAGTACAGGAATAAAGAGATCAGGCTGAGGACTTGGGGGGGGGGGCGTTGAAGACCTGGAGTCTTCAGGTCTCTCCTGTCTCCAAGGACACAGTTTTTATCAGGAGCAGAGACACCAGCAGGCGAATCCAGAGAAGGCTGGATTTCAGGATTACAGCCCAGAAGTGCCAGTGTTAAGGACTAAGCATCTCCAGGCAAGGAAGAGAGTCACTCTCTTCTCTGTGCTCTACATTTTTTTTTGGTGACGATTTGGTTTTATGTTGGATACTCCCTGCAGATTGGGAGCTCCTGAACAGAGTGGGCAAGCACCTGCAACTTAGACACATTTCCACCATGTCACAGCTGAAAAAATGGAGGCTCATGGATTCTGGGTACCTGGCCTTCCTCTGTGCCAATGAGCTTGGAGGGTGGATGTGTGGGAACTGAGAACCAGCTCTGGGTGTGTGAGCTCATATGTAGGGAGGGCACTCAGAGGATGAAGTCCCACCCACCCCTCCTTGGTTGCTCCAGACCTCACCTTGTCCCAGACCTGCTCACTGCTCCCCAAGGTACTTCCAACAAAGGGGTTGACCCCTGCTGTGCACACCAGGAAGTCCACACCCCCACAGTGTTTCAGGGCCTGTGGGTGGGAAGGGGACATTGAGGACTAGGGTCAGAGGGTGAAAGACTTTTGCTACAATGGGACTTTATTTCTGTTTAATGTCCCTGGAGTTGTGTCTGGTTCAAATCCAGGAAGGGAAAAACCCTGAGGAGGAAGGACTATTTCCTTTCTTTTAGGAACCAGGTATTGAGCTTCTGGACCAAAAAAAAAAAAGGCGGTGGGGGGAGGGATTTGCCCTGCCCACTTATCCTATGCCTTTTTATGTTCTATTCCCAGGCACGCGGGGCTGTTGATTTCCCAGCACATGTCTCATTCACACCATTTCCTGAAATGTCTCTGTCACCCCTCTGTTTTCCTGATCACGCTAGCTCTGACTTAAAACCAGGGCTTCCTTATCTATAACTTCTTTATTCCTCTCGGATTCTTAGGAGGACCTGGCTGATACTCAACAAGTAGCTGGTCTCCTAGTGTGGATCAGAGAAGCAGAATCCCTGTGTCCCTGACTGTGTTTCTATGCCCCTCACCGTGGCTACCAGTCGCTCCCGGTCTTCAGCTTTCCCCACATGACACACAGTGCCCACCACACTCAGTCCTTCCCTCTGTAGTGTGTCCACAGCCTTGTCCACATTTTGCTGCTTCCGGCTGCTAATGATTACGTGGGCCCCATCCTGGGCCAGACGCCTGGCAATACTGAAGCCAATCCTATAGGCAAAGATGGAAAGGATATGACAATTCACCCTTGGGCTGAGCCCTTTCTTGCTGTATTTCTTATCCTCAAGTTCTAAATGAATCCCCACTCTTAACTCAGAAAAGCTCACCTCATACCTTCCTTGTGGATAGTAAGAGGACCCAAAGTGATAAAGAGGGGTTGCATCTGTCCTGTGTGACCGGACCTCCTATGTACCACATCAGACTTTGGCTTTCCTTTACTGGAACTAGTATTTTGACAATCCATTCCTAGTTCTTCAAGGTTTTGGTTTGCTTTGCAGCTGCAACCTAGAGCTCCTTACCTTAGACCTGTGAATCCACAGGGCTCACAGGCATGCAGCTTGGAGGGATGGGGTTAATAACCCATGGAGTACAATTCTTGACTGATGGGGGTCAGAAGCAAAGGCTGGATGCCCTCTGCCTTTCCCTGATGGGTGCCTCTGAGATCGGTTTCATGTTTTCTCTGAGCATGTGGACCCATCACTCTCTGACCTGTAGCAGACCATCTTGGTAACACAGCCTGCACTGACTTTGTCTCCTTCCTGGATTTTTTCTGCTGTCATTGTTTCTCTTAGGATCTCTTTAGGATTCCCTCCATACTCCTACAAGCACATAAACCCGGTAGGTTTTGCTTTGTGGGGATGAACTCCCGAGACACCCATACCGCCTCAGTTCCCAGAATTGCTCTCACCCATTTGTGGATCCTGTGACCACTGCGACTTTGTTGATCAGTTTGAGACTACTATTGGCCACACTGCTGGTGCTTCTCATGGAGAGCAGAGTTGCACTGGGCAGGAAGTTCTTCCAACCCCAGGTCAGGGGCCCGAACATGGGTATTTCTGTTGTCTTTCCTCTGGTGAGCTTGGTCCAGGGAGGAAGCCCTCTAAAAAGGCAATGACAGTTCCAATAAGTGGATTCAAAAGAGTGAAGTTTACTGGGCAAGAGCTGGGCTGGTCCAGGGTCACCACTAGAAGTCCAGCCTAGAGCCTGCATCTCTAGTCCTTCCAGTGGTTTTATGCACACAGAATTCTCCATATTTACTCTCTCCTCTTTAACTGGATGGTTTCTATTTGTCTGGAATCAAATCCTAACATACACACAGAGGTTCAATAAATATTTATTCATCGAGACTCCCTAGAACAGTTAGTTCACAGGTTGGCTATGGAAGGACCAAGTAAATTAAGTTTCAGATGTGAAAGGGATCTGTAAACTGTAGGGTACTAACATCCAAGTAGCTCACAGCTGCTTCCAGTGATGAGCTTTACCCCTTTTTATCCCCTGTAGGTCTCTCACCTCAAATCATGGGATACACCTCAGTCCCTGCCTGCGGTTTTCTGCTCTGGCTGCTTTTCATCCCATGTTTTCAGCACATGAGGGGAGTCCTTTCAAACCACCACCCCATACTGATTTTTTATATTCTCAAGGTGACTTCTTAATTCCTGTGCTTACTTCTCTTCTAAATTTTATCTCACTAACCCTAAATAACTGTGTTGTGTTTATCACTTCCAGCAGGATGCCCAGTGTCTAGTAACTGCTTATTGGCATTTGTTGAGTGAATGAATAAATGAGCGAAAGAAGATCTGGCTGCAGTGACACAATAGTTTCTTAGGGAACCCACTGGACCGTTGTTAAAATTCCTTAGGGCAGGTCAGATAGCTCACCCAGGCTGTTGGTTGTATCAATCCAGGTTTGGTCTCAAAACATTTATTGTAAGTAAAGTAGCCATTCCTGATTTAAGTGCTCAGGCGCTGGGTGCCATCAGGCTTTGTGTGCAGGGGAAACTTGTGTTTTCCTGATATTTAAGTTACTGACCTTCTGCTCAAATCTCCACAGATCTATGCATGTGAATGTACCATATTTACATAAAACCAATTCTCTTATTTAAGCACTTTGACTTAAGTAAATCTTAAGCAAATATCAGAGCAGATAAGTGTTTTTGAAGTGCTTTTGAAGCAAACCTTAAAGACAAATTCATAATCTTTTTTTTCTCAGAAATTCGACTCCTACAATTCTACTCATTCATTATGGTTCCTTATAACTGACGTTTATTTATTTATTTATTGTTACTGGGGATTGAACTCAGGGGCACTTGACCACTGAGCCACATCTCCAGTCTTATTTTGTATTTTATTTAGAGACAGGATTTCACTGAGTTGCTTGGTGCCTCGCCATTGCTGAGGCTGGTTTTGAACTCATCATCCTCTTATCACCCCCCCCCCCCCTGGATTACAGGCATGTACCTGGCAGGAAGTTTATTCTTAAATCTCTGGGGCTTCAATTTGTCCAAGGACAGAATCATTGTCTCCTTTCCCAAAGCCTGTTCTTTATCTTTTGGGCAAGGAAAAAATTTGCTTGAAAGAAGAAAAAGCTCAGTGTCTGTCTGTCTGTGTCTCCTCTTTCTCTTCTTCTTCTTTTTTCTCCAATTGGTCTCCCTTTATTTTGGAAAAAGACACAGAGCCTAGGAATATACTCATATTTTCATTCATTCGATGGACATTCATTGGGAACCTACTCTGAACTAGCTGCTCAGAATACAAAGAAAATTCTATCCTAATTTTGGTTTTCAAAGAACTCAGTCTGAGCTATGCCTGCAGAAAAAATAAATGATTATAGTACATGTGGTAGGAGCAAAATATCATTAACACAGGTTTCTGAGAGCATAGGGAAGGGAAGGATACCTAACTTAACCTTGGGGTGGGGGTGGGTAGATAAAATATCCCAGGGAATGTGATACCTATGTTGACCCAGGAAAAGGAGCTTCTATTATTGTGCTTTTAAAAAAAGGATACATGTTTATTGTAAAATATTTTTGAATATTTGGAAAATGTTATCAGAAAGTTTAGGGGAAATGTACAAAAGACTTCAAAATGGACCTGACTGTGAAATGGACCTGGTGTCTTCAGTGGTGATCATGGACCTGGATTATGTATCTCACGATGTGACTTCATAAAATATGCTTTCCCCACTTTCCTGAAGAACTTGTATTGAATCTGATAACGTCAAGTGAAAGTTTTATTTGTGGCTTTTATCCAGTGTATCTAGATAAGTCAGGCAGTGTCACTGAACAGATCAGCTTCATCTGTTCAAAGGTGATTTTTCCCTGGCTAATAACACAACCTATGGATGAGTGTTGGAAAGAGCCAGAAAGAATTACATACATCTAAACACCTGGGAAGACTAGTTTCAGCACTGAATGTTTTGTGTCAGTGCTGCTGTTGCTGGGCTCTTGTAGCATGCACCCCCATGTGTGTTCCTTGATAAGAGCCAAGGTGTGGAAAGGTGGGGTGCCTAATGAAAACTGTCAACACACCCCTGCTCCTCTCACAATATATCAGAACTCAGGACATCTCAACACAGGTTAAAACACTTAATTTCTAATACCAGGCTCCCCTCTTAACCAAATTACGTGACAGTTTGAGGTAGACAAGAAGCTCTAAGGCATCCATCACTAAAGAAGGCATCCCACACTGGTACTTAGAAGAATCTTTTGGTTGCCCCTGGCTTTCTTCACTGAGCCAACACACCACTGCAAAAATAAGGGCAGGAAAAGATGGTGACCTTCTTGCTTTTTGAACTTTCCTGACAAAAAGGGGAGTGGGACAGGGCATTTTATATAACTGTAAACATTAGGTGCTTTTTCAAGCAGACCATCTTTAGGAAAAACCACAAATGGACATTGAAGATCTGGAAAGTTGATTTTTTTTTTAAAGAGAAAACTTTATCTAAATCTGTTTTACATGTCATAAAATGTAAGTGTAGATTTCAATGACTTTTTTAGTAACTTCACCAAGTACTGCAGCCAGCACATTAAGTTAGCCTTAGGACATTTTTATTGCTTTAGTAAGATCCCTCATGCCCGTGATGGTTAATCTCTGTTCCTACCTGCTGCTCAAGGAACTTTGATTTACTTTCTGTCTCTACAAATTTCATAAATTTGGCTTTTCTGACCTTTCATACATTTGAGGAAATTGATTTCTTAAAAATCTATATGCCTACCTTTTTCTTAGAAAGGCTTTGTGCAAATATACGTGCAAATATATAGCATTCTCTTGCCCAACGTGTGTGGGATACCTATCTCAGGCATATGAGGTTTGGGGAAGAAGATATGTGTACCATTCTTACCTTGGCCCAGGGCCCCAGTCACTTGTCTGATGTCAAGAAGGAATCTCAGTGATCAGATCAGCTCTCAAGGTTAGTCCGGTCCTTGAGTGCCTTGGCAGCTGCCCCTCTGTTCTGCTCCTTAAATCAGGAATTCATTCCTTACTCCTCCCTCCAGGACACACCCATGAGATCTCCTCTTTCCAGCTTCATATTGTTGAGTCATCAAGGACTGAAGTTCCTATGGTAAGATAAGAAATAATATTCTGTGATTTTGATTTGCATTTACCTGATAACTAGTAACATTGATCAGTTTATATATACCTGTTGGATATTTGTGTATCTTTTTTTTAAAATTTATTTATTGGTTGTTCAAAACATTACAATGATCTTGGCATATCATATTTCATACATTTGATTCAAGGGGGTTATGAATTCTTATTTTTACCACGTGTTCAGATTGCAGGGTCACATTGGTTATACAATCCACGTTTATACATACTGACATACTAGTGTCTGTTGTATTCTGCTGCCTTTCCTATCCCCTTCCTATCCCCTCTCCCCTCCCCTCCCATCATCTCTCTCTATCCCATCTATTGTAATTCATTTCTCTCTTTTTTTCCCTTTCCCCTCACATCCTCTTATATATAATTTTGTATAACAATGAGGGTCTCTTTCCATCTTCCATGAAATTCCCCTTCTCTCTCCCATTCCCTCCCACCTCTCATCCCTGCTTAATGGTAATCTTCTTCTCATGCTCTTCCTCCCTGCTCTGTTTTGAGTTGCCCTCCTTATATCAAAGAAGATATTTAGGCATTTGTTTTTTAGGGATTGGCTAGCTTCACTTAGCATAATTTGCTCTAATGCCATCCATTTCCCTGCAAATGCCATGATTTTGTTATTTTTTAGTGCTGAGTAATATTCCATTGTGTACAAATGCCACATTTTTTTTATGCATTCATCTATTGACGGGCATCTAGGTTGGTTCCACATTCTAGCTATTATGAATTGTGCTGTTATGAACATTGATGTAGCTGTATCCCTATAGTATGGTCTTATTAGGTATTTGGGGAATAGTCTGAGAAGGGGAATAGCTGGGTCAAAAGGTGGTTCCATTCCCAGCTTTCCAAGGAATCTCCATACTGCTTTCCAAATTGGCCGCACCAGTTTGCAGTCCCACCAGCAATGTACAAGTGTACCCTTTTCCCCACATCCTCGTCAGCACTTGTTGTTGTTTGACTTCATAATGGCTGCCATTCTTACTGGAGTGAGATGGTATCTTAGGGTGGTTTTAATTTGCATTTCTCTGATTGCTAGAGATGGTGAGCATTTTTTCATGTACTTGTTGATTGATTGTATGTCCTCCTCTGAGAAGTGTCTGTTCAGGTCCTTGGCCCATTTGTTGATTGGGTTATTTGTTTTCTTATTGTTTAGTTTTTTGAGTTCTTTGTATACTCTGGATATTAGGGCTCTATCTGAAGTGTGAGAAGTAAAAATTTGTTCCCATGATGTAGGCTCCCTATTTACCTCTCTTATTATTTCTCTTGCTGAGAAAAAACTTTTTAGTTTAAGTATGTCCCATTTGTTGATTATTGATTTTAGCTCTTGTGCTATAGTTGTCCTATTAAGGAATTTGGAGCCCGACCCCACGAGATGGAGATTAGAGCCAACTTTTTCTTCTATCAGACGCAGAGTTTCTGGTTTGATCCCTAGCTCCTTGATCCATTTTGAGTTAATTTTTCTGCATGGCGAGAGAAAGGGATTCAGTTTCATTTTGTTGCATATGGATTTCCAGCTTTCCCAGTACCATTTGTTGAAGATGCTATCCTTCCTCCATTGCATGCTTTTAGCACCTTTGTCTAATATAAGGTAGTTGTAATTTTGTGGATTGGTCTCTGTGTCCTCTATTCTGTACCATTGGTCCACCCTCCTGTTTTGGTACCAGTACCATGCTGTTTTTGTTACTATTGCTCTGTAGTATAGTTTAAAGTCTGGTCTCGCTATACCGCCTGATTCACACTTCCTGCTTAGAATTGCTTTTGCTATTCTGGGTCTTTTATTTTTCCAGATGAATTTCATGATTGCTTTATCTATT
The DNA here is from genome assembly GCF_021218885.2 of Marmota monax. Classification (NCBI taxonomy): domain Eukaryota; kingdom Metazoa; phylum Chordata; class Mammalia; order Rodentia; family Sciuridae; genus Marmota; species Marmota monax. Next base: position 1,915,187 of record NW_026694099.1, on the reverse strand, counting down.
TCTAAGAGAAATGCCTTTGGGATTTTGATTGGCATTGCATTAAACCTATAGAGTACTTTTGGTAATATCGCCATTTTAATGATGTTAGTTCTGCCTATCCATGAACAGGGTATATCTTTCCATCTTCTAAAGTCGTCTTCTATTTCCCTCTTTAGGGTTCTGTAGTTTTCATTGTATAAGTTTTTCACCTCTTTTGTTAGGTTGATTCCCAAGTATTTTATTTTTTGGGGGGATATTGTGAATGGGGTGGTTGTCCTCATTTCCATATCAGAGGATTTGTCGCAGATATACAGGAATGCCTTTGATTTATGTGTGTTGATTTTATATCCTGCCACTTTGCTGAATTAATTTACTAGCTCTAGAAGTTTCTTAGTAGAACCTTTTGGGTGTTCTAGGTATAGGATCATGTCATCTGCAAATAGTGCTAATTTAAGTTCTTCTTTTCTGCTAAGAGCCAAGTATATGATGCATGGCATTTTTGGTCAAAAGGTGACGCCAGCTAGCCATTGAGATGATATGATTATGTTAAGATTTGCATTCATATGGATATTGGATTCCTGCTGTTCACCTAGGCCGGCTACGGGACTCCTGGAGAGTTCCCATTGGTTGGGGAAGTACAGTAGGAGGGAGTTCCGGGGGAGGAGCGCTCTCTGCGGTTCCGAGAGGAGGCCGCGTGGGTGGAAAAAAGCTTCCCGGGCGGTACCGGACATTGGCGGCAGTTTCAAAAAATAAACTTTGTTCCTGCTTGAGTGGCTCGTGATTTTGTGCCCAGCCAGACTGCGGCAACTGGTGGCCCGTACGGGGAACGAACCCGCGACCTTGGCGTTATCAGCACCAAGCTCTAACCAACTGAGCTAACTGGCCAGCTATTCGTCTAATTGCTCTGGCCAGTGTTTTGAGAACTATGTTGAATAGAAGTGTGGAGAGAGTGCATCCCTATCTTGTTCCAGATTTTAGAGTGAATGCCTTCAATTTTTCTCCATTTAGAATGATGCTAGCCTGAGGCTTAGCATATATAGCTTTTACAATGTTGAGGTAAGTTCCTGTTATCCCTAGTTTTTCTAGTGTTTTGAACATAAAGGGATGCTGTACTTTGTCGAATGCTTTTTCTGCGTCTATCGAGATGATCATATGGTTCTTATCTTTAAGTCTATTGATGTGGTGAATAACATTTATTGATTTCCATATATTGAACCAGCCTTGCAACCCAGGGATGAATCCTACTTGATCATGGTGCACAATTTTTTTGATATGTTTTTGTATCTGATTTGCCAGAATTTTATTGAGGATTTTTGCATCTAAGTTCATTAGATATATTGGTCTGTAGTTTTCTTTCTTTGAAGTGTCTTTGTCTGGTTTCAGAATCAGGGTGATGTTGGCCTTGTAGAATGAATATGGAAGAGCTCCATATTTTTCTATTTCCTGAAATAACTTGAAAAGTATTGGTATTAGTTCTTCTTTAAAGGTTTTGTAAAACTCTGCTGTATACCCATCTGGTCCTGGGCTTTTCTTGGTTGGTAGTCTTTTAATAGCTTCTTCTATTTCCTCCATTGATATTGGTCTGTTTAAGTTGTGTGTATCCTCCTGACTCAATCTGGGCAAATCATATGACTTAAGAAATTTATTGATGTCTTCACTATCTTCTATTTTATTGGAATATAAGGTTTCAAAATAATTTCTAATTATCTTCCGTATTTCTGTAGTGTCTGTTGTGATGTTGCCTTTTTCATCCCGTATGCTAGTAATTTGAGTTCTCTCTCCTCTTCTCTTCATTAGCATGGCTAACGTTCTGTTGATCTTATTTATTTTTTCAAAGAACCAACTGTTAGTTTTGTCAAGTTTTTCAATTGTTTCTTTTGTTTCAATTTCATTGATTTCAGTTCTGAGTTTAATTATTTCTTGCCTTCTGCTACATTTGCTATTGTTTTGCTCTTCTTTTTCTAGGGTTTTGAGATGAAGCGTGAGATCATTTATTTGTTGGTTTTTTTCTTTTTTTGAGGAATGAACTCCAGGCAATGAATTTCCCTCTTAGAACTGCTTTCATTGTGTCCCATAGATTCCGATGTGTTGTGTCTGTGTTTTCATTTATCTCTAAGAATTTTTTGATTTCCTTCTTTATGTCTTCTGTAACCCATTGATCATTCAGTAACATATTGTTCATTTTCCAAGAGATGTAGGATTTTTCCTTCCTTCTTTTATCGTTGATTTCTAGTTTCATTCCATTATGATCAGATAAGATGCATGGTATTATCTCCACACCTTTGTAATTTCTAAGAGTTGCCCTATGACATAATATATGGTCTATTTTTGAGAAGGATCCATGTTCTGCTGAGAAAAAAGTATATCTGCTTGATGATGGTTGATATATTCTATATATGTTGGTTAAGTCTAAGTTATTAATTGTGTTATTGAGTTCTATAGTTTCTTTATTCAGCTTTTGTTTGGAAGATCTGTTCAATGGTGAGAGAGGTGTGTTGAAGTCACCCATAATTATTGTGTTGTGGTCTATTTGACTCTTGAACTTGAGGAGAGTTTGTTTTATGAACGTAGCAGCACCAGTGTTTGGTGCATAAATATTGATGATTGTTATGTCTTGTTGGTGAATGGTTCCCTTTAATAGTATATAGTGTCCTTCTTTATCCCTTTTGATTAACTTAGGTTTGAAGTTGATTTTATTCAATATGAGGATGGCCACCCCTGTTTGCTTTGGAGGACCATGTGAGTGGTATGATTTTTCCCAACCTTTCACCTTCAGCCTGTGTATGTCTTTTCCAATCAGATGAGTCTCCTGAAGGCAACATATTGTTGGATCTGTTGTTTAAATCCAGGTTACCAGCCTATGTTGCTTTATTGGTGAGTTTAAGCCATTAACGTTTAGGGTTACTATTGATATATGGTTTGTACTTCCAGTCATGTTTGTTTATTTTTTTATTTATTTTTAATTTGGTTTGTTTTTTCCTCTTTGATTAGTTTTTTCCCCCTCACTTTACTGAGGTACTCCCCACTGTTGGTTTTGGTTGTTGTTTTTCATTTCCTCTTCGTGTAGTGTTTTGCCCAAGATGCTTTGCAGTGCTGGTTTTCTGGCTGCGAATTCGTTAAACTTTTGTTTATCATGAAAGATTTTTATTTTGTTGTCAAACCTGAAACTTAATTTTGCTGGATACAATATTCTTGGTTGGCACCCATTATCTTTCAGCATTTGAAATACGTTGTTCCAGGATCTTCTTGCTTTCAGCGTCTGTGATGAAAAATCAGCCGTTAACCTAATTGGTTTACTGCTGAATGTATTCTGCCTTCTTTCTCTTGTAGCTTTTAATATCCTCTCCTTGTTCTGTATATTGGATATCTTCATAATAATGTGTCTTGGACTTGGTCTACTGTGGTTTTGTGTGTTCGGCGTCCTGTAGGCTTCTAGGATTTGGATATCCGTTTCAATTTTCATGTCTGGAAAGTTTTCTAAAATTATTTCATTCAACAGATTGCTCATTCCTTTGGTTTGGACCTCTATACCTTCCTCTATCCCAATGACAATCTTAAGTTTGTTTTTTTTTTTTTTGATATCCCATATCTCTTGGATGTTTTGCTCATGGTTTCTTACCAGCCTTTCTGAGTTGACTAGACTCTTTTTGAGATGATATATTTTGTCTTCATTGTCTGATGTTCTGACTTCTACGTGATCTACTCTACTAGTAATACTCTAGTTTGAGTTTTTAATATGGTTTATAGTTTCCTTCATTTCTAGGATTATTGTTTGATTTTTTAAAAAAATCTCTATCTCCTGGTAGAGTTGATTTTTTGCTTCTTGAATCTGTTTATGTAATTCGTTTTCAAAGTGTTCTTTCATTGTTTGCATTTGCTGTCTAATAACCTCTTTAATATTCCATTCCATCTGAGTCAGGTATGCCTTGAGTTCTTTTTTTTTTATATTTATTTATTTATTTTTATGTGGTGCTGAGGATTGAACCCAGTGCCTCATGCATGCAAGGCAAGTGCTTTACCACTGAGCCACATCCCCAGCACCTGCCTTGAGTTCTTTATCTGACCATTTTTCTGATGCCTCTAGGTTCTCCTGTAGATTTAGGCTGTCCTGCATTGTTTGTACTCCTTTTTTTCCTTGTTTTTTTTTTTTTTTCATGATGCTCATGTTACTTTCCGGCTCTGTTTGACTGCTGTGTTACTGTTTACTCCTATAAATTTGTTTTGGTTTTGTATGTCTCTGGGATCTCTCCTTTGTGATGGGAGACTATGTCTAGAGATGTTGAGTTTTATTGTACTTTAAAGCAAATTCATTCATTTCATAAAAGGCATAAGGATTCTGATGCGTATAGTGATCTGTGATTTGGCCTTGGGACTTTATGTTTAGGTAGGGTGATGTGATGGTATGGGGGTTGGTATATCTTGGCAACCTTGGAAGATTGCTCTACTGAAGGGGGATATTAACAGGAGAATGGACTGGAGTATTTGGGAGGTAGCTAGTGACTTGGGAGCACTATAGACCACCTCGGAACGTTAACCTATATGCATTTAGTAAATTACACATAAAAGGAGTCGTAATGTTTGGGAGGAAAGGTAGGAGAAAGAGAAGGAAAAAGTCACTAAAGAGAATGAGAGAAAGAAAAATAGGTAGAATAAAATAAAAGGGGAAAAAATTGAAATGAAAAGAAAAAAAAAAAGATAAATGCAGTCTTAGAGTTTGATTAACTTCTCTTCCAGTAGGTGGAGCTGTGCCCTCCGGGCCAAGCCCCTTCCCTCAATAAGCAGGAAACAATCCCTGTGAGGCGGCTCTCCCTCCCCCACTGGGTGGCTCTCCAATCCTGGTCGCCCAGGGCCTTTCCTGGTCTCCAGCCCCCTGCTTCTCCTTCCAGCCAGGCCCCACTCACCGGTGGCATTCACCACAGAACTAGCTACACAGCAGGCCTGCAGCCCTCTGGTTGCCCTGCCATCTTGAATGACTGGGCACTCTCTCTGTTTGCCATTCACCCAGACCCCAAGGTTGTAGAGTGCGGGGCTGGGGTCTGTCAGCTTATTTTGCCTGATTCCCTCTGGTAGCCATGCCCCCGGGAGCTGGCAAAAAAGGCCTCGGTCATCAGCGCTGGTGGGAGGGGTAGCTGGAGGTCAGGTGCCCCTCCCAACTCCCTTGAGTCCGACAATCACGCTCACAGAGAGCTTGGGAGGGACCCTTGAGATTTCCCAGCTGTATGGAGAAGGAGGGCTGAGGGTCACACACCTGCAATCTCTGATCTCGCTGTGGAGCCATCCCATCCACGGAGCTCTGGTGACATCAGTTCTCTGCCACAGTGGACGCTGGTCTCCCTTCTGGGGTGTCCGATGGGAAGCTTGTGTCTGGTCCGTCTCTCCCAAGACCCACCTCAGCCCTCGGTCCACTGGCCCATGGAGGCTCGGCTGGCACCACCTCAAAAGATCCACAAAAGATCCGAAGATTTGTTTCTCCACTCCGCCCGAGGAGTGGCGAGTTGTGGCGAGTTGTCAGCGAGTTGGCGGTGGGTCGGCAGCAGGACGCCAATCAACCAGCCAGTCTGTGTATCTTCTTTTGAGAACTGTCTCTTCAGATCTTTTGCCCACTTTTTAATCAAATTATGTATTTATTTATTTTTCTATTGGGTTGTTGGTGTTCCTTATCTATTTTGTATATTAACACTTTAGCAGATATACTTTGCAAATGTCTTATTCTGTAGAGAATCAGACATGACTGCTTGGGTGCTTGCAAACAAGATTCTTTGCAGTCTTTGGTGGAGCTTGCCTGCAAATAGGATGTTCTGCCAAGTGGGCTAGAAGAACTCTGAGAAAAGGATATTACTTGCAAACAAGAATGTTTATGTGTTCTTAAGGAACAGAGCTCAGAATGCTCTAGCCCAAGAGTAGATTAAGACATGATCAGCAAGTTACTTCAGATTAGTAAGTTACTTCTGCACATAATGTTTTGAAAGCTTATAGACCTGAGTCATTGCTGTTGGAATGCTGCCTTCTTTGTTCACAATATTATATAAAGACTGCTATATTCAATAAAGAGAGTTGTTTCTTCTTCTTCTTCTTCTTCTTCTTCTTCTTCTTCTTTTTCTCCTCCTCCTCCTCCTCCTCCTTCTCATTCTCCTTCTCCTTCTCCTTCTTCCTTGCTCATGCTGACCTGCATTTGAGTTCTTTGCGACAATTGGCGTAATCGGCAGAATCCAGCACCAAAATGGTAAGTACCCCAGGTTGAGAAAATGAAAGGGGGACTTTCGGGATTAACATGGGAAACTCCCAATCCTTAAAGGAACAATAATGTAGAGTTATTACAAGGATTATTACATTCCATAGGAGTAAAAACATCTCACAAGAGACTTAAGGAGTCTTTAAAATTAAAGAATGTCATTGTTACTGGTTCCAGTATCAAACCAAGGTCCAGTTAAATTTAGAGGAATGGAAACTTTTAGCCTGTGGCCAGCACAGGCTTCACAAATGAAGGTCCAGAATGTGAGAAATCTCTAGGGAGTTTTGAATTAAAGAGACAGACTCTAATTACCTTTAAACCAGCTCCAGGATGGCTTCTCCTAGCTCCAGCCTCCAGCCACCTATTATGGTATCAAAGTTACTGAAGAGGAGAGAGAGAGAGAGAGAGAGAGAGAGAGAGAGAGAGAGAGAGAGAGAGAGAGAATATGCCAGGAAGTAGACTTTTATTGGGGAACAAAAAATTCTGGGGAAAATCCCATCCAATGAAGATTAAGGGGGGCAGCATTCCAAGGTCAGGTGCGACAATTGGGTCTTCAGGGTAGTGGCCAGACACGCCTCCACACAAACAAGCCCTTGGACCCAAGAAGGGTGGGGAAAGCTCTGGGCACAAGATGTGCCTAAGCACCTCTCGCCCAGCCAGGGATTTAACTCAAATCATGTGTGAGGATGACCTCCCACATATTCCCCTTTTCTTTTAAAAAGCAGGCAATGATTTACTCTCTCAAGTCTCTGCACTCTCACTCTGAAGACTTGCCATCCTATAATTACAACATAAAAAAGAATTAACAGCAAAGAGAACAATGCAATAATGTACCAGGCTGAGTGTTTAAGAATGTTTCCAGGGTTAAACCCATTTAATTTCTTTAATATTTGATTAGCTAAAGAAGAAGGATCCAAAAAAATCAGCTCTATTATTTTGAATATCTTGGATATGATGATGGATTTCCAAAAGATTCTGTTGAGAGCCACAGCCGAAGGGGCCCCAGCAAACTTCCAGCTGCCAGCAAACTTCCAGCTGCCGGCTGATGATTGGCTCACAGCGGCCCCAGCAACATCTAGCTGATTGGCTCCTCGGCCCCAGCAACATCTAGCTGATTGGCTCCTCTGCGGTGATGCTCATTGGGCTGTTTCCCTGCCCTTTCAGACCACGGAGCTGCTCATTGGGGGACTTTTTTGGCTCTGCCCACGTGACCCAGCCAATCGGCCTCAAGAGCAGGAGGATTGTGGGAGGTGGGGAGAAGCTTGTGTGGGAGAGAGAGGCTTGTGGAAAGCCGGTGGTGGCAGTTGAGGCTCTGAGGGTTTTTCCTGAGAGGCTGTTTTGTTTGGCGTGTGTGGTTCTAAAAATAAAGTTAGTTTCTTTTGACAAGTGGCTCCTGATTGTGCCCAGCCAGACTGCGGAAGAAGGATCCAAAAAAATCAGCTCAATTATTTTGAATATCTTGGATATGATGATGGATTTCCAAAAGATTCAAGCTATTATTATTATTTTGCCAAATACCCCCAAAATGGTTTTTAACCTTCTCCCAATCCCAGAGAGAAACATTGTACTTGGCAGCTGTAACACACACATATTTATAATTTGCATGGCATTTAAGCCTTTCTTTAAACTTTAAAGCCAAAATTTCATTATCTATATTTATAATAGTCGCCTCTAAGGCGTTTAACTTAGTCTCAATCCTTTCATCAATATTTATTTGATTATGCAGAGCCTTGGAAGTATTTTGAGCTAAATTATTAAGAAATTTTGCATGTTGAATATTTTGAGATAAGGTTACCGAAGCTGTGACTGTAGATGCAATGAAAGAAACCAAGGCTATAACTCCCACAATTAAAATTCAAATGGCATGTCTAGGTCTCGCTACCTGGGTATGGATTTGTTGTAAAACTTGAAAACCAGCATCAGTGTACCATGGCTTTGAAATATTAGCAGGCAATAAAACAAAAGAGGGCTGATGAAGTACCAGCACTCCTTTTCCTTTACTATATCTAGTAATACAATTGGTTAGGTTACATTTGTTACGTGTTACAACATATCTGTCATCTATCCATTTAACTTTTACATTTTCAGTGATTAAAACGTAAGGAGATTGGATGCAGGCTCATCAGCCATAGCAAGAACCTTCCTTACAGCTCTTGCCAAAAAATTCTGGTAAAGGCTTGTCTGTAAAATGTAAGAATTCTGAGGCAGCAATTAAGTGCCAAACATCCTTTTGAATACCATCTTCACTGTAGGTCAAAATATTACTAACAAATCCTGCAGGTGTCATAGCAGAACTTTTTCATAATTGTTTTTTATCAATTTTTGGAGACCAGTCTAAAATATACCCACTATCTTTAGACACCTTATGTTGCAATGAAAAGGTATTTACACAATCTATCCATCTAGGAAAGGTGCAAATTTCAATTGTAGAACTATTAGGACAATGAGGTATTTGTGGAGGTTTTGCAGAAATGACTGGTTTGTTATGGGAAAGTCCCATTTTGATCATTGATCTAGTATAAGGTTTTAAGTCTCCATAAATAGAATGATTAATCAGTCTAGGTCTCCCAATTGCTGTCTTTTCCTCAAATGATACTCTGAGACAGCCAGCATATTTATTGTGGAACCAACACAAAGGTAATTGGGCACTGTAGCCAGAATAATTAAATCTAGTCACATGATTGGGAATAATATGAGTGTCTGTAAATCCTCCCACCATAAATGAGTCATTAGAAAACACTGGAATAGATTGTCCAGTCCACACAGATGGGTGTACCGGGGTGGATCTGGGAAATATGTCCAGTAAGTGTCTGCTCGACTCCCTTTTACCTGACAGCCCAGCAAGGCAATCACTGTTGCTACCAACATCAATGGGGTCTTATTTCTTCCTAGGAGTCGAATTATTTGTGAAGCGTGTCTTGTCAGCTTTTTCATGTCTTCCCATGAGTCTTGCTGGGTCATCTTCATTCTTCTTTGATATCTCTTCCTTTTGAGTGACGGCTTCTCCAGGTCGATTTCCAGTCGCTTGAATCTCAGCTCTATCTCCTCCATGTTTGATTGCACGTTTAGGTACCCAGATAGGATGGAAAGCACCTTCTGGAAAAATACAAGCATGACCTCTGCCCCACATAATCACTGGATCTGGGCCTTTCCATTGACCAGTCTGCAAGTCTTTCCACAAAACTTGGCCTAAAGGGCCTGTTGCTGAGGAATACATATGTCTCTCAGCTGGCAAAAATGAATCTGGAATGTGTATCAACTATTACATGTACATAACATTGTGTACCAAATTGAGGAATATGAGTTACATACATTTGCCATATTTGATTTGGTCTTAATCCACAGGGATTTACCCCTGATAGCAGAGATGGAGTGTGAATAACACACTTAGGGCAGTGACTTATAATTTGACAAGCTGGTTCTCTGGTAATATTAAATTTTTTACCTAAACTAAAAGCATTTTGATGATGTAAAGAATATGAAGCTTGTACACAATCATATGGAGACATCTGTTGACAAACAGCTACCAATTTATCAATTTTGTCATTACCTGAAGTTAAAGGTCCTGGAAGATTAATATGAACTCATATGTGTCCTATGAAACATGGGTATTTTCGCATTTGCACCGCCTTTTGTAGATTATGAAATAGTTTAAATAGCTCTTGTGATGATGTATATCCAATAACTGAAGTTTCAATATTTTTGGTTACTTTGACTGCATATAAGCTATCAGAATAAATACTAATAGGCTCATTTGTAAAGTAATTTAAGGCACAAATGAGAGCTTGTAGCTCTGCTCTTTGGGCAGAAGTATATGAGGTTTGTATTACCTCTGTGTGAAAATGGCTATAAAAACCTGCTTTATCTGAGCTTGAGCCATCAGTGAACACCATTAGGGCTCCATCTATGGGCTGGGCACATATAATCTTTGGAAAAATAAGCAGTGTTATTGATGCAAATTGAATAACTTTATCCCGAGGGTAAGGACATTCTATCTGACCAGGAAAATCAGCAAAAGCTTTTTGCAATAAACTAGAAGCTTGAAAAACCCAATTATTTTGTTGAACAGAAAATGGAATAATTATAATATTAGGTTCAGATCTTTAGCTGTAAAACAGTCGTTCTACCTTTTATTACTAATTGAGCAATAGAGTCACAAAAAGGAATTAATATCTTTTGGGCAGAGTGGGCTAAATGAATCCACTCAATAACTCCCAATCTTTGCCATATAGCTCCTGTGGGGACATGAGCAGTTGGAAATATTAATAAATATACCAGCTCTTGAGGATTAATTCTAGTAAGTTGTGCATTTTTAATGGCAATTTCAACCTTTTTTAAAGTTGCTCTAGCCTCTATTGTCAGTTGATGAGGAGAAGATGGAGAAGGATCTCCTTGTAATATCTGGAATAAAGGACTTAAATCAGAAGTAGTTAGTTTTAAGAATGGCTTCAGCCAATTGATATCTCCTAATAGTTTTTAAAAATCATTAAGGGTACATAACTCCTTAACTTTTATCTGTAGATTTTGAGGACAGATTGTACGTCCTTGAATTATCTGACCTAATTTTTTTTTTAAAGAGAGAGAGAGAGAGAGAGAGAGAGAGAGAGAGAGAGAGAGAGAGAGAGAATTTATTTATTTATTTATTTTGGCAGACACAACATCTTTGTACGTGGTGCTGAGGATTGAACCTGGGCTGCACGCATGCCAGGGGAGCGCGCTACCGCTTGAGCCACATCCCCAGCCCCAGACCTAATATTGAAAGGGAGGCATTTTTTATATCTTTTGAGGAGCAATGCACAAACCCATTGCTGTAAGTGAAATCTCTGAGTAAAAATTTCTGAAAGTACTTTTGGATTAGCATGAGCCAATAACATATCATCCATGAAATGAATAATATATGCACCCGGAAAGTTATTTCTTATAGGAGTTATCGCTTGACCCACAAATTTTTGACATAAAATTGGACTATTACATATTCCTTGAGGCAAAACCTTCCAGCAATATCTCTTAACAAGCAAATATTTTACAATCCTCAGGATGCAACTTTATTGAGAAAAAAACAATATTTTAGATCTATCACCATTAAGCTATAATTTAAAGGAATTGCTGTAGGAGAAGGAAGTCCAGGCTGCAGTAATCCCATAGGCTGAATCGCATGGTTTATTGCCCTTAAATCTTGTAGTAACCTCCAATTACCTGACTTTTTCTTAATAACAAAAATGGGGGTGTTCCAAGGACTAAGCGTTGATTCTATATGACCAGCCTGAAGTTGTTCCTCAACTAACATATTAATTATCTTAAGTTTTTCCCATGAGATGGGCCACTGAGAAATCCATATAGACTCTTCTGTGAGCCAGGTGATTTTTTCTGCTGTCTTTTGAATCGGGGAGACACTCAGGGCCCCTAGTAAAAATTTTGGTCTGGAGCATTTACTAATCTCTGTTGAGGAGACTGGTTGGTAAGCAGATACTCGTCCTGATAATTTCTTTTATTGTCTCCAGGAAGAAACTCTTGATTAATTTCCTCAAATGATCTCCTAGAATTTGGAGTTATTAATAATAATCCTATTTTGCTTAATACATCTCTTCTCCATAGATTTACTGGTAAAGATTCTAACATATAAGGTTTAAAAACTCCACTATTTCCATCTTGGTCTTCCCAATGGAGATACTGAGCACTCTGAGCAGGCTGTGAGATTTACCCTATTCCTTCTAAATTAGATGGTCCTATATGTAAGGGCCAATTCTCAGGCTGGAAGTGACTAGACAGAACTGATTTGTCTGCTCCTGTGTCCATCATGCCTTTAAACTTTTTATGATTAAATTTAAGTTCCAGTAGGGGGTGCTCCTGCCACACTAATTGAGACCAGTACACTCTGTCTTGAGGTTTGGAAGCAAAATTTACTTTTGGGCAACCATCGGAATTACAGGGTAAAGGATTAATTGAGCTATGGTATTTTTAGGAGTAAGCCGGATGGCAAAATTTGATTTTACAGTAACATTTAATTCTCCCTTAAAACAAGAATCCACCACTCCAGGTATCACCTCGATGGCCTCTTTTAAATTGTGACATCCCAAAATACCCTATATTTTTTTAGGGAGTGGCCCAAAAACCCCAGTAGGGATTTGCTGTGGTCCTTTCTCAGGAATCAATTCAGCTACCACTGATGGTTGTAAAGGACCCGCTTGTGAGGCTCACGCCGGTAATAATGGCACTCCCCATGGTCGGTTGTGATGACGTTAGGCTGTGTGACCTCTCTTCCGGTTCCCTTGTTTTTCTAGCCCGGGGATGGGCTGACCAGAAGTTTTTTGACTCCCTACTAGGCGGAAGTGAAGGCCAAAATGCAAGCGGGTTGACGCCATCTTGGTTGCTTTCTTCCCCTGCCACATGGTCTCTAACTCTGTAATATCTATTACTTGCAACAGGAGGAGTTCTGGGTTTGTAATGAAGGACACTACAATTTCACGCAAAGTGGCCATTTCTTCCACAATTGAAACATCGCCTGTGGGACCAGTGTACAGATTTTTGTGGCTGGAAAGTTTGTTTCAAAGCTGCCGTGAGAGTAAAAGTTTGTAAATGAGCTGGGTTGATATCAGAACACAGGCCAATGAACTCTGAAACCGTTCCCTTCTTTCTATGGGGTCTGAGAATATCTTGATAAAATTGGTTTGCATTTTCAAATGCTAGCTGTTTAACAATAAATTCACAAGCACCTGGGTCTCCAATTGATTGGTTCGTGGTCTGGTAAAGCCGTGTGACAAAGTCAGAATAGAGTTCATTAGCATCCTGCTTAACTTTAGTCAGAACTAAGCTAGATTGGTCTCCGGAGGCAATTTGGTGCCAGGTACGTTTAGCGCACACGGTAATCTGATTGTATACTGCAAATTCATAATTTAGCTGCCTTTCCAAATCGATAAATTCACCCGTTCCTAGAAACATGTCCACGGGTGTTTGAATGTCCTGCCTTCGATTTCTTTCTGCCTGTTCTGAGCAAAAATCAGTCCTGTATGATCGCCAAAGCAAAAAATCTCCACCACTCAAGCAAGCTCTAGCGATAGAGACCCAATCGCTCCACAGAAATGGCTGACTGCAAATTGTTTTGAGCTCTGTACAAATGGCAAATTAGGACTGTAAATATCACAAGCATTTTTTAATTCCTTATTAGTTTTAAATGGAATTACTGCATGGATGTGAACACGCTAGTCTTGATCATTAACCTGTTCAAAAACTGGGAAAAGTTGAAACCTACTAATGTCTTCCACAGCTTCCTGAGCCTTTCTAACTCCCTGCTAGAACGGAGTAAGAAAGGTCGTCACCAGTTCAGAATACCTGTTAAAATTTTTCCTTCTAACAGGAAGCAGCCAAATTTGAATAGCCGGAGCAGGCCCCATTAGGCATAAACTGTTAAAATTCCATGGTAATTCCTGGACTTCATTGTCCAACTTCTCTCCCTCAGACTGAGACCCCTCTGTGAACCCTTCTTCATCACCATCTTGATTCTGATCTTCAAAGCCTCGAGGAGGAGGAGGACTTTCTGTCTCTCTATGAATTTCCTCTTGGTTTTCCTCTCCCCAGAGGGATTTTCTATCCTTCTGGAGGTTTCCTCTCTATAGTTTGCCTCTGGACTACTCTGATTTGGTTCAGGTAAATCTAAGTTTTTTGTCTTTGGCTTTGTGCCAGGTTTTCCACCTGAATAAAATTTGATTTTGTTTTTAGCCTGGTTAAAGGAAGAGAGATTCCTTTAGCCTCAGGCAATTTTTCCTTTTGAATAGACTTAATGGCTCTCTGAATACCTTTTAATAGATCTTCAGGGGGCCAAGGACTTTGGTCCATGTAATCAAAAAGGCAAATATCTAATGCAGTCCAAACCTTTTGAATATTTTCAGTACTGCCAGGTAATTCATTAGAAAGACAAACTTTATGTAATTTCCTGCTGAATTTGTCCCATGTATGTAAATTCAGTGAATCTTGGTCACAAAACCAAGGATAAAATTCACCAACAGTCCTTAAAAATTGTAATAGCTGGGTCCTTTTGACCTGCTTTCCCTTCTGATTAATTATTGTCTCTAAAATGGTCAAATACATGTCCTTATTGGTAGAAGTTAAATTTCCCATTGTTAATTTTTTTAACATCCCTTAGCTCCAAAAACTGCCTGGTACCTCCGTGACCCTAAAAATTGTCACAATTTCTAAATTTCTATAGCACGGTTCTCTACTTGACCTAGACAATATAACTCATGTGCCTCACTTCAGGGTGCCAAATTTAGCCCATGGCCAGCACAGGCTCATAAATGAAGGTCCAGAATGTGAGAAATCTCTAGGGAGTTTTGAATTAAAGAGACAGACTCTAATTACCTTTAAACCAGCTCCAGGACAGCTTCTCCTAGCTCCAGCCTCTCCTAGCTCCAGCCTCCAGCCACCTATTATGGTAGCAAGGTTTACTGAAGAGGCTAGTGAGAGAGAGAGAACACGCCAGGGAGTGGACTTTTATTGGGGAACAAAAATTCTGGAGAAAATCCCATCCAATGAAGATTAAGGGGAACAGTGTTCCAAAGTCAGGGGCGATGATTGGGTCTTCGGGGTAGTAGTCAGACACGCCTCCACATGGACAAGCCCTTGGACCTGAGAAGGGTGGGGAAAGCTCTGGACACAAGATGTGCCTAAGCGCCTCTCGCCCAGCCAGGGAGGTAACTCAAATCACGTGCGAGGATGACCTCCCACAGAAACTCATTCAAAAAGAGCTCCATAATCAGCATCAGGCAGAAAAGATTTGGACACTGTGTAGCGCTATTACTCAAGCATTACAATTATTAGAGACTAATAATGAAAAGTGTTCTCATCATGAAGGCAAAGTTGATACATCAAAATCTGATACTAAAATTAATGAAACGGAGCCCAAGAAAGATATCTGTGATACTGTAGGTGATTCTCCTAAATCAGATTTGGACGATGAAAGGGATTTAGAAAGCTCAGATAGTGACTCTAATATAAAAGAAATAATGGAGGCCTTTGTGGAACAAATGAAATTTAAAAAAGTGAAGGCCCTCTTTAAACCTACTGCTCCTTCTTATGCTTCCCTTTTTCCAATTACAAAGTCTAAAGTTGATGCGGGTAGAGAACTACAGCGCTTTTCATTTCCTCTTACTATGATATATGATGATGATGATGATGATGATGATCTTCCAGCTCCCCCTTGGGGTTTCATTAATCCACCACATTTGTTTCCTATTACTAGACAACAAAACCCTCATTATCCCCAAATGATTGATGTTCAGTATACTGCAGTGGAATACAAGTTTATAAAGGATTTACAAGCTGCGGTCTCTCAATATGGCCCTCAGTCTCCCTTTATGCTAGGTATGTTAGAAAATTTAGGAACTTCTAAATTACTTATTCTCTTGGACTGGGAGGCTTTAGCAAAAACAGTTTGGGAAGGATCTCAATGGTTGCAATTGAGAAGTCGGTGGGAAGATAAGGCATGGAAACAAACTCGAGAGAATGAGACTTAAAATCCCCCCTGGACCTATGGAGGATAAGTTAATGGGGGAAGGTAATTGTCATGCCTTAAGAGAACAGTCTCAATATACAGGTCAAGATATTCAACAAGTTCCACAGGTTTTCTTGAGAGATTGGAGACCCCCTGGTCAAGCACAACCTTCCTTTACTAAAACCATACAAGGGGCTACTGAACCTTATACTGATTTTCTTCCGAGACTGCATACTGCTGTAATGAGGTCAGTAAGTCAAGATCGAATAACAAAGGTATTATTGGAAACATTAACATTTAAAAATACAAACCCTAAATGTAAACATATTTTGGGGCCATTAAAAGGACAAAATTTAAGGGCTGGAGCTGGCTGGTTTAAGGGCTGGAGCCCTTAAACCCAATAAATCAGGAGCTTGCTTTAACTGTGGAGAAGCAGGTCATTTTTTAAAAGATTGTCACAAAAAAAGGTAACAATAGTAATAATAATATATCTTTCAAGACAAAAAGGATACCTACTGAAGTTTGCTGACGATGTAAATGAGGCAAACATTGGACAAATGAATGTCATTCAAAGACAGATAAAGATTGAAACCCTTAACCTCAGTCGGGAAACTACTCAATGGACACTCATTCCTGGGGCCTATAAACAATACCGGGGACCACCTCTCATTTGTTTCCCGCAACAATGACCTCCAAGTCAGGTCACCCACCAAACAATCCCAGGATAATACTAAGTTAACTATTGATAATCTTTATGCAGCTACCCAACAAAGTGCTGCTGCTGACTTACCTATTAGTGAAAATGTCTTAATGTCTCCTGGAGGTGATATTTACAAAATAAAGACTGGTGGTGTTTATGGACCTCCTCCCTCTAAGATTAATTGTTGGACATAATAGCTCTGCCTTATGAGGCATCCATGTAATTCCTGGAATTGTTGATCCTGATTTTACAGGTGAAATTTTAATCATGGCATATTCTACCCACACCCTTACATTGATTAGTGGAGAACGAATAGCCCAGATTTTGTTGTTACCATTTTTTCAATTTCCTTCTAAAAAACAATCAGGAACTGGAGGATTTGGTAGCGCAGGAAAGTATATATTTTGGGAAACTTTAATTACTGATCAGAGACCCTCTTTAACTCTAAATATTCAAGGAAAATATTTTGAAGGATTATTAGATACCGGGGCTGATGTCTCAGTTATTTCCATAAAACAATGGCCACAAGAATGGCCTAAACAAAAATGCCAAATAACATTAAATGGATTAAGGGCAATGACAGATGTGTGGGTCAGTTCTGGCCCTCTATCATGTCATACCTTAAAAAATATTAGGTTTCTAACAACTTTTTACATAATTAATGTTCTAATTAATATTTGGGGCTGAGATATTTTGTCTCAACTTGGAACACATATTCACATTCCTTCAAAAAACTTGTAGCCACTGTTCAGTCCCCTCTAGCAATGCCATTAACATGGTTAACTAGTAGTACTCTTAAATGGATTAAACAATGGCCTTTAAATTTAAAAAAGCTCAAGGCATTAGAACAATTAGATACTAAACAATTACAGGCTAGACATATTAAATATTCCACATCACCTTAAAACTCCCCTGTATTTGTTGTTAAAAAACGTCTGGAAAATGGCGACTATTGACAGATTTAAGGAAAATTAATAAATGTATTAAACCTATGGGGGGATTACAATTAGGACTTCCCTCTCCTGCAATGATTCCAAATAAATGGTCAATTTCTGTTATTGATTTAAAAGATTGTTTTTTTTACTATCCCTCTCCAATCTCAGGATAAGGAAAAATTTGCTTTTTCAGTACCTGAATTTAATCATCACCAACCTGTTAAATGTTATCAATGAACTGTGTTACCTCAAGGTATGATTAATAGTCCTACCTTATATCAGGAATTTGTTGCCCGAGCCTTAGAACCAGTTCAACAACAATTCCCCCATTACCTTTTATATCATTATATGGATGATCTTTTATTAGCAGTCCCTACAAACAATGAGCATGATTGTTTTTATGAAGCAGTTCTAAAGGCTTTATCAAAATTTGGATTACAAATAGCTCCAGAAAAGGTACAAATTAATTTTCCTTATTCATATTTAGGATTTATATTAGATAAACAAAAAATTAAGCCTCAAAAGGTTCAAATAAGAAAGGATAATTTAAAAACTCTTAATAATTTTCAAAAATTGCTAGGGAATATCAATTGGATTCATTCATCTATAGGGATCCCTACTTATCAGTTACAACAGTTGCTACTCTAGAAGGTGATACTGAATCACACAGTTCTAGAACTTTAACTAAACAAGCATTACAAGAATCAACCTTAGTTGAACAATGTTTAAATGAAGGATTTTTATCTTATATAGATTTAGAAAAATCCATACAACTAATTCTCTTTATATATATATTTTAGAGAGAGAGAGCTTGAGCCACATCCCCAGCCCCCTAATTCTCTTTCATACTCCTCATTCCCCGTCTGGAGTGCTAACTCAAAATGATCATATAATAGAATGGATTTTTTTTTTACCTAATAAGTATAATAAATGATTAACTACATATATAGATAAACTAGCCTTTTTAATAATTAAAGGTAGATCTAAACTGTTATAATTGAGTGGTAGAGAGCCAAATCAAATTATTATTCAAATAACTCATCAACAAATTTCTTATAATCTACAATTAAATAAAAATTAGCAAATTGCTTTAGCTGGTTATTCTGGAGCTTTATCTACTCAATATCCTAAATCTAAAATCTTTGGATTTTTTAGAAAATATTCTATGATATTAGTAAACCTTATTTCTTCTATTCCTCTTTCCGGTATTACTGTTTTTACTGACGCAAACAGAACTTCAGCAGGATATTGGACTCCCATAGCTTCTAAAATGTATCCTCATGAGTTTTCCTCTGTTCAACCTGCTGAATTATGGGCTATTACTTTAGCTTTATTAGATTTTTCCAATGTTCCTCTTAGTATTGTTTCCGACTCTCAGTATGCAGTTTTGATGTGCACACATCTACCTTCAGTTAGTCTTCCTATCAATCCAAAAACTGTAATTAAGAAACTATTTGCATTTACACAAAGATTATTATTACAGAGAACTATTTCAGTATATTTTACTCATATTAGGGCTCATTCTACACTGCCAGGACCATTAACTAAAGGAAATCAAAATATTGATCAACTATTGTTCCCTTTACAAAAGGCACATCAAGAACATGCTTTAACATCATACAAACACTAAAGGGACTTTACAAAAATACAAAATAACCCCAAAATAAGCACGTGACATTGTAGCTAACTGTTCATCAAGTACTCCTTTTAATATCCCTTACTGTCCTCCTGGTGTTAATCCAAGGGGACTCCATCCTAATGCCCTTTGGCAAATGGATGTTGTTATAATTCAGTCATTTGGACGACTAAGATATGTACATCATACCATTGATACTCATACTCATTTTCAATGGGCCACAGCATTTTCTTCGGAAAAAGCCGATGCAGTCATTTCTCATTTATTATCTTGTTTTGCTATTATGGGAATTCCTAAAGAACTTAAAACTGACAATGCACCTGCATATATGTCACAAAAATTACATTCATTTTCACAGAAATATGACATTACACATACATTTGGTATACCATATAATAGTCAGGGTCAAGCTATTATAGAAAGGGCAAATCTTACATTATGAGAATATATACATAAAATAAAAAGGAGGGTTCCTTATCTATTTTGTATATTAACACCTTACCAGATATACTTTGCAAATGTCTTCTTCCATTCTGGAGGTTGGCTTTTTGCCATGTTGATTGTTTCCTTTGCTGTGAAGAAGTCTTCGATTTGATGTAACCTTTTTTGTCTACTTTTTTGCTTTTGTTGCTTGTGCTTTTGAGGTCTTATCTTAAAAAAAATGTTTTCCTAGATAGTAAGGTCATGAAGCTGTTCCCCTAGTTTTCCTCTAGTAGTTGCATAGTTTCAGGCTTCCATTTAAGTCTTTAATACATTGATATTTGATATATGGTAGGAGATAGGGGTCAAATTTCTTCTGCATGAGATACCACCTCATTCCAATTAGAATGGCTAATATATATATAAAAGCATAACAAGTGCTGGTGAGGATGTAGAGAAGAGGGAGTGCTTTTTTGTGCATTGTTGGTGGGAATGCAAATTATTATAGCCATTATGAAAAACAGTATAAAGGTTCCTCAAAAAATTAAAAATAGAACTACCATATGATTCAGCAACCCCACAACTGGTTATTACTGGTTATATATCAAAAGGAAGTGAAATCGGTATGTTGAAGATAACATCAGCACTCCCATGTTTATTGCAGAACTATTCACAATAACCAAAGAATGGAGTCAATCTAGGTGTCCATCAACAGATGAATGGATAAAGAAAGTATTTAGGCAAAGTAGAGGGAACTGTGACCACGCACAGAGCAGGCCCAGCGGCCTGCTGAGGGGCAGAGCTGCCCCCCACCACCCGCGCCTGCCAGGTAAGTGGAACTGTGACCACGGACAGAAAAGGCCCGGGGGCCCGCGGCGGGACAGAGCTTCCAATCACTCCTGCAAGGTAGGCGGGCCTGTGACCCACCGGCAGAAGAGGAGCAGCGGCCTGCTGAGAGGCTGAGCCGCCCCCTCCCCCTGTGCCGGCAAAGTAGAGGGAACTGTGACCATGCACGGAGCAGGCCCAGCGGCCTGCTGAGGGGCAGAGCCGCCCCACACCCCCCGCGTCTGCCAGGTAGGGGAACTGTGACCACCGACAGAAAAGGCCCAGTGGCCCGCGGCGGGACAGAGCTTCCAATCACTCCTGCAAGGTAGGCGGGCCTGCAACCCACCGGCAGAAGAGGAGCAGCGGCCTGCTGAGAGGCAGAGCCGCCCCCTCCCCCCAGCGCCTGCAAGGTAGACAGAACTGTGACCACCATCAGAGCAGGCCAGACCTGCAACCAAGAGACAGAACAGGCCCAGTGGCCTGAGGAAGGGTAGAGCCGCCCCCCCCGCGCCTGCAAGGTAGGCGCACCTGCGACCCATTGGCAGTACAGCCCCAGAGGCCTGCAGAGGGGCAGTGCCGCTGCCTGCGCCTGCAGAGTAGTCAGAACTGTGACCACCGACAGAACAAGCCTAGCGGCCCGCAGAGGGACAGAGCCGCCGCCCGCGCCTGCGAGGGAGACTTTGCAACTATACAAGACCAATATAAATATATAGGGGGAAAATTCAATAGCACAACAGTTTCACCAAGTAGAAAGGAACGCGAACAGTATGAAGAGACAAGGAAAGAAAGGACCACAAGCATTGCAGGTCAACTCAACGTTAGAAGAGGTAATAGCTGCAGCAGATGGAATGTCAGATAAAGAATTCAGGATATACATGCTTCAGATGATCTGGAGTCTCAAGGAAGACATCAGACAGCAAAATCAGACAATGAAAGATCACTTCAACAATGAATTACATAAACAAATCCAAGAAGCAAAAGATCAACTATACAGGGAAATAGAGGTTATAAAAAACAAACAAACAGAAATCCTAGAAATGCAGGAAGCAATAAGCCAACTTAAAAACTCAATTGAGAATACTACCAGCAGAGTAGAACACTTAGAAGACAGAACATCAGACAATGAAGATAAAGTATTTCATCTTGAAAAGAACATAGACAGCTCAGCAAGACTGTAAGAAACCATGAGCAGAACATCCAAGAAATATGGGATAACATCAAGAGACCAAATTTAAGAGTCATTGGGATACAGGAAGGGACAGAGTTTCAAACCAAAGGAATGAGCAATCTATTCAATGAAATAATACGAGAAAACTTCCCAGACTTGAAGAATGAGACAGAACCCCAAATCCTAGAAGCCTACAGGACGCCGAATGTGCAAAATCATGAGACCCACACCTAGACACATTATAATGAAGATGCCCAACATACAGAATAAGGAGAGAATTTTAAAAGCTACAAGAGAAAGGAAGCAGATCACATTTAGGGGTAAGCCAATCAGGATAACAGCTGATCTTTCAACACAGACTCTGAAAGCTAGAAGATCCTGGAATAACATATTTCAAACACTGAAAGAAAATGGGTTCCAACCAAGAATTGTGTTTCCAGCGAAATTAAGCTTCAGGATGGAAGATGAAATTAAAACCTTCCACGATAAACAAAAGTTAAAAGAATTTGCAGCTAGAAAACCATCTCTTCAAAACATCCTTGGCAAAACATTACAGGAAGAGGAAATGGAAAATAACAATGAAAACCAACAGTGGGAGGTAGGACACTAAAGGGGGGGAAATAATCAAAGAGGGAAACAAACCATGTTTAGTAACATAAATAAACAAATATGGCTGGAAGAACAACCCATATCTCAATAATAACCCTAAATGTTAATGGCTTAAACTCACCAATCAAGAGACACAGGCTAGTAGAATGGATCACAAAACAAGACCCAACAATATGCTGCCTACAGGAGACGCATTTGATAGGAAAAGACATACATAGGCTGAAGGTGAAAGGTTGGGAAAAATCATATCACTCATATGGACTTCGGAAACAAGCAGGAGTGTCCATACTCATATCAAATAAAATAGATTTCAAGCCAAAGTTAATCAAAAGGGATAAAGAGGGACACTACATACTGCTCAAGGGAACCATACACCAACAAGACATAACAATCATAAATATATATGCCCCAAACAATGGTGCAGCTATGTTCATCAAACAAACTCTTCTCAAGTTCAAGAGTCTAATAGACCACCATACAATAATCATGGGAGACTTCAACACACCTCTATCACCACTGGACAGATCTTCCAAACAAAAGTTGAATAAGGAAACTATAGAACTCAATAACACAATTAATAACCTAGACTTAATTGACATATATAGAATATACCACCCAACATCAAGCAGTTACACTTTTTTCTCAGCAGCACATGGATCCTTTTCAAAAATAGATCATATATTATGTCACAGGGAAACTCTTAGACAATATAAAGGAGTAGAGATAATACCATGCATCCTATCTGATCATAATGGAATGGAACTGAAAATCAATGATAATAGAAGGAAGGGAAAAGAATACATCACTTGGAGAATGAACAATAGGTTACTGAACGATCAATGGGTTATAGAAGACATCAAGGAAGAAATTAAAAAATTCTTAGAGATTAATGAAAACACAGACACAACATATCGGAATCTATGGGACACATTGAAAGCAGTTCTAAGAGGAAAATTCATTGCTTGGAGTTCATTCCTTAAAAAAAGAAAAAACCAACAAATAAATGATCTCATACTTCATCTCAAAATCCTAGAAAAAGAAGAGCAAAACAACAGCAAAAGAAGTAGAAGGCAAGAAATAATTAAAATCAGAGCTGAAATTAATGAAATCGAAACAAAAGAAACATTGAAAAAATTGACAAAACTAAAAGTTGGTTCTTTGAAAAAATAAACAAAATCGACAGACCCTTAGCCATGCTAGCGAAGAGAAGAAGAGAGAGAACTCAAATTACTAACATACGGGATGAAAGAGGCAATATCACAACAGACACTTCAGAAATACAGAAGATAATCAAAAATTATTTTGAATCCTTATACTCCAATAAATTAGAAGATAGTGAAGGCATAGATAAATTTCTTAAGTCATATGATCTGCCCAGATTGAGTCAGGAGGATATAGACAACCTAAACAGACCAATATCAATTGAGGAAATAGAAGAAACCATCAAAAGACTACCAACTAAGAAAAGCCCAGGACCGGATGGGTATACAGCAGAGTTTTACAAAACCTTTAAAGAGGAACTAATACCAATACTTTTCAAGCTACTTCGGGAAATAGAAAAAGAGGGAGAACTTCCAAATTCATTCTACGAGGCCAACATCACCCTGATACCTAAACCAGACAAAGACACTTCAAAGAAAGAAAACTACAGACCAATATCTCTAATGAACCTAGATGCAAAAATCCTCAATAAAATTCTGGCCACTCGGATACAAAAACTTATCAAAAAAATTGTGCACCATGATCAAGTAGGATTCATCCCTGGGATGCAAGGCTGGTTCAATATACGGAAATCAATAAATGTTATTCACCACATCAATAGACTTAAAAATAAGAATCATATGATCATCTCGATAGATGCGGAAAAAGCATTCGACAAAGTACAGCATCCCTTTATGTTCAAAACTCTAGAAAAACTAGGGATAACAGGAACATTCCTCAATATTGTAAAAGCAATCTATGCTAAGCCTCAGGCTAGCATCATTCTGAATGGAGAAAAATTGAAGGCATTCCCTCTAAAATCTGGAACAAGACAGGGATGCCCTCTCTCACCACTTCTGTTCAACATAGTTCTCGAAACACTGGCCAGAGCAATTAGACAGACGAAAGAAATTAAAGGCATCAAAATAGGAAAAGAAGAACTTAAATTATCACTATTTGCAGATGACATGATTCTATACCTAGCAGACCCAAAAGGGTCTACAAAGAAACTATTAGAGCTAATAAATGAATTCAGCAAAGTGGCAGGATATAAAATCAACACGCATAAATCAAAGGCATTCCTGTATATCAGCGACAAATCCTCTGAAATGGAAATGAGGACAACCACTCCATTCACAATATCTTCAAAAAAAATAAAATACTTGGGAATCAACCTAACAAAAGAGGTGAAAGACTTATACAATGAAAACTACAGAACCCTAAAGAAAGAAATAGAAGAAGATCTTAGAAGACGGAAAAATATACCCTGTTCATGGATAGGCAGAACTAACATCATCAAAATGGCGATATTACCAAAAGTTCTCTATAGGTTTAATGCAATGCCAATCAAAATCCCAATGGCATTTCTTGTAGAAATAGAGAAAGCAATCATGAAATTCATATGGAAAAACAAAAGACCCAGAATAGCAAAAACAATGCTAAGCAGGAAGTGTGAATCAGGCGGTATAGCGATACCAGACTTCAAACTATACTACAGAGCAATAGTAACAAAAACAGCATGGTACTGGTACCAAAACAGGCGGGTGGACCAATGGTACAGAATAGAGGACACAGAAACCAATCCACAAAACTACAACTACCTTATATTTGATAAAGGGGCTAAAAGCATGCAATGGAGGAAGGATAGCATCTTCAACAAATGGTGCTGGGAAAACTGGAAATCCATATGCAACAAAATGAAACTGAATCCCTTTCTCTCGCCATGCACAAAAGTTAATTCAAAATGGATCAAGGAGCTTGATATCAAATCAGAGACACGCCGTCTGATAGAAGAAAAAGTTGGCTACGATCTACATATTGTGGGGTCGGGCTCCAAATTCCTCAATAGGACACCCATAGCACAAAAGTTAATAACTAGAATCAACAAATGGGACTTACTCAAACTAAAAAGTTTTTTCTCAGCAAAAGATACAATAAGAGAGGTAAATAGAGAGCCTACATCCTGGGAACAAATCTTTACTCCTCACACTTCAGATAGAGCCCTAATATCCAGAGTATACAAAGAACTCAAAAAATTAGACAATAAGAGAACAAACAACCCAATCAACAAATGGGCCAAGGACCTGAACAGACACTTCTCAGAGGAGGACATACAATCAATCAACAAGTACATGAAAAAATGCTCACCATCTCTAGCAGTCAGAGAAATGCAAATCAAAACCACCCTAAGATACCATCTCACTCCAGTTAGATTGGCAGCCATTATGAAGTCAAACAACAACAAGTGCTGGCGAGGATGTGGGGAAAAGGGTACACTTGTACATTGCTGGTGGGACTGCAAATTGGTGCAGCCAATTTGGAAAGCAGTATGGAGATTTCTTGGAAAGCTGGGAATGGAGCCACCATTTGACCCAGCTATTCCACTTCTCGGTCTATTCCCTAAAGACCTAAAAAGAGCATGCTACAGGGACACTGCTACATCGATGTTCATAGCAGCACAATTCACAATAGCTAGACTGTGGAACCAACCTAGATGCCCTTCAATGGATGAATGGATAAAAAAAATGTGGCATTTATACACAATGGAGTATTACTCTGCATTAAAAAATGACAAAATCATAGAATTTGCAGGGAAATGGATGGCATTAGAGCAGATTATGCTAAGTGAAGCTAGCCAATCCCTAAAAAACAAATGCCAAATGTCTTCTTTGATATAAGGAAAGTAACTAAGAACAGAGTAGGGTCGAAGAGCATGAGAAGAAGATTAACATTAAACAGGGATGAGAGGTGGGAGGGAAAGGGAGATAGAAGGGAAAATGCATGGAAATGGAAGGAGACCCTCAGAGTTATACAAAAGTACATACAAGAGGAAGTGAGGGGAAGGGGAAAAATAATATAAGGGGGACAAACGAATGTCAGTAGAGGGAGCAGAGAGAGAAGAGGGGAGGGGAGGGGAGGGGAGAGGAGGGAAGTGGGGATAGTAGAGGATAGGAAAGGCAGCAGAATACAACAGACACTAGTATGGCAATATGTAAATCAATGGATGTGTAACTGATGTGATTCTGCAATCTGTATATGGGGTAAAAATGGGAGCTCATAACCCACTTGAATCAAATTGTGAAATATGATATATCAAGAACTATGTAATGTTTTGAACAGCCAACAATAAAAAATTTAAAAAAAAAAAAGAAAGTATTTAATCAAACATGCCTGTATGTATGCATGCGCGCGCGCGCGCACACACACACATACACAGAGGAATAATATTCAACCATGAAAAGGATGAAATTTTGTCATTTGTGACAACAAGAATGAATGAACCAAAATGATATTATGCTAAGTGAAATAAGCCAGGCATGCAAATACTGCAGGATCTCACATATAAAATCTAAAAATGTTGATATCATAGAAGCTGAGAGCAGAGTAGTGACTATCAGAACCTGGGGAGGGAAGTAGGGGGAGAGGAGAGATTTGTCAGTGGGTTTAATATTACAATTAGGAAGAATGAAGTTATGGGGTTTTATTGCGCAGTAGGAAGACAATAGTTAACAATAAAGTATCATATATTTCTAAATAGCTAGAAGAGAGGATTTTGAATGTGCCTAACAGAAGGAAATGATAAATGTTTAAGATGATGGATACATGAGTTACCCTAATTTGATTATTATACGATGTATTCATGTATTGAAACATCACACTGTTCCCCATAAGTTTGTACAACTATTATGTGCCAAAACTGAAAGAAAACCTCCAAAATCCAAAGCACATTCTATCCATTACACAGGACCTTTTTTTACATCTTTTTAAAAACATCTTATTATCTTACTGTGCTTATTTCCACAGTGCACAGTGACTTCTCTGAATTTCTACAGATCATGTGAAATAGGACGATTGATTAGAACCCCATGTTGTCACTCCCAGGGAAGCCGAATATGGGCACCTGTTACCAATTCTTGGGGAGAACTCTAAATTCTTCTACCCCTTTCACCATAGTAGCTAGGGAAAACAATCCTGTAAACAGATAGAACAAGACTTTGCTTACACAGAGAAGAGACAGAGCAAGATCAGCTTCAATAGTGTGCGTGGGTCCCCCATAAGCAGTTGGTCCATTGGCAGCTAGCGCAAGGCAACTGACTACTGCACCCCTCTCCTGCTGCGGTAGATGGACCTTGTTACCTCCTCATGGAGGGAGAGGGAAAATATAGCAATGAGGGTTGGTCTGGTGCCATGTTATTCACATGCTAAAGGGGGCTTTATATCTCTAGGTAAGAGAGTGTTTGTTCCAATCCAGGACCCATTCTTACATGGCCAAGCGGGAGTGGAAAGACTGGGTGTGTGTAGTGGCTTTTTCCAACACACTGTGTTGATCAGTTTCCAGGACTCCTGTTCCCTTTCTTGTATTTCCTATGTTCACACATGGGACTGCTATCTGTTCAAACCAGAAACCTCAGTCAGCCAAGATCTGTCTCACTTATTCCATAGCCAGTCATCACGATTCCTGCCAACAGTGTATCTGCTGTCTTTTCATTGATCTTACCCCTCATCTGACTGTTGCTGTGTTTGTTGAGTAGGCATGTGTCTTGCTTGCAGTGTAACTGTAGCTTCTTTTCTGCTCTTCCTTCTGAACTGAGCCATCTACAGTGCTCTTTGCAAGGTGAAAAGCTGATCAAGTCCATCTCATTGGCTTTTATGATGAAGTATTGATTCCTTGGTACTTCACACCAAGGATTTCAATGATTTGTCCCTGGCCATCTCTCGCCTCATCTCCCTCTGTCCTCACAGACTTCTTTTACTATAAACACAAGAATAGTCTTGCATTTCATGTTGCATCTCCTCATTCTCTGGATTGTTTCTTCTCTTCCCTAAAGACTCAGGGAAGGCATCACCTCCTCTGAAAATAATTACTTCTCCAGAAAGTCTCATTAGATGTACCTATTTGGTTTACCTGTCTAAGTCTCTCCCTTGCCCTCTTCCCACTCCCAGCTGGGGTGAGAGGAGCTTAAACACAGAGCTAATATTTTGTACTTTTCCGCAGTCAAGTTTATACACTTCGACAGTCATTTCTTTAATTTAGAGTTTCTTGGTTCTCTCTTTCAAAATCACATGTCTGTCTTAATATCTGTCCTCCTTCGATGCCTTGAGCATCTTCTGGGTTCATGAGCATTGTGACACAGGAGTGAGAACCAGGGAGTCCAAGCTGAGATTTGGCTGGATCGATGGAGGATGATGCACAGCTGTTTGTTCTCTGTGTTTTTTTTTTTTTAAACCTCTTTCTTCTTAGAGAGTATTCTAGAGCAGTTGTTTCTATCATTGCTATTTTAAAATGCTTATTACATACCAAACTCAGGCCGATTGGGTATTTTCACCATTATTAAAACCCATGTAGATGGTGGTTCTATTCCTATTTTACACACAAGGAAACTGAGTCTCAGAGAAGTTAGATAACCTGCCCCACTGAGAAAATCATTATCCATCGGCACAAGGATAAATTGACTCCTTTTCAAATATTACATTTCCAAGACTTGTTAGCAAGATGCAGGTTTCTTTGCCCATTTTGGAGTCAGACTTCAATGTATGAAAACAATTGATTTTTCTATACTAGTCAGTTCCTTTCCAAAGTATGCCTACTCTTATCTAACATTCACAGCTGTAAGTCCACAGATGGAACTTGGTGTTTCATCTTTAGCCTTTGGAAGAGTGGTTTGCATCCCTGCCAAAGTACCTGGCACTAGAACCTAGTAGTGCAAGTATTTGTCTTTTTGATTATTATGTTCAGAACAAATAGTACTGTGACTCAGTTCTTAAAGGTAAAACTCATTTGTCTTGCCCTAGAAAAGAACCAACTTGTTTTATCTTCAGGCAGAAAACTTACAAACACATATACATCTTCATCATCTATACATACACACATATACATATGCATATATATGAAAATGTTTTGATAACTTTAAATTGCTATAGAGATGCTGGGTGTATTACTTTTTAAATTTTGTCATTTTATATATAGCTGCTTTCATATCAGTTGCTATATTTAGCAGCTTAAGTTTTCTTAAAATTCCTTCCCTTTCAATGGCTTTTAATGAGACATTTTTTTTCTTTCTATTCTCTCCCTGCCCCTTAATTACCTTAAGAGAAAAACAAATGGTTTTTCTCTACTACACACAATGCTTCCAAAATTCCTGTGTGTGGGGAATTTCCCCACATCAATAAATTTTCCTGCTCTCTGGACAATAGCTGGATATCTCATACTTGAACTCAGACACTAACTACTTGGATTCAGTGTAGACCCTGAAGATTAAAAGTTCAATCTCACAGACTACATCCAACTCTAGATGCCAGTTGCCAGTAGTTAGTACCAAAGTTACCAATGCTTCTGTTTGCATTGGCTAAAGATGGAGAGATCCCATGAATCCTTCCTCATGATTGACAATTTTGCTGTCATGGCATGAAGAATTTAGAGAGACACTTTTACCATGTTACTGGTGAGGATAGATCAAGGACACGGATAAACAGCAGGATAGAAAGGTTATATACAGTAAGATCCAGGAGGATCCTGAGTGCAGGAGCTCTGACTCCATGGAATTGGGCATATTCGTGGCACATGGATGTGTTCACCAACTGCGAACCATGCTTTTAGGGATTTTAATGGAGGCTTCAATTATGTAGGTATCATCAATCATCAACTCAATCTCTGGCACCTTCTCCTCCCTGACAAGGGTGGGTGGGTCTTCCTGGTGAGTAGCTCCATCAAGAATCCCAACAAAACTGGCCTCATTAAAAAAAAAAAAAGTTTCTTGTACCTTCATTGCTTAGGAAATCACAAAAATTTTAGGAGCTCTGTCCAGAAACTGGGAAGACCAAATGTTCTTGTTATATCACAATATCACATCACCACAATCTTATCTTCATTTCTCTCTGACAATCAGCTAGGACGTCATACAAATATATAGCTTAGTATGTTTCCATACAGGTATTATAACTTCTTTCAAGTTGTGTCTCAGAACTTTCTGTAAGAGCATATGGTACTCACCTCACTTATAGCAATTCTATACTATTTTGACTAAAGGTCCTCAGGAGACATAGGAAGATTCACAAAATCCTTTAACCCTGCAGTCAAGCTGATGCCCCGGGAGACTGTGGTGCTCAGGTTGTACAAAATGATTTCATAATGGGTTCTGTCATTTGAGTGGCCTGGAATTGGTGGTCAGTGAAACTTTGCCCTTCAGAATCCTCAGGGATTAGAAAGTTAGCAGACAAGAGGGCACAGACAGCCATGGCACACCGACACAGTGGCAGTAGGTTCTAGGGAGGCCATTGACAATCTCTCTATCTTGAAGGAAGACTTGAAGTAAATTTGTAGTTCTCAAGGAATCCCCACACAAACACTACCACACCTAAAGCCATGGTTCAAGCTTGTGACAGTAGGTGGGGGCATTTTTGGCTAGAGAATGCTACATTTCTGTGGATCTGTGGCTGATTTGTTAGTCTACTCTTTTTGTGTGGCTTCCCCTCCCCACAAGGGAAATCTCCTCTTCTTCAAGTCAGCAGTGTGGAGGAGGAGACTTCAGTTTTCCTTTAAAAATATCCCACTTGATTCTCAAAGCATCTTATCCAAGTAGGCCTAAAAGTTTTATCACACGCTCATTCTATAAGAAATGCTAATGAGGCGTGGCACAGGGTCTATGCTACATGCAAGAGCGGTTTCTTCTGCTGAGAGCTGACAGGATTGTTCCAGCCACTCTATCTTGAATAGAATCAGGTAGCTAAAGATTAGGTAACCTTTCTTGAAATTAATCTTTCTTTCCTTTTCATAAATTTTAAAAACTCTTAAGTCAAGCATAACACATTTCCCTTAAATGCCTGGCTAAGCCAAAAAGGGATTGAAGTTTTGAAAGGTCAGCTTCGTAGATTTATTTAAATAGGGTTATAAATTTATTTTAATTAATGTCATTTACTATATGAAAATTTTTGACAGTATTGAAAGTAAAGCAATTAATCACAAGTGAAAGCAGTATGAATAAACAATCTAAGATACTATTTTATTAAAGTGACTTTGAAAAAAATTATTCATTGAGTGGTAAGATCAGGCTTATTAAAAGATAAAATTATAGCCAGATAGAGTGACACACACCTGTAATTCTAGTGATTTGGTAAGGCTTCTGCAGGAGGATTACAAATTCAAGGCCAACTTTTGCAACTTAACAAAACCATATCTCGAAAACCAAAAAGGGCTGGGGATGTAGTCAGTGGTAAAGCATCCCTGGGTCTAAACAACAGTCCTGAAAAAAATAAAAAAGAAAAAAATTACAATTTAAAGATCTTACTTGGTTTTATTTATGCTTTAAGCATTGGACAATATTTAATTTCATAAAATACAGTAAATGTTTCAATGAGCTGAGCAGAAGAGGTTCATTTTAGTCAGAAAAGGACTGAAGAAAGCCAAAGCAAACAACAAAGGGCAGATTGATCATTCAGAGTTACTTCCTTATAAGATGAGAACAAAGAGACACTAGAAGAATAATTGATTGGATAACATCACCCATTACTGCTAGTTACTTTTCTTTTCTTTTTGGTACAACGGATTGAACCCAGGGGCACTTAACCACCAAGCCACATCTCAGCCCTTTTTCATATTTTATTTTCAGATAGGATCTCACTGAGTTGCGTAGGGCCTCACTAAGTTGCTGAGGCTGGCTTTGACTCAAAATCCTCCTGCCTTAGCATCCCAAGCCACTGGGATAACAGGCATGTGCCACCTTTCCCGACAGGTTACTTTTCTGTAAAATCAAAACAGAGGGAACTTCATTGTCATCTCCCAGAAACTGGCCAGTTAGGTAATTTTGGCTGTTATCCCTTGTAATTTATTAGAAGATTGAGTAACAATTTAATTTCAATTCAGTGATGTGGAATTAAGGTTCAAGTGCCTCTAGTTACATTTTTAGTCTGCTCTGTCATAGCCCATTTTAGGAATTTAGTCCAAAACAATGGCTTCCTGTACATTTTATTTAAAAGGCCAGCAAGTAAAGAACTAGCAGGTACAAATTTATTGGGCATATCTATTACTTTCATGATCAACTTTATTGGCCTACATAGGCATACAAAGTGTTCTTTTTGAAGCAAAAACTTAGATTGAAATTCATGTCTATCATCTAAAACTAGTGCTGATTTTAATACACAAATACTGAATTCTGGGTCAAATTTGTGATAAACACACAGTGAATTTCATTTTCACCTGAAATGAGACATTATCTGACCAGTTCTGGATGGTTGTTAAACGAGAGAATTCTTGTTTACACATATGAGAAGTAGAAAATGTGAGCAGAGAGTTCAAGTTTTCCTGTGAATGGCAGGATGCTCTTTTTTTTCACAGAAATCCAGAACTTTTCTAAGGCAGATGATGCATCTCATCTGATTTACTTCAACTCACAAAATTCTTCTTTTAATGTCAAGTTTTTGGAATGAGCAGAACCATCAGATTCAGAGGTAGGATGCTTCAGCCAGCCATATGCTGTGTGGAAAGGAAGGAAAATACTGTTAAATTTTGTTCTGAGCTTTCCTGATGGTTTTCAGCAAAACTGGAAGCTTCTGTATAATAAGGAAATTAACCTGTCCCCAAGGAAGCCTGGCTTTGCCTTGAGCTCTGGGAGGTCCTGCCTGATAGGAATGACTTTGTGTGCCTTATGTCTGGTGCCAGCCCAATGGTAACACTGTGCTTTATGGTGGGGGAGAGTGGGTGTGAGCCACACCAACAATGTGGTTTAGGGTAGGTTTTGTCTCTGCCTCACCTGGTGTCAGCTCAACCTCCCCAGGGGCTAGAAACTGAGATCTGCCTTGTGGATCTTAACCATGCCCCGTGATGGGGTCCCAGTATAGACTCTAGACACCAAAGACTGGGTGAGCTTTCCTGGGTGGAAATACTCTGTTATTGTCATGAATCCATTTCAGGAAAATAATGCTGTCCTGACTTCATGGGGTGAGGACAAGGGGAAGCTCTGTGTTTAGTTCTTTTCCTGGGCTCTGCACTGAGTTTCCTCTTCCCATGACTGATCTCAATCTGTGTCTGTAAAAAACAATAGCTATGAGGATAATAGCTTTCACTGAGTCCTGGGAGTCCTCCTAGTGAATGATGGCAAGTGAGGGTGATTTGGGGATCTCTGAACTTGCAGTTGGTGTCAGAGATGACGGTGGTCTTATGAACTGCTCCCCCAACTTCACAATTAGATAACTTATACAGTTGGCATTGTGAGTGGGATTCACCTGATCAACCCTAACCCACAGAAGCATGTGGTTTGGGAAGAGAAAGGAGGAGAGGGCAGGGATCGGTGAACCTTCAACTCCTGGATGGCTGCCTGGCCACTTACACAATGAGACAGTATTTGCACTGTGATTGTCATTGGCACCTCAGGCCAGAGGCCCTGTGGGGATTTCAGTAGACTGGATTTGGTTGCCCACTCCCATCAGATATAAGAAAAAAAATGATATAAAAAGGAAAAATGGGGCTGGGGTTGTGGCTCAGTGGTAGAGCGCTCGCCTTGCATGTGCGAGACCCTGGGTTCGATCCTCAGCACCACATAAAAATAAATAAATGAAATAAGGGTACCGAGTCCAACTACAACTAAAAAAATAAATATTTAATAAAAAGGAAAAATGAATTTGACTGTAGTTTGACTGAAACAGGAAAGGTAGATAGATAATCTATCTCCACCTATTCTACAGGAATGTTACAATTTATAGGAACAAAGCCCAGAATGTATACGTATGTGGATTTAGCCAGACTGTGCTAGCCAGAGATATATTATAATTCTACTTTCATTGGCACTCACCTGGACCGGGGGCAGCTTCTCAGCTTCCACTATTAGTTTGAGGAAGCTAAGATGGGGAGATACAGGTTACCAGGACATGAAAGGAAACACACACACACACACACACACACAACTTGGGGTCTTTAATTCCTATGGGCTTCCTTAGAAGATTGGTCACTAAAGGTAAAATTTACTATGGAATTTAGAAGTGTGGGACTCAACTTCTGCAGAGCTGGCTGACTGAATGTACAGGAAAAGCAAAATAATAAGTCAAATATATGATCCCTTGGTTTTTGTTATCTGTGATATAGCTAAAGTGAAGGGAAAGAGAGGGTTGAGGTGGATCCTGATGCCAGGCCCAACTCTGATTTCAGCCAGTCTGGACTGTGGCTGCCAGCATCAGGGCCACTCATAAGCAGAATAATTATGGTGGGACAAGAAACAGCCTGTCTGCAAACTCCTGTGGTCACCAGGAAGTTTGTCTATGCTGGGGGAAGATGAACCCAAGAAAGAACTGAAACCAAGGGTATAGTGTGAGAGCTGTCTTGTTTTGTGGATCATGATCATCAGCTTCCTGGAAAACCTTTATGAAATGATTGTGCCTGAGAAACTATGGAGCAGCATCTTTGGTCTTGAAACTGCAGAATCAATGCACACTTTTGGGTACTGTAGCATTCACAGCTCATAACTGAACAATTGCAGAGGGTCCAGGCACACAGCCTTTGCTCCCCAGGGACTGCTAGCTTAGAACATGGAAAAAAGTGCTGTGAAGTCTGTTTACGTCCAGAAGGGGGTTTGTGATTCTCAAACCTCTTGGTATCCTCCATAAATGCTGCTCTGGTTTGTGTATGGTTTGTCCCCCAAATTTCATGTGCTAAGACATTGCTGATGTGGTGGAAGCTTTAAGGTGCGGGGCTCAGTAGAAGGAAATTAGGTTATGAAGGCTCTTCCTTTATGAAAGTATTAATGCTGCCTCTTGGGAGTTTGTCAGGTCTCCTGGGACTGGATTAGTTTTCTCCAGAATAGGTTGTTATAAAACAAATTTGCCTTTCTGCACTCACTCTCTCTGGATTCCTCTCAAACATGCTCCCTCTGCATGTGGCTGTTTCCTTTTCTACTTCTCCATGTTTTGTTGCAGCCAAGGAGGTCCTCACCAGGTGCCATGCTTTCTAGTCACCAGATTATAAACTGAATAAACTTCTCTCTCTCTCTTTCTCTTTTTTTCCCTCAGTACCCAGCTTCAGGTATGCTATAGCAAAACCGAATGAACCAGACAAATGCCAAACAGAACTAACTCCCCAGATAAAGCTGCTTGTGTGTATTCTATGACGGCCATGCTGGAATAGCCATATGATGAATAAAGTCGCTGGAGTTGATTAATAAAGGAGACCTTCAAGGGTTGAAATAAAAATCTTAATGAAACAATATTGGGAGATGGGTGAACCCATGGAAAACGCTGCCAACCCTCATTATTAAAGGGTCTAATACAACCCTGCTTTATTTACCCATGTTTGGAAGGACTTAGAAACCTGGATGACAAAGAAGATGACAAACCTGAACTCAAATCACCTGTGGCAATGTTCTGCCAGATTAATCATGATGTTGACTGAGTAAAGACCTGGGTCTTCTTGTGTATGTCCCAGACAAAGACTCAAGGCATTATGCAAATGTGTGGGTGAAATGGCGAGGAATGTAGAGAGTTTTCTGGAGGCCCTTGACAAAGGATCCGATGCACTGTGATCTGTTGGTGAAGTCCTAATGGGCCACAGTGAGATGGGGAGGGTAAGGGCTTACAGTGGCTCATGGGATTAAGCTGGAAGTGGGACAAGAATAATTGGAATGTCTGAAGGGACTTTATTTGTCTCCTCCGCCTGAATGGATTATTAGGGTGGGTACTAGTCTAACTGGGGAACACTTGCCCTCCTTGTATTGTAAACCAGAAAGCATCTAAGTCTGCCCTCAGGCCGGTTTTGATTGGATACACTAAACAGAACTACTTAGAGCTAGCTGCTCAAGCCCACACAATTGTTAATCTGAAACAGTACAGGATATCTGGTGCACAAGAAGAAACTGATGGCATATTAGAAGCTGAAGGGATGGTAATGAATTCTTTGTACAGTACTCCTGTATGACCTGCAAGAAATGGAGAGAGCTCACATAGAGGAGCAGTGGAGAATTGAGGCTTGAATAAAGGAACACCCGTGGCATCAGCAGTCCCTGATACAGTTCAACAGTACATGAAGTATAGCAGGCTAAATGAGAGCTGTACTCAGTGATTGATGTTGCCAATGCTTTATTCTTTTTCTGTTTTGATCTTGGAAAATAGTCAATTGCAGTTTGCCTTCATCTGGGAAGGAATCCAATTTACATTTACTGAATTGCTGTATGATCATTTGAATTCATCAGCTACTGTCATAATTGGGTAGAAGAAAGTTGGACTGATTCGAGTTCTTAGTGTAAGGCAAACTATGCTGATGATATGATAATATCTGACAACA
This sequence comes from Marmota monax, assembly GCF_021218885.2. Taxonomy (NCBI): domain Eukaryota; kingdom Metazoa; phylum Chordata; class Mammalia; order Rodentia; family Sciuridae; genus Marmota; species Marmota monax. The sequence goes on along the minus strand of NW_026694099.1, from coordinate 1,878,735 downwards.
AAGGCCATGTGATAACTGACCTAAATGCAGAGGTGACACAAATGACCAACAGAAACTGGTTGATAAATGTCCAGAAAATGTCCAAGAGCTGGTCCAAATGGTAAAAGTCCTAGGAATAATTAGGGCAGGTGCCATTCATGACATCCCAGAGGTGATTAAATATAAACTGATCTCATAACCCATCCCTTAAACTAAACAAAAAAGCCCAATATTTTGTCGTTCTATTTGGGTTTTGGAAGATGCATATCTCACATCTGGGAATACTGAGTGTGTCATACATTAAACTACCCAAAAGAACATCATATTTCAATGGAGGCCCTGAATTAAATCAGGTTATGTTAGAATTAAAAAAAAGTAATGTCTCTCCTGAAACTATCTGTCCATTATAATTCACACTCATGCATGATTTTGGAAGTATAGCATTCATTTATATAAACTGGATGTTATTGTGAGAGCCTGTGAGTACCATCCAAAGGTGACCACTGGTATTTTATACCAGAACATTCCTGGATACTGTGATAAGATATAGAAGGTTTTTTTTTTTTTTTTTTTTGCTCATGCTGGGATTGAACCCAGGGCCTTGTGAATCCTAGGCAAGCACTCTACCAACTGAGCTATGTGCCCAGCCCCAGATATATGATTTAAGATATGATGAAAGTAACTTTTATTGTGCACTAATGGAGACTACCCCATGACTGATGATATAAAACATCCATGAAAGCTGAAATACCCAAAATGTCTTGGGTGAGGTCAGAGAAACCCTCTATTAAAGACAGAAGTACCCCGAAGAGACCAGAAATCCATCCCCCACAGTGTTTCAGGGACATTGAGGGCCAGGGTCAGGGTGAAGTGGGAAGCGATTTCAGTTTGGTGTCCTTGGGGTCACACCGGGTCAAATTCAGAGGAGAGGAGGAGAAAGACAAGTGAAGATGCAGAACCATCTTTTGGATCAAAGTCAAACATTTCTCTGCCTAGGTTGGTGACTTTGTTCAGGTGAATTATGGCCTCTGGAGTGATCAGTATGGAATGCATGGTTTATCTCAGTCTCTCAGTCATGTGCTGGTGCACTCTATCAGGTTGTGGGTTTAAAATAACCTTTGTTCCGCCTTCAATCTCCCCTCCCACCCATGGCTACCACCCCCTCCTGGTCCTCAACCTTCCCCATGTGGTACACAGCATCTGACAAGATGCCCAGTGCCGTTTCCTGCAGCATGGCCACAACATGGTCAACTTTCTGCTGCCTTCAGCTGCGGCTTACTACATAGGCCCCATCCTGGGCTAGACACCAGGTGATGGTGAATCTGAATCTGTGGTAGTGAATAATTCAGTCTTGGGATCAGCCATTCCCTTCTGTTTTCCTGTCCCCCACTCCCTGCCATTTAGATTCTCTCCATAGTGCAGAGCATCTAAGCCCTTTCTCCACATATGGAGAGTCAGAAGAGTAGCAGTACTGGGGTAAGTCAAGGGATGAAGCAAATAGCCTGTTTCAGTCAGCTTTGCATCACAGTAACCAAAAGACCCAACCAAACAACTTAGCGGGAAAGTTTATTTTGGCTTGCAATATCAGAGTTTCAGTCCATCGTTGGCCAACTCCTTCACTCTGGGCCTGGTGTAAGGCAGAACACCATGGTGGAAGGGCATGGTGAAGACAAACACTCAGAACATGGCAACCAGGTGGGAGGGGTGGGTGGGGGTGCAGGTAAAGAGAGGGCTTAGCTCACCAGGGACAAAATATAAACCCCAAAGGCACACTTCTAGTGATCTACTTTCTCTAGCCACATCCTACCTGCCTACAGTTACTGCCCAGTTAATCTTTATCAGTGGATTAATCCACTGATTAGGTTTCATCTCTTGTAATCTAATCATTTCACCTCTCAAAATTCTTGTCTGTCTCACACATGAAGTCTTAGGGGAAATCTCATACCTAAATCATAACTGAGCCCCAGGTCATTGTCATCTGTGGATCTCCAGCAATGGCAATCACCTGCTGTGGTACCCATGATCACAGTAACTTCCTGTCAAGGGTTGTACTGCTGATGCTCCTTGAGGAGCATCTCATTTATTTTTAAAAAGCATTTTGTAAAGTTTCATTATCTGGTCCTGTGACCAAACATTTACCAGAAGTTAAATAGAAATGTTTCCCATTATGAGATTGATGGGCGAAAACTTTGTTGGCAGTCATCCTGTAGAAGTGCCGGGTATTGAAATGCCAGCTCCATCTACCCTCCCCTTGTTCGTTCCCATTCTCTAGAGTGTCTCCACCAGCTCCACAGTTGTAAGGTGGAACAGATTTCACTGGGTTTTTAGGGAAGCATTGAAATTGCTGTTGAGGAAGTCTGTTACTCTTTTGTCCACTTGGCCTCTGCAGAAAGCCTCTGGGGAGAAAGAAAGGTGAATCAAGAGGTCTGATTCATTCACTTGTCCCTGCCACTAATTAGATATCACCTTTGGGCTAAGTCACCTTTTGCTAGGGTTATAGTTTTGAAATAATAAGTAACAAGTAAGGTAAAATGGTAAGCTTTTATACTTGGGTGGTCTGCTTTTCCTCACATGAGCCTCCCTTTCCTTTCCAGTTCAGAGAAACCATTCTTTCTTTTTCTTTTAAAGTTTTTCATTATTCCCCACAAATTGTGTCAACCTTGAAATATTAAAAATACAATCTTCACTTCCCAGGAAACTCTGTAAACTTTTTCTTGGTTCTTTATATATATTTAAATTCAGTGGCTAGAAGTATGAAAAAAAAATTTCAAATGTCAGAAACTGTTTTTGTTTTGTTAAAGGTGAAGCTTAGATTTCATCAACAAGGAGCAAAGATTGTATTTCTAGGTAGACTTATAGATTCCCAAATGTAGCAGGAAAGCGATCCTTGAAGTGATAGCAGATGTCAAATCAATATAATTGATGAAGGCAAAGTAAGAAATGCTTCCTATCCTCTTCATCTCCAAAATGTGACGGCGACACTGGAAAAATGCTAAAGATCCACTCTTTCCTGGTTTTGCTACCAACCAATGCACAACTTTGATCATAGTCTGGGAGCCCCTATCTGCCAGTTGTCTGTAGAGTGAAGAGTGATGGTGGACACTTGACTTTCATGGCATGGCACAGTCTTTGATGCTGCTAGGTGGGGAAAAAAACAAAGCAGTCTTTGTCTCCTGGGTGAGGTCAACTTGGCCCTGGGGAAACTCCAGGGCTGACATTTCAACCTTCACGTCTTATATCTCCAGATAATAATCTAAGTGAATAAAACAGGCAATTTAGATCTTATATGAATTTACATGATTTCTAAAATGTTGATAACTATTGTGGTTTGAATATGGTTTATTACCTCTAAAATTCATGGTTGAGGCTTGGTTCCTGGTGTAGCAGTGTAGGAAGGTGGGGCCCAGAGGGAGGTATTTGCTTCATGGGGACAGAGACCTCAGGAGTGGATTAATACCTTTCTCACATAGTGAGTTCTCACTTTCTCCATGAGGTGAAGCAGAATGTGACCCTCGTCAGATGGGAACATCTGATCTTGATTTTCCCACCTCCAGAACTGTAAAACCTCATTTCTTTATATATCATCTAGTTTCAGTCATTATGTTATGTTAAAGCAATAGAAAATACAGTAAGACAACAACTAACTCATATTTTATTTGGTTTTCTTTTTGGTTTCTTTCTTTTTCTTTTTTCCTTTGGTGTTGATGTAACAGAACAAAAACATATATATATATTTTAAACAAAGTTATTTCTTCCAATTCCCTTGGTAAGTTTTTATTTTATTTTTTTAGTTATTTACTTCTCTCCTTTGAAAACTTTTCCCTGATATTTTCCCCCAATCTTTAACAACTCATTTCCCTTACACGGGAGTCTAAATTGTAAAGAAAGCCCTCCGCAATGCCTCTCCTCAGCTCAAAAGAAAACGCAGGGGCTGGCCCTAGGAGGTTGAGGTGCCCTTTGATGTGATGAGGAAGGAACTGATTCAGAGGCTCTGAGATGAAGGTGCTCTGGAAGAAGAGGGCTCCCACACAGTGTGTGCATTTCCTGCCTTTTGTCTCACTATACCCTCTTTTTCCCCCTCATAAAAGCTGTTTGTGTCCCTTGCACCCCATTGTCTTCCCCTACCGAAGATGGAGATTCTCTATCTTCCCCAGGGCCAGCTTTGAATAAACCTATTTTCCTTCACTGATCTCTGTCTCCTGAAATTTAATTGAGTAGTGAATGATAGAATCCACAATCCAGGTAACACTGGGCATTGAACCCAAGGACTCTCCACCAATGAGCTACATCCCCAGTCCTTTTGATTTCTTATTTTGTGACAGAGTCTTGATGTTGCCCAGCCTGGCTTTAAAAAACAAAAATTGTTTTTAAAGAGATAGGGTCTCACTGTGTTGCTCAGACTAGCCATGAACTCCTGGGCTCCAGCCCTCCTCTTGCCTCAGCTTCTTGAGCTGGGACTCCAGGTGTGTGCTACCATACCTGGTTAATTCATATTTTAAAACAATACTTTGGGTCTACAAAACACATCTGGCTGACACATTACCATTCTGGGAAGAAAAGAAGTACTAGTTTTTCCAGGATAGTGTCTTAGAGGAAGATACAGAGATTTAGTTTCAAAGAAAATAAAAGAGAGTCTCTTGCTCTTCTGTCGTCGTGGTAAATAGAAGGGATTGAAAGATCATCTCTCACTGTCTTTTCTCCAGACTGCTAGGCCAGAGACCTGACTCCAGGGCTACCAATTAAACAGGCCTGGACACTCTCCCCCAAAACCAAGCAGAAAAAGTAATGGTGAAAATCGGGAAAAGAATTTAATCAATAGGGCCATATTGTGGGAGGGAAAGGAGGTCCAGCATCTCAGCCCTGTCTTTGGGGAGCTGGCAGTAAGACAGTCAGGGACCACCTGGGAACAAGGGGCCAAGGCATTCCTGGTAATTAACTAGAGGCTTCTTAGCTACTAAAAGCTCAGTATGTGCTGTACCCATTCCCTTCAAGCAACTTTATCAGCTTAAGAGACCAGGAGCATCACCAGGGCCAGGAGTCTCTCACTGTGACTGTTTAAGGACAAACAACATAAAGATAAAATCTGTTGAGAAACCATCAAGATGGCAAACTACCAGGCCCTTAACTGGTTACTTGCCATGATATGTTCTTGTTCTCTTCCATGTGTTCTCTCTCTCTCTTTTTTTTTTTTATTTATTTGGTGGTAGCGGGGTACTGGGGATTGAACCCAGGGGGCACTCGACAACAGAGCCACATCCCCAGCCCTGTCTTGTATTTTATTTAAAGACAGGGTCTCACTGAGTTGCTTAGGCTTAGGTCTCACTTTTACTAAGGCTGGTTTTGAACTCATAATCCTCCTGCCTCAGCCTCTGGAGCCACTGGTATTACAGGCATGTGCCACTGCATCTGGCCCATGTGTTCTCTTAACAGCTCTCACCCTCATCACAGGGCAGAGATGTTTATACAGGATGCAGGAATGATATGAGAGAGGTAATATTTGGCAGGCACTAGGATGAACTGTTGACCACCCTTCCCTCAAGGTTGAAACATTCACCCAGGGGGAAAAAAAAACATACCTGTGAAAAATATCAAAAACTACTTAACATTTCTAGCCCACCCCTGCCACCCTTTCACGTGCATAAAACTCTCTTTTATCTGGAGAGCCAGCCTCACTCTCTCTTGGTGGGTGCTGTGTTTCCCTTCTGCTCCAGCAAGAAGCCTCAATAGAAACTTGTTCCATCAATGGTGACTTTATCTGATTCTTCTGATGGAGTGTACAAGAACCCACTGAACCTGTAACAAACAGGAGCTTTAGGTTCAAACAGAGTAAGAACTGGGGTAGGGGCAATAAATCTGCATAATTAAGCAGACTGTGGTCTGGTGGGTAATTCTCAGTTCTGATTGTGCAAAGTGGCTCTAGAGAAGTCTTTTATCACTTTGTTACAGAGCTGGGCCTTCTGAGAAACTGAGACATCAGGAAGACCCCCCTCACCTTCAAATCCCTCTTGTAACTAAGTCAGAAAGATTTCAGACATGTTGCTTAGTATAATAGGAATGAGTTTATTTTTTTATTTTTTTTTAATTTTTTATTGTTGGTTGTTCAAAACATTACAAATTTCTTGACATATCATATTCCACACTTTGATTCAAGTGGGTTATGAACTCCCACCTTCACCCCATACACAGATTGCAGAATCACATCAGTTACACATCCATTGATTTACATATTGCCATACTAGTGTCTGTTGTGCTCCGCTGCCTTTCCCATCCTCCCCCCTCCCCCCTCCCCACCTCTCCCCTCCCCTCCCCTCCTCTCTCTCTACCCCCTCCACTGTATAACCCTGAGGGTCTCCTTCCATTTCCATGCAATTTCCCTTCTCTCTCCCTTTCCCTCCCACCTCTCATCCCTGTTAAATGTTAATCTTCTTCTCCTGCTCTTCGTCCCTACTCTGATCTTAGTTACTCTCCTTATATCAAAGAAGACATTTGGCATTTGTTTTTTAGGGATTGGCTAGCTTCACTTAGCATAATCTGCTCTAATGCCATCCATTTCCCTGCAAATTCTATGATTTTGTCATTTTTTAATGCAGAGTAATACTCCATTGTGTATAAATGCCACATTTTTTTTTATCCATTCGTCTATTGAAGGGTATCTAGGTTGGTTCCACAGTCTTGCTATTGTGAATTGTGCTGCTATGAACATCGATGTAGCAGTGTCCCTGTAGCATGCTCTTTTTAGGTCTTTAGGGAATAGACCGAGAAGGGGAATAGCTGGGTCAAATGGTGGCTCCATTCCCAGCTTTCCAAGAAATATCCATACTGCTTTCCAAATTGGCTGCACCAATTTGCAGTCCCACCAGCAATGTACAAGTGTACCCTTTTCCCCACATCCTCGCCAGCACTTGTTGTTGTTTGACTTCATAATGGCTGCCAATCTTACTGGAGTGAGATGGTATCTTAGGGTGGTTTTGGGAATGAGTTTATTGAAAGGGTAGGAAGGGGAAAGGGAACACTCTCAAGGGAGAAAGTGGGTCCTCTCAGAGAGGAGAGAGACAACATGCCTCTCCTGCACTCCAATTTTATTGGGGATCCTAGAAAAATTTCCAGAGAGTCCTGCCAAGGCCCTCCTCTTGACTTTTGACTGACAGCAGGGTGACATCAGATCTTCAAGTCCCCACTGTCTGGGACAGTGCACAAGTAGATTTACAAGGAATTTGTGAGTGATATGCCTGGGAAAGAGTCTGACTTAGGGAGTGATAGGCCTGGAAATGTATGTGGTACTTTAAACTAAAATTATATTTCCTTATTATTCCTCTATGTCTCCTTTCTACCCATTTCTCATTTCTTCTACCTTATAGAGATGCAATATCTTGAGAAACCTATACTTTAGGGGGCTTTCCTGCATTATCTATTGATGAGAAAATGGAGACTGCATCAGTGTAAGGATCCTGAGAATGAGCAGACCCCACAAACCATATTGAGATCACCAGACTCATGTCATCTCTACCTACCATCCTTGGTCTACCCCTCACCAAGTTTTCTTTGAAGGAAGAGCCAGGAACCCCCAAAACATATCTCCCTCTCAAGATGGCCCACATTGTACCTTGAACGTGTATTCCTTTCCTTTCTAAATGAAATTCTGTTTCTTTACTGACTGTTGAAATGTTATAGTTAAAGCTTTGTCCCAGGGTTTCATGAATTGACTTCCAGACCACTCACGTATAATCGAATCAAGCCTTTATTGAAGCACACCGGTGGTGGCTGACCAGAACATAAAGCTGTTCCCCTGATCAGCCCCGAACAATTGCAAGGGCACTCCTTATAAGCCTGAAAACCGCAAAAGGGATATTCGGGGGGTCTAGCCAATGCAAGCAAGCCAGGTTACAGAAGCGGGACAGTGCAGTCAAGCGGAGGGAAGCCTAACCAATTACAGTTAGCCCAGTCACCCCAGTTACAGAAACAGAGCCCCGTTACCCTAGTTACAGAAACAATGCCCCATTAGGTAGTTCCGTGTTCTTAAAGGTTTCTATAGCAAAAGGAAAAGAACATCTTGCTCCAGTCATGACTCTTCTACTTGGCATGGTTGTTTTGCAGGATGAAGTCATAAAACAAAATGGAGTCACATTTGCTCCTACTATCACAGAAACTCTTTTCCATCCTGTAAGTCGAGGATCCTACTAGTCCTGAGCAAAATTCCTCCCATCTTTGGAAACTCCCTGAGATCCTTTTCAGTGTTATCTCCTCTCTCATGACAACTGATTTTTAGTAAAAGCAGCTTCTCTAAGTCTTTTACAGTCTTATGCTCAAAAGGGTATGAATATTTGTATTTTACTGCAATGGTGCTTGGAGCTGATGGCATGAATTATGTTCTTAACATCAAATATTTGCATTTATATTAGATAATAATGATACTTAGTTGCTAAATATCCTACAGCTAGTCTCAGGGCAAGAACCTTTTGTCTTGGGAGGTAAATGTTGAATGTCCAATGTACCAAGGTCTACACCTCTCTTATCAGAACACTCCTCAGCACCATTTTTTTTTTACTTTATAAATTTTTTAATTTGTTTTAATTGGTTATACATGACAGTAGAATACATTTATGCACTTTGATATATCATACATAAGTGGGTATGATTTCTCATTTTTCTGATTGTACATGTTGTAGAATCACATTGGTCATGCAGTCGTAGATGTTCATAAGGTAATAATGTCTGGCCATTTTCTTTTGAGCCTGTACTCATACATGCAACTCACCGTTCACAGTACACACTGCTGGAGGGCTATGACACCCGAATTAGGCAGGAAAATTAAAAGGGAAGTTGGAAGCCTCAGTAATTAACCACATATCATCTCAGACCTGGGGAAAGCTCAACCAGGCCAGTGTGGAAAGCTGGGGAAGGGAATGGAGTTACTTGCTTCCCTCTAAGCCAGAACTCCAGGCCTTCACATTTGCCTGCAGCATCTGTGTGTTACCTAGATTCTTCTCTCTGCATCACAGAAGGCAGCTGGTGAATTAGGATTTGTTAGTAGGCAGGTTAGGATGTTACCACATAATTAAATGGGAATTTGGAAGGTACCAGGCCAGGACCTCAGGCATAACTGTTCTCTTCTAGCTGTGGCTGAGCCTGGACTTTGATAGGCTTCTCTTTAGATCTGATCTGGAAGTAGCTGAATGTGTAATAATTTAAACATTCTCAGTCTTTCCAATCAGTTTAATTCAGTTCAACTCAACAAATATTAATCAAGTGTCTCTTCTGTGGTGACCCAGCCTCTATACCTGACCAGATCATGCACAGTACATTTGTCAACAGTTTTGGTTGATGGAAGGCAGAGGAGAAGGAGAGAGTGGAGTGGAGAGGGAGACAGACTTGCAGGGACATGGGAGGTGACTGTAATGGTGTTGCTCTCAGGGCATGAAGCTCATAAAAGAGGAAGAGTGACTTTGAAAAGGGCTAAGCATGCTGACTTTTTTGTATATTGTAGACAAAAGGAAACTAAGGACAACGTGGGGATGTGGGTGTCCCAGTGCATGCCAGCCTTCTAATTTGATGAGGACCACCGTAGTCCATTCTGCTGGTGCCCTGTGCATTTTCCTTTAGCATCAGCATCCCCACAAACAGAATCCTAGCTCCAGGGCCCAGTGGCTGCTTCTGTCTGGCTATCTAAAAGTGCTTAAATAGCTTGTCCAATTGTATTCACCTTCCTCCTCTAAGTCTCCTTTCCCTCCTGTCTTTCTTGTACCAACATCTCCCAGTCTCCCCAGTCAGACATCTGCAAGTGTAACAAATAGTTTCTTGATGCTAATGTGTATTTATATCTTGGATGGTGAACTACGTGTCATTTTTTATTTTGTTTGCACAATGACATGGCTGTCCTGTGGGGCTTTAGGTTCAGGCCATAGCTCTCTGGTGTCAGCAAAAGCAGATGGCAGTAGATATTTGTGTCAGCCATCAGGGAGGCTCCGAGTCCTGCAAAGGGCTGCCCCAAGGGGCACTTAGACGTCAGAAAGAAGAAGCTTCTGCCGGCTTCTGGACCTTGCTCTCTTGGGTCTGAGCTTTGAAGAGTGTACTTATGCTTGAGGGCATTACTGGGCTGTACAGGAAAAATAGTTGATGTCACATGGGATTATGTGTGTGTCGGATTTATATTTGAGACTTCTAGGCAGTTTGACATTTGAGAAGAAAAAATAAGCTAACTGGGTTATTGAGCCATGACATCTGCTTGGATTTAATTTGATCTAAGGATTCTAATAATGCTTATAGGATTCTTCCCTAATACAGAAGGAGTTACAGGGCTTTTTGGGTATCCTGCATGTCTTCCACACTTGATACAGGTACTTGGTTTCATTCTTTTGTACCAGAATGTCTGTCACAGTGGTGTCATCCATGCCCATTTCTTCTCAAGTCTGGAACTTCATTTCCCAGTGTCACTTTCCTGTGTGGCTCTGGGCAGGAGTCTGGCAATTAAAGGCATCCATAGGGTGTTCAGAAGGCAGAAGCGTCAGCACGCCTTTTGGCAGTTGTGAACAGCTGCTTGGACATATGAGATGCATATGATTTGCTCCAGCTTCTGGGCAACTTCCTGAGAATCACCAGCTTTGGTATTACAGGCAGCTGGGATTGTTGTCAGCAGTTTTCCTAGAATTCTGTTCTTCCTGACTTTATGAAAGCAGCAGCAGCAGTTCCCATATTGCTTCCCCCAACCCTCCTAATCTTGTGTAAGCTTCTAAGTCTAAGTATTAGAACCCTTTCTCTTTGGCATGTAGGAGTGTATCTCTTTTCCTGAGACAAGTTTGACTGTTGTTACACTGCTGCAGTCTCCTCTCTCCTCTCTTGTGTTGATGGGCAACCACTAAGAGTGAGAAGACTTAGCAAATTTATTAGTATAGTGGACCAGGAAGCTTCCAGGTAAGTCCTCCAGTCTGTGACCAGAGACCTTCACTGAACAATTACAGTCATTCATGATGCAGCAGTTCAAATAAGGTCATTTTTTTATTCCCTCTCCTCTATGACCTTGTTTGCCAGGGATCAGTATGATTGAGGCACTTTATTTAAGAGGAGGTAGGTGGCCACTGCATGGTCTGATTGTAATCCAAGATTATTGCAATGAGTGACACTGAATGAAAGAGACAGATGTCCCCTCTTAGTCTCTGGGCCATATGGGGGCTACTTCCTCAAGAAAACAAATGACAATATATATGTCACACAAGGAACTCTATCCATTATCACGAAATCACATTTCCTGTGCTTTTAGCACAACATTAAGCTAATAAGCTTTTAAGGAAGTTGACTGTCAAGACCAAAGGAAACTAAGGACAATGTGGGGATGTGGATGTCTCAGGGCATGCCAGCCTTGTTATATTTTGAGGACCATTGCAGTCCACTCTGCGGGTGCCCCATCCACTTTTCCTTAGCACCCAGCATTCCCACAGACAGAAGCATAAGGCAAGCACTTGTAACTGTGTTCAACAGTTACAAGTTGGGCTGGTCGGGGGATATTCTCCCAGCAATGCCAAGGGAGTCCTCAACCAATGATCATTAGGAGTGGGTGTATAAATATCCCCATGTGAAAACAGTAAGGTGGGTCTAAAAAATTAAAAATAAGATTACCATATGATCCAGCATTATTGCTTTGGTTATATACCCCAAAAAATTAAAAGCAGAGTCTCAAAGGGATATTTGTACACCCATGTTCTTACCAGCATTATTCATAATAGATAAAACATGGAAGCAACCCAAGTGTCCATTAATGAATGAATAGATGAGCAAAATATGCTATATACATACAATGGGATATTATTATTCTTAAAGAGGAAGGGAATTCTTTGATATAGAGAAACAAGGATGACACTTGAGGACTTTCTATTAAGTAAAATATGCCAGTCACAAAACAACAAATGCTGTATGATTCCACATATGTGAGGTAGTTAGACTAATCTTCACCCATCATTGGGAACAACTCCAGGGCATGTTGAATTTCTGATGCATATTTTATGAGAGGTACTCAGGGGACAAGGTAGCTAGGGTTATCAGATTTAGCAGACAGAAACCAGAAAACCCAGCAAATTTTGAATTTCAGATTCATGATGAATATTTTCTATTGTATTCCATTTCTTTAAAAACAAATGTGGTAAGAGAAGAAGACAAACCAGAAACTGGGAAAAATATTTGTAATACAGACATTTGATAAAGGATTTGCATATAAAGTATACAAAGAATTCTTAAAACTTGACAATAAGAAAACAAACAATCCAATTTAAAATGGGCTAAAATAGATATCTCACTAAAGATACAGATGGCAAATAAGCATACAAAAAGATGACACACATTGTATATCATCGAGGAAATACAAATTAAACAACAATGAGATGTCATAACACACCTAGTAGAATGGTCAAAATCCAGAGCACTGAGAACACCAAATGCTGGCAAGGCTGTGGGGCAGCGAGAATTTCAGTCATGCTAACAGGAAAGCAAAACTCACAGCACTCTGAATGACAGTTTGGCTATTTTCTCCAAAACTAAACATACTCTTACCACCTAATCCAGCAATTATAGTCCTTGGTATTTATCCAAAGGAGTTAAAAATTTATGTCCACTCATAAACTACACATGGATGTTTCTTTATAATTGCCGAGATACGGCAGCAGCCAAGATATCTTTCAGTCAGTGAGTGGATAAATAAACTGGAACATCCAATCAGCAGAATGTTATCCAGTGCTAAAAAGGAGTAAGCTATTAAGCCATGAGAACACATGTAGGAAACTTAATTCATATTACTAAGGGAAAGAAGTCAAACTGAAAATGATACCTACTGTAATTCCAACTGTATGACATCCCGGAAAAGGCAAAACTATGCAGATAGTAAAAAAAAAAAAAAAAAAAAAATCAGTGGCTGTTGGGGGCTACAGTGGATGGAGGGATGAATTGGAAGTGCACAGAGGATTTTTAGGATAATGAAAACACTCTGTGAAATACTATAATGATGGGTGCATGACAATTTACATTTGTTGAAACCACAGAATGTGTAACACCAAGAGTGAATCTAGGCACTGGAGTTGTAGCTCAGTGGTAGAGCACTTGCCTAGCATGTATAAGGCACTGGCTTTGATACTCAACACTGCATATAAATAAATAAAATAAAGGTCCATCAACAACTAAAAATATATTTTTAAAAAGAGTGAACCTAATGTAAACTCTGGGCTTTCACTGATCATGATGTGGAATTATACTAGAGATTTTGAGAATGTGGGAAGCTATACTTGTGTGGGGGTCTGGGCATATGGGAAACCTCTATATAAATTTCAATATAGAGAAACAAGGATGAAACTTGAGGACTTCCTATTAAGTAAATTTCTGTATTAAATATCGAAATCCTCTAAATTTTGTTATGAACCTGAAAGTGCTCTTTAGAAAAAAAACTTTATTTTAAAAAAAATGCATGGAACATATTTTTAAAAAGTGAATTGAGTCCTACTACATAAGTTTTATGACCCATTAATGACCAGTACCTACAATTTGAAAACACTATTCCAAAGCTACTTTTAGTGAAGAACCTGCTTCAAATATGTACTATATAAGGCATACCTGGGAATAGTTACAAGTTTTGCAAACATTAAATTCTCCAAAAGTGGTATGATGCAGGGGTGAGTGAAAGGAAAGGAGATCATATCCACAAGTTTTAGGGTTCAAGGGCTTCAGACCTGAGGATTTAAATTTCAGAAAGAGAAGAAAAGTAAAAGATAAACAGTACAGACAGGAAATAGATCAAAATGCTAATAACATCCTCTGATTAATTCTGCTGAAAAACAATTGGATACACTACTGAGTCAGGGGACCTAGATGCACATTAACTCCAAGATGGTATTTCACCAGCACAATGCAAACAACATATTCTTTTAAAAAAAATCATTCCATGTTATTTAATTTTAATGTCAAAGTAATACATAAATGCAATTTTGTCATAAAATTAAAATTCTGCAGAAGAAAGGTGCTCTTAACACTGTTTCACCTCTCTAATCCCCATAACCTTTTTTTGGTGGGAGGTGTACTAGGGATTAAACTCAGGAGCCCTCAACCACTGAGCCACATCCCCAGCCCTATTTTGTATTTTATTTAAAGACAGGGTCTCACTGAGTTGCTTAGTGCCTCGCTTTTGCTGAGGCTGGCTTTGAACTCACGACCCTCCTGCCTCAGCCTCCCAAGCCGCGTGTGCCACCACACCTGGCTCCTTGTGACCTTTTAAGAACTGATTGTGAGCACACCTCCACACCTCTCCTAATGCAAATACATTCAGTTGGAAATGCAAATTTCCACAAATTCGTAGGAATATCTTAAAAATGTAACTGGTATTATATATAACAGGAGTTTTGTTCTGCAACTTACTTTTTACATAATAATATGCCATAGTGATTTTTCTGCTTTAGTACGTTTAAATGTATCTTATTCTTTCTAAGGTAATCATTGGTATATTTTGATTTAGGTATACCATTTTAGAAGTTTCTTCTTATATACTCCGTCTGTATTTTGCTCCTATTTCTCCTTTTATGCCTTTTTTAGAGTTATTGGAATATTTTTAAAATTTGCATTTTAACTTATTGTGATTTCGATTATAACTCTATGCATAATTTTTAGCAGTTGCTCTAGGGATTAAAAAATACATAACTGCATTCTCTTCTTAAAATCATTATTTCAGCAAGTTAGTTGAAATATAGAAAGCTTCCCACCTCCTAGCACCCCTTATCTTCTCTATTTTATACTATAGTTATCATATATTACTAGTACATATATGGAAGACCCCATCAGTGTTGTGATTTATGTTTCCAACCATCAAATATACTTTAAAGAACTCAAGAGAAGAATAAATGATGGTGCTTACCCAGTGTTTATCATTTTCAGCTGTCCTCATTGTGTTCAGTGTTCTGAGTCTTCCTGTATCATTTTTCTTTAGTTGGAAGGACTTCATTTTGCAATTTTCTTAGGGCAGATCAGCTGGCTCTGAAGTCTTGGTTTTCTTAGAAGAGGATGTCTTTATTTCACCTTTGTTCCTGAAGGATTTTTCTGCTGAACATAGACTTCTGGGTTGACAGGCTTTCACACTTTAAAAACGCTGTGTCAGTTTCTCAGCTCCAGAGTTTCTGATGAGAAATCTATGCACTTGAGTGGGGCCCCGTAGATATGTTCTGTTTTCTTCTGACTGCTTTCAAGATGGCTTTCGTTGTCTTTAGTCTGTAGCAGCTGGATTTCGATGTGCCTGGATATAGCTTGTGCTTTTTTCTTATTGCAAGGTCTCTCAGCTTCCTGAATCTGTAAGTTTATGTCTTTGGTGAAACTTGGGAAGTTTTAGCCACTATTTGTTTAAAATTAGATTTAGGCTTTTTGTTTGTTTGTTTTCCTCCATCAACTTTCTCATTTCTTCCTGAAAATATCTTCAAGTTCACTCCTTCCTCAGTCATTACCAGTGAGTTTTAAAATTTCAGCTACATTGTTCTAAGTTCTAGAGCCTTGGATATGTTTTGTCTCATAGGACAAAGATCTCCCTCCCCTTTCAAACTCACCTATGTTCTTTCAAAATCTTCTAAACTATTAGCATGCCTTTATTTTTCCATTGCCGTTTTAGAACAATTTAATCGATCTTCCTGAAAATCCTGGTGGGGCTTCAGTTGGGATTGCATTGAGTTTACAGACTGATGAGAAGGTCAGTTGACAGCTTTACAATGCTGAACTTTCTCCTCCAGATACACAAATACCTGCTTACATTCACCTTTTGTTCTGTATCTTTCAAAAAAGTATTTTATTTTTTCCTGTAAATATTTTGTACATTTTTTGTTAAGTTTATTCTAAATATTTTACATATGTTTACTGATGTTGTCTATTGGATGCCAGTTTTCAAAGACTATGTTCAAATCCTTTCCTATACTTACGGGTTTGCCTTTATTTTCCTGTAGCTCTATATGTCATTTTATTCCTATGTAAGAGGATGTCAAGATTGAAATTTTGATGAAAACAATAAGACACTATATGGATGGAAAATTCTAAAGGCAGATCATCATATGAAAATATCAAAGCAAATGTTTAAGAATCTGTTCAATGACTTTAAAAGCCTCTCACCCGGCTTAAGGACATAAAAACAGAACCAGGGTATGAAAAGCGACATAATCCATTTTGAAAAGGTTTCTGTGGAAAGAAATGGTCCCTTGCTGTTAATATCTGCCCCACCATGAACGTTGGGAAAGAGGAGCTGAACATTCCAGTTTTCTTTAATTTAAAAAATTATTACCTTCTCCTGAAGTCCCAGATTTTCAAACTTCCTATCATATCCCCACCCCCCCTCAAAGGACTTTAAAAAGAATTTCCAAGTAATCTATGTAAAGGACATTAAAGGACAACAGCTCCACTCCCAAAGTTTCATTTGGGGATCAGGAATGGAGAGAAGGTAAACTATTTTTTTTTCTTCTTCTTTTTCTTTGCAGATATGAACCCAGGGCCTTGTACATGTAGGCAAGTGCCCTACCACTAAACTGTACCCCCAGCCCATAGGCAAACATTTTGATGTTTTTGTCTTGAGTCCTAATTTGCTCACTACTGCATCAAGATAGTTGAATGCATGGAAATGTCAGTTTCTCCTTGTCAAAGTGTGATGGCATAGGTGCTTGAATCAAATCATTGACTTGATTTAGGTCAGCAGGGGCTTCTGACCAGATCATCAGGAAACCAACTTCCTGTACCGAGCTAGGAACTCTAGGAGCTGAAACACTTATGATCCTGTTGAGGCAGAAACAAAAAATGCAGAGTATTTGTCTTTCTTGAACCTTTGACAAATAAAGTCTATGGTTGGAAAGAAGGCTTATTGCCTGCCACAGGAGCATTAGGGAGATCTGTGAGAAACAGCACAGAGAGAGTCCAGCTTCCTTTCTTCCCCCTAAATAGCTTTTCCCTCAAGCTTCCTCATTGCCTGAGACAGCTTCTGAATATTAGAATCAAGAAATCCCACACACTCTGGAACTTTGAGGTTACATTAGAGCCTGCAGCCAAAGTATGAGAGTGAATGGAATGATTCCTGCATTCATTAAGGTTATGGATTAGTGAAGGAAGATGTGGAAAAGAAAAAAGGGAAAGAAACAGATGAGCTGCTAATGAATCAAACTTCTCAGTTAACTAGTCATTTGACTCTTATTTCCGTGGCATATCTGCTGATTTATCCAAGAATCCATCAGAAATTATCAGTTTGGTCCTTATTTCCTTATATTTGGTTGACTGTGGACAGACTAGGGAATTGAAGGCACTGGTGGGTGGGCAGAGGCCTAGAGAGAAATGAGTGAAAACATGGATCCACAGAAGTGATAGGTACATTTTAGAAAAGCATCCGGGATAGCTAACTGGCTTGAAAGTGTGTAGTTTCTCACTTTGATTCACAGGTTGTCAAATTTTCGGAAATATTTCTGTGCCACATAACTAAAAAAATCCTGCAGAAAGACTCAAGAAAAACTTAACGAAAAATATGAAAAGGATTGTTTCTTTTTGTTTTCATACTCCATTTTAGCTGAGGAGACATGAGAATTTTGCTCATGTGAACTCCAAAGCAAGCTAGTTGGGAAGAAACTAATTGTATTAGACATTTGTTATTGAGAGTCATGAGCCTAAATGTCAGGAGAACTTTGAATCCCAGAAGACCAAGGAGAATGAAGGAAAGAGGCAGACAAAACCAGAACAACTGCTTGTATTGATAATATGCCTTTTTAAATTTATGCACACCTGTTCATTCACTGCACTCAGTGTTAAACCTACCCCATAATGTCAGTGCCAAAATATGGTCCAGCCTGTGGGTCCCTGTTATACTTAGTCCATTTTGTTCTGGTATCACAGAATACTATAGACTGAGCAATTTATTAAGAACAGAAATTTAGGAGACCCAACATGGCGGCCGGCGAGGAAACAGCACTTTCAGTACCTCCACAGTAATGGGATCAGAGAGACCCATTAATACACCTACATGCTACCTGCTGAGAAACTTCTAGCAAAATTCTGCTGAAAGGAGACCTGCCGGGAATTAGTAAGTCTATTGGAAGTATCAGTTTGTCTCGGCCACAAGGTGCAGGGGCCCAGTCCCGCCGGCCACCGCCGAAAGGCCGCTGCTAGCCCGGCGGCGAACGTTCAAACAGCCGCTGCCTGCCCGGGCCCCTGCCGGCCCGGCTCTGTAAACCGCCCCAGGCGGTTCGGGGCTGCAAATGACCCCCCCTCCCCCCCTCGGGTGAACAGCTCCCGACCCCTGGCTCTGCAAACAGCCCCACCCACCCCGCACTGCGAACAGCCCCGCCCGCACGGCGAACGGGGTACCACCTTGGCAGAGAGCTGACGTCACGGGTGGAGGAGATAACTTCATTGAAACCAGCGCGACAGGTGTGTAATCCCCCTAGTCATCTCTCTCCACACAGCGGGAAACCTTAAGAGCCCCTCCCAGCTCTCCTGTGAGCTCCACAGCCAGACCGAAGGAATCAGGAGTGGCGCGGGACTCGTGGCGTGGAACTCCCGGCTACCGCTCCCACCAGTGCTGACAACTGAGGTCTCTGGCACCAGCTACCGGGGGCGTGGCTACTGGAGGGCAAGCAAATTCGCTGGGGGTTCTCACCCCCAAGCTCCACAAACTTAGGGTCTGAGGGAGGCAAACAGGGAGAGTGTGCCCAGGCGTTCATGAAAACAGGGCTCCCAGGAGCAGCAGACCTGGCGTGTAGCCAGTATTGTGGTGAGCGCCACAGGTGAGCACGGCCTGGCTTGAGGAAACACAAGAGAAGGCCCTAGGCACTAAGGATTGGAGACCCACCCAGTCTGGGACGAAGAGCTGCTGCACAGTGAATGGTTCCCACCTATTGAGAGGAGAAGTTTGGCCCAGTGGGCACAGCTCCACCTACTGGAAGAGAAGTTAATAGAACTCTATGACTGCATTTATTATTATTTTTTTTTCTTTTTCTTTCATTTTCATTTTTTTGTTGGTGTTGTTGTTCTTTAACTTTTTAATGTTTTTAATTTTTTTTAAATTTTTTTATTTTATTATTAGTATTATTTCTTTAAATTTTGATTTTCATTTTTTTTATTATCTTTATTATTTAAAAAAAATTCTTTTTCTTTCTTTATTTTCTATTTTTTTCTTTTGTCTTTTCATTTCTTTTCAATTTTCTTATTCCCCCTTCCTTGAATTCTACCTGCCTACTCTCATTCTCTTTAGTGACTTCTTCCCTTCCCTTCTAATATACTTCCTCCCAATCATCAAATAAATTTATAAGAATAAACAGTAACTCAGCAGTCAAATAGAACAAGAAGTAACATGAGCAGCATAAAAAAGCAAGGAAGAAACGGAGTACAAACAATGAAGGACAGCCTAAATATTCAGGAGGATCTAGAGTCATTAGAAAAATGGTCATATAAAGATCTCAAGGAATACCTTAGACAGATGGAATGGAACCTTAAAGAGGATACGAGACAGCAAATCCAAACAGTGAAAGAACACATTGAAAGTGAATTACATAAACAGATAAAAGAAGAAGTTAAGCATCTTTATCAAGAGATAGAGATTATAAAAAAAAAATCAAACAATAATTCTAGAAATGAAGGAAATGATAAACCAAATTAAAAACTCAATTGAGAGTATCACTAACAGAATGGAGCAAGTAGAAGCCAGAACGTCAGATAATGAAGACAAAATATATCATCTTGAAAAGAGTCTAGCCAACTCAGAAAGGCTGGTAAAAAAATCACGAGAAAAACATCCAAGAGATATGGGATAATATAAAAAAACCAAACTTATGAGTCATCGGGATAGAGGAAGGTACAGAGATTCAAACCAAGGGAATGAGTAACCTGCTGAATGAAATAATTACAGAAAACTTTCCAGAAATAAAAAAGGAAATGGATATACAAATTTTAGATGCATACAGGACACCGAGCACACAAAATCACAGTAGACCAACGCCAAGACACATTGTTATGAAGATATCCAATATACAGAACAAAGAGAAAATATTAAAAGCTACAAGAGAAAGGAGGCAGATTACATTCAGGGGTAAACCAATAAGGTTAACAACGGATTTTTTATCACAGACACTGAAAGCGAGAAGATCCTGGAACAACGTATTTCAAACATTGAAAGACAATGGATGCCAACCAAGAATTCTGTATCCAGCAAAATTAAGCTTCAGGTACGACAATGAAATAAAAATCTTTCATGATAAACAAAAGCTAAAAGAATTTGCAGCCAGAAAACCAGCATTGCAAAGCATCTTGAGCAAAACACTACACGAGGAAGAAATGAAAAACAATAACCAAAACCATCAGTGGGAAGTGCCTCTGTAAAGACAGAGGGCGGGGGAAAAGCTAATCATGGAGAAACAAACTAATTTAAAAAGAAAAAGAAGAAGAAGATAAATAATCTAACATGGCTGGAAGTACAAACCATATATCAATAGTAACTCTAAACGTTAATGGCTTAAACTCTCCAATAAAGCGACATAGGCTGGTAACATGGATTAAAAAAAACAAATCCAACAATATGCTGCCTCCAGGAGACACATCTGATTGGAAAAGACATACACAGGCTGAAGGTGAAAGGTTGGGAAAAAATATACCACGCACATGGTCCTTGTAAGCAAGCAGGGGTGGCCATCCTCATATCAAATAAAATCGACTTCAAGACTAAGTTAATCAAAAGGGATAAGGAAGGACATTATATACTGTTAAAAGGAACCATTCACCAGCAAGACATAACAATTATCAATATTTATGCACCAAATAATGGTGCTGCGACATTCATAAAACAAATTCTCCTCAAGTTCAAGAATCAAATAGACCACAACACAATAATTATGGGTGACTTCAACACACCTCTCTCACCATTGGACAGATCCTCCAAACAAAAGTTGAATAAAGAAACTATAGAACTCAATATCACAATCAATAACCTTGACTTAACTGACATATATAGAATATATCAACCATCATCAAGTGGATATACTTTTTTCTCAGAAGTACATGGATCCTTCTCAAAAATAGACCATATATTATGCCATAGGGCAACCCTCAGTAAATATAAAGGGGTGGAGATAATACCATGCATTTTATCTGATCATAATGGAATGAAACTGGAAATCAATGATAAAAGAAGGAAGGAAAAATCCTACATCACATGGAAAATGAACAATATGTTACTGAATGATCAATGGGTTACAGAAGACATAAAGGAGGAAATCAAAAAATTCTTAGAGATAAATGAAAATACAGACACAACATATCGGAATCTATGGGACACAATGAAAGCAGTTTTAAGAGGGAAATTCATCACCTGGAGGTCATTCGTCAAAAAAAGGAAAAACCAACAAATAAATGAGCTCACACTTCATCTCAAAGCCCTAGAAAAGGAAGAGCAAAACAACAGCAAATGTAGCAGAAGGCAAGAAATAATTAAAATCAGAGCGGAAATCAATGAAATTGAAACAGAGGAACTATTGAAAAAATTAACAAAACTAAAAGTTGGTTCTTCAAAAAAATAAATAAGATCGACAGACCCTTAGCCATGCTAACGAAGAGAAGAAGAGAGAGAACTCAAATTACTAACATACGGGATGTAAAAGGCAATATCACAACAGATGCTACAGAAATACAGAAGACAATTAGAAATTATTTTGAAAACCTATATTCCAATAAAATAGAAGATAGTGAAGACATCGATAAATTTCTTAAGTCATATGATTTGCCCAGACTGTGTCAGGAGGATACTCACAACTTAAACAGACCTATAACAATGGATGAAATAGAAGAAGCAATCAAAAGACTACCAACCAAGAAAAGCCCAGGACCAGATGGGTATACAGCGGAGTTTTACAAAACCTTTAAAGAAGAATTATTACCAATACTTTTCAAGTTATTTCAGGAAATATAAAAAGAGGGAGCTCTGCCAAATTCATTCTATGAGGCCAACATCACCCTGATTCCGAAACCAGACAAAGACACCTCAAAGAAAGAAAACTACAGACCAATATCTCTGATGAACCTAGATGCAAAAATCCTCAATAAAATTCTGGTGAATCGGATACAAAGGCACATCAAAAAAATTGTGCACCATGATCAGGTAGGATTCATACCCGGGATGCAAGGATGGTTCAATATACGGAAAAAAATAAATGTTATACACCACATCAATAGACTTAAAGATAAGAACCATATGATCATCTCGATAGACGCAGAAAAAGCATTCGACAAAGTACAGCATCCCTTTATGTTCAAAACATTAGAAAAACTAGGGATAACAGAAACTTACCTCGACATAGTAAAAGCTATATATGCTAAGCCTCAGGCTAGCATCATTCTGAATGGAGAAAAATTGAAGGCATTCCCTCTAAAATCTGGAACAAGACAGGGATGCCCTCTATCATGACTTCTATTCAATATAGTTCTCGAAACACTGGCCAGAGCAATTAGACAGACGAAAGAAATTAAAGGCATAAAAATTGGAAAAGAAGAACTTAAATTATCACTATTTGCAGAAGACATGATTCTATACCTAGAAGACCCAAAAGGGTCTACAAAAAAACTACTAGAACTAATAAATGAATTCAGCAAAGTGGCAGGATATAAAATCAACACGCATAAATCAAAGGCATTCCTGTATATCAGTGACAAAACTTCTGAAACAGAAATGAGGAAAAACACTCCATTCACAATATCCTCAAAAAAAACAAACACTTGGGAATCAACCTAACAAAAGAGGTGAAAGATCTATACAATGAAAACTACAGAACCCTAAAAAGAGAAGTAGAAGAAGATCTTAGAAGATGGAAAAATATACCCTGTTCATGGATAGGCAGAACTAACATCATCAAAATGGCGATACTACCAAAAGTTCTCTATAGGTTTAATGCAATGCCAATCAAAATCCCAACGGCATTTCTTGTAGAAATAGAGAAAGCAATCATGAAATTCATATGGAAAAATAAAAGACCCAGAATAGCAAAAGCAATTCTAAGCAGGAAGTGTGAATCAGGCGGTATAGCGATACCAGATTTCAAACTATATTACAGAGCAATAGTAACAAAAACAGCATAGTACTGGTACCAAAACAGGCGGGTGGACCAATGGTACAGAATAGAGGACACAGAGACTAATCCACAAAGCTACAACTATCTTATATTTGATAAAGGAGCTAAAAGCATGCAATGGAGGAAGGATAGCATCTTCAACAAATGGTGCTGGGAAAACTGGAAATTCATATGCAACAAAATGAAACTGAATCCCCTCCTCTTGCCATGCACAAAAGTTAACTCAAAGTGGATCAAGGAGCTAGATATCAAATCAGAGACTCTGCGTCTGATAGAAGAAAAAGTTGGCTCCGATCTACATATTGTGGGGTTGGGCTCCAAATTCCTTAATAGGACACCCATAGCACAAGAGCTAATAACAAGAATCAACAAATGGGACTTACTTAAACTGAAAAGTTTTTTCTCATCAAGAGAAACAATAAGAGAGGTAAATAGGGAGCCTACATCATGGGAACAAATTTTTACTTCTCACACTTCAGATAGAGCCCTAATATCCAGAGTATACAAAGAACTCAAAAAAATTAGACAATAAGATAACAAATAACCCAGTCAACAAATGGGCCAAGGACCTGAACAGGCACTTCTCAGAGGAGGACATACAATCAATCAACAAGTACATGAAAAAATGCTCACCATCTCTAGCAGTCAGAGAAATGCAAATCAAAACCACCCTAAGATACCATCTCACTCCAGTAAGATTGGCAGCCATTATGAAGTCAAACAACAACAAGTGCTGGAGAGGATGTGGCGAAAAGGGTACTCTTGTACATTGCTGGTGGGACTGCAAACTGGTACGGCCAATTTGGAAAGCAGTATGGAGATTTCTGGGAAAGCTGGGAATGGAACCACCATTTGACCCAGCTATTGCCCTTCTTGGACTATTCCCTGAAGACCTTAAAAGAGCGTACTACAGGGATACTGCCACATCGATGTTCATAGCAGCACAATTCACAATTGCTAGACTGTGGAACCAACCCAGATGCCCTTCAATAGATGAATGGATAAAAAAAATGTGGCATTTATACACCATGGAGCATTACGCAGCACTAAAAAATGACAAAATCATGGAATTTGCAGGGAAATGGATGGCACTAGAGCAGATTATGCTTAATGAAGCTAGCCAATCCCTAAAAAACAAATACCAAATGTCTTCTTTGATATAATGAGAGCAACTAAGAACAGAGCAGGGAGGAAGAGCAGGAAGAAAAGATTAACATTAAACAGAGACATGAGGTGGGAAGCAAAGGGAGAGAAAAGGGAAATTGCATGGTAATGGAGGGAGACCCTCATTGTTATACAAAATTACATATAAGAGGTTGTGAGGGGAATGGGAAAATAAACAAGGAGAGAAATGAATTACAGTAGATGGGGTAGAGAGAGAAGATGGGAGGGGAGGGGAGGGGGGATAGTTGAGGATAGGAAAGGTAGCAGAATACAACAGTTACTAATAGGGCATTATGTAAAAATGTGGATGTGTAACCGATGTGATTCTGCAATCTGTATTTGGGGTAAAATTGGGAGTTCATAACCAACTTGAATCTAATGCATGAAATATGATATGTCAAGAGCTTTGTAATGTTTTGAACAACCAATAAAAAAAAAGAACAGAAATTTATTTCTCATAGTTCTGGCTGGGAAGTCTAACATCAAGGTACTTGTAGGTTTCTTCTCTGGTTCCAGGATAGCACCTTGATTCTACAATGAGAGGCCCAGAGAGAAGTGCTGGGTCTTTGCATGACAGAAGTGGAAAGGGGCAAACCCACTCCTGCCAGAAATTCTTGTAGTGACATTAATCCATTCCTGAGGACCGAGCCCTCCATACCAAAACACTGACCCCACCTGCCAACACTGTTGTATTAGAGATTACTTTTCTAAAGAAAGAATTGGCGGGTGGGGGGGTCACATTCAGATCAGAGTAGTCATGTTCTGTTGAGCCTGTGTTGTACTCTCCCAAAACTATGACCTCTTTCAGGGTCATTATTCTGCACCCCCTTGGGAGTCTGATTTACCCTGGGGCAGGCTTGGTTAACTCAGGAATCCAAATATGATCTTGAGCAGGAAAGTGATGTGCAAGATCTTCTCTCCTGGGTTATACCAAGAAGGGAAAGTCAACAGCGACACAGAGATAAGCCTAACAACATTAAAATGACTATTTATCTATTTTATCATCTATCTATTGATCTATCATCTATCAATCATCATCTACCTATCTATTATCTATCAAGACAGAGCAGAGAAACCGATTTATTTGAAGGTTTGACTTACACAATTGTGGAGGCTGGCAAGTTCAGATCTACTGAAGAGTTCAGCAAGTTGGAGACCAAAGTAAGAGGAGGTGATGTTGTAGTTGAGTCTAAAGACAGCCTGATGTCCAAATTCCCTCTTTCTTGAGGTACTTGACTCTGTTCTCTCTTGGATGAGTCTCACCCACACTATGAAGATAATCTGCTTTACTTAGAATCTACTGACTTCAATGTTAATCTCATCTGAAAACTACTTTCACAGTAATATCTAGGCTTGTGTTTGATCAAATACCTGGGTACCATGACACACATAATTCGCCTAAAAACCATTGCTCATATATTTTGTATTTCTATAGGAGGGGTGGTATGATACCATCATGGCAGGACTCTAAAATGTTGTGTGCTTTTTTTTGGTTCTAAATAGTTATACAGGACAGTAGGATGCATTTTACACCCAAAAAACTTCTCATTCTTCTGTTTGTACATGATGTAGAATCACACCAGTCGTGTAGTCATATATGCACATGGGGTAATAATGCTCCATTCATTCTATTATCCTTTTTATCCCCAACACCCCTCCCCTCCCTTCATTCCCCTCTGCCATATCCAAAGTATCTCTATTCTTCCCTAGCCGCTCCCTTTATTGTGAATTAGCATCTGCATATCAGAGAAAACATTTGGCCTTTGGTTTGGGGGATTAGCTTATTTTGCTTAGCATGATATTCTCCAGCTCCAACCATTTTCTGGCAAATGCCATAATCTTATTCTTTATGGCTGAATAACATTCTATTGTGTCTATAAACCAGAGTTTCTTAATCCATTCATCTGTTGAAGGACACCTAAGTTGGTTCTATAGTTTAGCTATTGTGAGTTGAGCTGCTATAAACATTATGTGGCTGCTTCACTGTAATATGCTGATTTTAAGTCCTTTGGGTATAAACTAAGGAGTGGAATAGCTGGGTCAAATGGTGACTCCATTCCAAGTTTTCTGAGTAATCTCCATACTGTTTTCCATAGTGGTTGCACCAATTTGCCATCCCACCAGCAATGTATGAGAATACCCCTTTTCACCACATCCTTGCCAACATTTATTGTTGCTTGTATTTTTGATAATTTCCATTCTGACTGGAGTGAGATGAAATCTTAGAGTAGTTTTGATTTGCATTTCTCTAATTGCTAGAGATGTTGAACATTTTTTCATATATTTTTGACCATTCGTATTTCTTAGTTTGTTGTGTGCTGTTTTGATTGCAAAGAACACTCTCACTGGGCTGGAACTCACCCTGGAACCAAGGCAGTTCTCAGGCTTGATGAATCTGTTGCCCACTTTTACAGCTGCACTATACTCTACCTCAGGGTGGGAATGTCCCTTTGGTAGCAGGTGAGCAATAGAGCAGAGCCACAGGGAAAAGCAGATATGGAGTTCTCTTGTGCAATGGCTCCTGACCAGAGAAGTCTGTAACAAATACCTGAGAAGCTAAATGAATTTATTTAAATAAATAGTGAGGTGCTCAGGACTCTTTCAAAACTTCCTGAATCACAGCCATGCCTATTTCTTGATGATTCAAATCCCATTACAAGAAGATTATATTTGGACAAAAAAGACATTTTATTCAGGGACTGAAACGTTTATACTTTTAGTTATGTAAGACTGCCTTCAATTGTAGGTCTATAGGAAAGACAGAGGGGGTGCCATCAATCATTAAAAGTTTAGTCAAGCATGGTGGTGCATGCCTGTAATTCCAGCAGCTTAGGAGGCTGAGACAGGAGGATTGCAAAGCCAGCCTTAGCAAGAGCAAGGTGCTAAGAAACTCAGTGAGACCCTGTCTCTAAATAAAATACAAAAATAAGGTTGAGGATGTGGTTGAGTGGTTGAGTGCCCTTGAGTTCAATCCCTGGTATCCCCCCCAAATAATAATAATAATAATAATAATAATAATAATAATAATTTCAAAGAAAGAATTACATTGATGAATAAAACCAACATAAGAATGGAAGATAACAACAAAAAATTAATTTATTATGCAACCAGATTCAGATGTAAATAGTCCTTTTACTATGTATACCTAAATTCTACTTTCTTGGATAACTGTCAACATCAATAATATGGACTAGCTAAGCCTGAGTAATATGAGTGTTACAGACAGTAAGCCATATCATACTACGTGAATGTTATAGTTTCGGGGGTAACAAAAATCTCAGTGCATCAGTAAAAGGTTATTTGATTTTTATAGACTTATATAACTTCCCAGAAGTTGGTCAACTTAAGCTCCTAAATTGTTGCTGCTAAATAATGAATGAAGAGGAACTGACACTTCTAGAAGAGTCTGGAACTCTTTTTATGTGAGGGAAGCTAAGAATACCATCTCAAAAAAGGGAGGGGGGGGAAGGCATATACTACACAAGTATAATATACTATCCAGATATCCCAGTCTTCACTATTTCATGAAAAGCACTTGGTTTCACATATATTGGAGATGTAAGGGCCAGAGAATATAAGGGGAAAAGAAAAAGAGAAAAAAAAAATCTCGAAGGAAGAAATCAGGATTGTTAATTGTTTTGGTTGGAGATCAGTATCTTTCCTGCTTCCCTTCTCATCCAATAAGTGGGGGTTGTCTGTTGTTAGCTGGTATCTCCACCCTCAGATGGTGAAGGTAACCAGGATGGGAAGGCTGATCCTGGTGCAGGGTACTTAGAAGGAGGTGTGGCACTTGCCAGTCTGTGGAGAGAGACTGCATCTCAAGGGTCTCTTCTTGGGTCCGCTCATATGACTTGAGCACCCGTTCCTATCTCCCTATCTTGCCTGATGATGTCCCAGTTCCTGGTCTCTCCGTTAGTCTCCAAACTGTTGCACCCTTTCCCTCTCCTTTAATAGTTCCCAGTTAAGGGACCTCTCTCACTGGTCACACTGCACCCCAGTCCCACTGAGAGCTGTTTTGTGTTGGGCAGTTACTGTGCTGGGTATGGGCTGCTGGGGAGAGGGGGGAGTTGGAAACTGGGAACCTGGCCAGCTGGAGTTCCAATCTGGAAGCTGCCTCCACCAAAGATGGCAAGAAAGGTGACCCAAGATGGAGGCAGGCCGCTTCCAGCGCTAGGGTGTTGGGTCTGTTGGGGGGAGCCGGGCGATGGCATTGTGTGATGTGTTCAGAGATGAGCTCTGTGGGGTGCAGTGTTGCTGCTTTTGGCTGTCTTCAGAGCCTGTGGGTGCAGGTGCAGGCAGACTCCCAGGTGCAGGCAGACTACTGTGCATAAGGGACTATGGCAGTAGCTGCTGAGTTGCCAGATGGAGGTGACCAGGGAGCCCCACGTTGGTAGATGGGGGTCCACAGGGGATGGCAGCCAGAGTTCCAGCTGATTGTTCTGCATGGGAGCAGAGCAGTGCCTGGGTGTTCTGAGCCAATGCTGATGTGGTGATCCTGCTAAAGCAATTCCAAGTCCTGTGTGGGCTAGTAGTAGTCGGGAGTTGAGTGTCAGGAGTTGGGAGTCCTGCTCTAACGCTGAGGCCTGGAGCCCTGTTGCAGGCACAGTGCTGGTGATTTCCATGCAAGAGCAGCTGTGTAGGGGTACTCTATCACTCTCAGAGAAGCAGTATTCCCACTAGTTGAGACCCGGGTCACTGAGCAACACAGAATGCTGGTTCCCTCTGGCCCACCATCTTGGATCCTCCACCATGCAAAACAATTTTAAGCCCAACCTTTGCCCTGGCCTAGGCTTTATGCCTTCTATCTTGCTTGCTCATGGATCCCTTGCTCTGGAAGAAACCAGATGCCACACCACAAGAACACTTGAGCAGTTGTGTGTAGGAGTTTTTGTGGCAAGGAACTGGGGTGGTTCTGCTCACAGCAGCATCTACTTGACAGCCATGTACTGAGCCAGGTCCTTGTAAGCTGATTCTCCAGCCTGGTCAAGATCCTTACTGTGACCTCAGGATAGACAATGAACCAGGTAAGTCCCTCCCAAATTCCTGACCAATGGAATCTGTGAGACAATTTTTTAAACCCCTAAGTTTTGGGGTAATTTGTTATGCAGCAATAGAGAACCAAAACATACCTTAAAATCTTTGATTGCTAACTCTATTATTTGGGCTATCTTGAACTTTCTTTTTGTTGTCTGTGTGTGACAGTTTCCTGTTTCTTTGCATGTCTAGTAATTTTTAAATTCTATACTAGGTCTTGCAGATGAGCATATAAAGACTCTGGATTCCATTATCTTCCTCTAAAAATCTTTGTCTCAGCAGGAAGTTCAATTACTGGCTAGTCATCTTGAACTTGTGTAAATTTGTTTTTTACTTTGCTAGGGTAATTCATTAGAAAACCCAAAGTATTTCCCAACCACCTGTAAAGTGGCAGGACCCCAGCTGAAGAGCCTAACTTTCCTGCAGATATTGTTGAGGCTTCATTTTAGACTTCACATAAGGCAGATCTAGAGTAGGCCTCACTGCAGCATGGTCCTTATTCCTAAACTGTGGTATTTCTGTGCCGCAGTCTGGCTGGGCACAAATGCCGCAGTCTGGCTGGGCACACAATCACGAGCCACCACACAGCTTGTAGATTCAAACAGCAACTCTTTATTCCCGAACTCACACCAGCCGTCTACAATCACGTTCTGGGGAAATCCACGTTCTCTTCCCAAATCCTCCTTCTCTCCCAAATTCACCTCCACTGGGCTTCTATCTCCAAAATATACTGTCTGAATCCCGTGAGAACTCAAGGGGAACTCAGGCAGCAGGATACGCCCTATTCCCAGCAGGAATAATCTTAAACCTTAAACCTGGAACCTAAACTGGGAACGCCCTAAACAAGATTATCTTAAAACCGGGAACACCCTAATCTGCCTTGGTCCTTGAGCAAGGTTAAGTACATTCAATGTCACTGCAACATGGGGTATGCTGGCAAGGAAATTGTCATACTTACTTGGCTAATGGCTCCCAGCATCTCCCCCCTTCTGATTAATTAAACAACAAGCAATGTGGCTTAAGGACCGTGCCTGGTAGGTTGTCCAATTCAACATATGGTTCTTACCCGTCATCGGAAAACTGACCTTTAGGCGTCAGCCTCCTGTCTTAGGTTGATACCACTGCAATTGAATCATACCCGTCACTGACTACCGGTCCAGCATACAGCCATACTTGTGGATAGGTCTATGCACCAGTGGGGGGGTGAGGTTCTTTGCCTCACCTCTGTTGGCCCCCAAATTTGGCCTTGGTGCCAGTGGGGGAGTGAGGTTAATGTGGCATATGGACCGTGCCTGGTAGGTTGTCCAATTCAACATATGGTTCTTACCCGTCATCGGAAAACTGACCTTTAGGCGTCAGCCTCCTGTCTTAGGTTGATACCACTGCAATTGGATCATACCCGTCACTGACTACCGGTCCAGCATAAGCCATTGGCCCCCAAATTTTAGACCATCACTAGCAGAAGGGAGGAGGATACAGAAATGCCACGACACCAAGCCAATTGATGGCTCCTTGGGAAAAATTGCATCACTGGTGACACCATCAGCAAAGATATGCCAGCATTACCACAATTCGCTGCACCAAACGATAGTTACATAGTCCAGGCAAGTTCTGCAAGCAGTTCAAAGCAGAGGAATCTATCAATATGTCCATTTCCTCCCAAAATCCGTTTCCTCCCAAAGTAAGTTGACTCTTTGATTGAGCATTACTTGTTGAGTTCTTCACCGGCACTGGGATGGAGATAGGAATTCTGGCAATGATGCTAAAGAGACATTATCCTGAAAAGAATTATTAAATATAATGAAAAGGAAAGGTGAAAGTAAACAAACAGATCTGTTAACCTACTTTAAAAACAATCCTTAACAGCTTTTTACTTAATTTAAACTAGTAAACAAACAGATCTGTTAACCACCTTTAAAAACAATCCTTAACAGCTGTTTACCTAATTTTAATTAAACCATTTAAATCACGTGAATAAAAAAAAATAATAATTCGGATCCATTTTTTCATGAGCGCTCCTCATATAAGAAATATGGACATACGTACATACAGACATACAACACAAAACACAAGAGTGTACACAAACGTACAACACATAAGAAAATAGTAAAGGCCTTGTAGCTTTACCTAGGTGAAATCTCCATTGCAATGTTTAAAAACTCCACAGTCAAAAAATAAAACTGATCAGAAAAACATTAACCTAGGTTTGTATGAGCTCAAAAAATAAAAATAGAACCTTATGATGTGGAAAAATGCAATAATAAAATAGCTATTGAAAAAAGCATCCTGGTTAATCACTGTCGCAGATGTAAGAATGGCCAAGCTGGAGTTCTGGATATCAACTGTTATGGATTTGAGTCAAATCATCTTCTTTTCGATCTGTAGAAACTGTTTTAGTTAATCTCTCTGGAATCCAAATGGGCTGCTGTTCTCCCTGTGGAAAAACACAAACAGACCCCCGACTCCAGACAATCACTGGGTCAGGACCTTTCCATTGTCCTGTTAGAATATCTTTCCAAAGTACTTTAGGCTTATGTACATTTTTTGGATACATATGCCTTTCCGCAGCACTAAGTCCTGATGAATCCAAATTTAAAAAGTTTAGAGTAAAAAGCGTTATTTTAAGTTTATCTTTGGGGGATATATACCCCCTTCCAATTCCCTCTTTTTGCTTTAATAAGTATGTTTTAATAGTTTGATGAGCTCTTTCAACTATGTCTTGTCCCTGTGGATTGTATGGGATTCCTGTTATATGAGTAATACCAAATGATGAGCAAAATTGTTTAAAAGAGGTAGAGGTATAGCCAGGACCATTATCGGTTTTTAACTGTTTAGGAACGCCCACAGTGGCAAAATTTTGTAAGCAATGAGCTATAACATCTTTAGTTTTTTCTCCGGCATGAAGGGAGCCCATCAAAAATCCAGAAGAAGTATCGACTGTAACGTGTAAATATTTTAATTTTCCAAATTCTGGCAAGTGTGTGACGTCCATCTGCCAAATATGGTTAGGTATCAGTCCTCTAGGATTGACTCCAAGATTAACTTGTGGTAAAAATGTCACACAATTTTGACATTGTTTTATTATATGTCTGGCTTGTTCCTTAGTTATTTTAAAACGCTTTTGTAAAGTATTAGCATTAACATGAAACCTTTTATGAAAATTTGTAGCTTCTTCAAATGTAGAGAAAATATGTATGTCATGTGTAGTTTTATCTGCTAAATCATTGCCTAAACTGAGGGCTCCAGGCAATCCTGTATGTGCCCTAATATGTCCTATAAAGAATGGATCTTTTCTGTCCCAGATTAGACTTTGTATAGTGGAAAACAAAGAGAAAACAGTAGAAGAAAGGGAAATCCTACCAGCATCTTCAAGAGATACTATAGCATTAACTACATACTGACTATCAGAAAATAAATTAAATACAGAATCTTTAAACATCACAAAAGCTTGTAAAACTGCATTAAGCTCTACCTTTTGAGCTGATTGTTTGGGTACTAAAAATGTAAAAGTTTGATCAGGGGTAACTACTGCTGCTGTACCATTATTTGACCCATCAGTGAATATATTTGGAGCATTCATGATAGGTGTTTTTCTTGTCATTTTAGGAAAAACTACAGGATGCTTAGACCAAAAAGACAACAAAGGATTAGATGGTAAATGATTATCAAATGAAACATTAGATTTACACATGATTATTGCCCAAGTATTTAACTCATTAGCTAACTCATCAATTTGATCCATAGTATATGGAGTAATAATTTTATTGGGAGAAATTCCAAACACTCCCTTCGCTGCTTTTATTCCTTTGAGTATTAATTGTCCTACAGCCTCAGGATACCTAGTAAGAATAGTGTTAGGAGAATAAGGTAAATGTATCCACAATAATGGACCTTCTTGCCAAAATACTCCTGTAGGAATATTTTTTGTTGGTAGTACAATAAATAATAAAGGCAAACTTATATCAATTCTATCCAAGTGTATGTTTTCCATATATGTTTCAATAATTTTTAATGCCTTTCTTGCTTTAGGAGTTAACATGCGGGGTGAATTTGGATCTGATGGACCTTTTAGAATATCAAATAAAGGTCCCAACTCTCCTGTTGGTATACCTAGATAAGGCCTTATCCAATTTATGTCTCCCAATAACTTTTGAAAGTCGTTAAGTGATTTGAGTTGATCTACTCGTATTTGAATTTTTGGTGGACGGACCATGGTTGAGGATAATAGAACTCCTAAATAATTAATTGGAAAATTTAATTGTACTTTATCTATTGCTATCTCTAGATTATAATTTTTTAATAAGTTTGTAAGTGTGGCATAACATTCCAGCAATATGTTTTTATCTTTATGTGCCAATAATACATCATCCATATAGTGAAATATTTGTAGTTTAGGATTTTGATTTCTAAGTGGCTGGATTGCTTTGTTAACATATATTTGACACATAGTTGGACTGTTAGCCATCCCTTGAGGGAGTACTTTCCATTCATATCTCTGATCAGGACCTTCATGATTTAATGCAGGGATAGTAAATGCAAAACGTGGACTATCCTCGGGATGAATTGGAATTGAAAAAAAACAATCTTTAATATCTATAGCTAAAACATGCCAGGTTTTTGGCAAAGCAGACAATTGAGGAATCCCTGATTGAGCAGGTCCCATAATAACCATCTCATTATTAATGGCTCTTAAATCTTGCAATAATCTCCATTTACCAGATTTCTTTTTGATGACAAAAATGGGAGTATTATGGGGAGATATGGAAGGTTGTATATGTCCTTCCGTTAATTGTTGTTTGACCAGATCATGGGCTACTTGTATCTTTTCTTTAGTCAGGGGCCACTGAGGAACCCACACTGGTCTTTCTGATTTCCAAGTAATTTTGATTGTCTCAGTGGCCCTTTCTGAAAATCCAACCCATGTCTGTCTGTTCCTTGATCTATTTGTACTGGTGCTGCTATACCTTGCCCTTGTTTTCCTAATCTTTTTTCTTTCCTAAAGCCTTGTCTAGCTCTAGTAGTGGGCACATTAGGATTGATATTATTTGTTAACGTCAAACCTAATTGATCTAGGACATCTCGTCCCCATAAATTTATAGGAAGATGATCCAATACATATGGCTGTATAGTTCCTTCACATCCTTCAGGATCCTTCCAATCTAATATCATAGAACTTCTATGGGGATTAGTCGCCACTCCTAGGCCTCGAAGCGTTTGAGTGGCTTGTTGTAATGGCCAATGTTTTGGCCATTCTTGACGAGATATTATGCTAAGGTCAGCTCCTGTGTCCAGTAGCCCATTAAACTCATGACCTTGAATATTTAGTTTTAGCATTGGGCGAGAATCTAAATTTAAAGACAACATAGCCCAATCTACACCTGTGGAGCCTAATCCCCTGGAACCTCTTTCTACACTATGACTAGGAAATTTATTATGTAGGCTGGGTATTATTAACAACTGTGCTATTCTATCTCCAGGTGAAATTACTGATATACCTCTTGGAGAACTAGCTATAATTTTTATTTCACCTACATAATCGGGATCAATTACCCCAGGACTTATCATAAGTCCTTTTAATGTAGATGAACTACGTCCCAGTAATAAGCCTACTGTTCCTTGGGGAAGAGGTCCTTTTACTCCTGTGGGAATGATTTGAACTCCCATCTCTGGAGTTAATACTGCTCTGGCAGAGGCACGGATGTCCAACCCTGCGCTCCCTTGGGTTTGTCTGATGAGGGATTTAATGGACAATGTGTCCTGGGCACTACCCTGATGGTGTTGCTGGGATCCTCCACTGCCCCGTATATTTGTGGTTGTGGGCCCCGGAGCATTGGGCCCCCCTGTCCGTTTTTTGGCAATGGAGCCTGATGCCTTTCTCCACGATATCTTGGATAAATACCTGGTCTTTGTCCGTTTTTTGATAAGGGAGTACCTTCTATGGTGGTTTGAGAACGGCATTCATTAGCCCAATGTCTCCCTCTACGGCATCGTGGGCAAATACCCGGTATTCTATTCCTTTGATACCTACTTTTGTTAAACCCTCCTCTTATGGGGCAATTCCTTTTAAAATGTCCTGTTTGTTCACAATCATAGCATGTTTTTGGCCTGGCATCTAAAGCCTGTTGTACTGCAGCTGCCAAGACTTGCCCTTGTTCATTAATATCTCTACATAATTTAATATATGTGTTTAAATCTTCATGTCTCCATGGTCTAATAACCTCTCTGCAGCAACGATTTGCTTGGTCATAAGCCAGTTGTTTTATTAATGGCATTGCTTGTTCTGTATCCCCAAAAATTTTGGCAGCCGTTTGAATTAGCCTATCTACAAAGTCAGCGTAAGGTTCATTAGCTCTCTGTATTACCTTAGATAGCTGACCTTGTAAATCTCCATGTCCTTGTAAAGTCTTCCATGCCCTAACTGCGTCTGCAGCAATTTGTGCATATATAGCAGGATCATATTCAATTTGTTGCCGTTGACCCTCATAAGGTCCTTTTCCTAACAACATATCTAGATTTCTTTGAGGGTAACCGGCTGCTGCATTTCGCCTAGCTGTCTCCGCACAAAATTCCTCATTGGCAACCTTCCATAACAAATATTGTCCTCCATTTAGTACAGATTTACACATGCTAGCCCAATCTGCTGGCGTCATGTCCAAGTTAGTAATGGACTCGACCATGCTTACCGTGAAGGGAGCTTGGGGCCCGTAGGTTGTTACAGCCTCCTTTAACTGCTTCACTGTTTTAAAATCTAAAGCACGGTGAATTCGCTGCCCTCCTGCCTGTTCAAGTACAGGGCATGCTAATCTTTGAGGTCCTGTCTCAGGATCCCATTTATCAACTACGGGGTTTGAGGGCCACTCAGCTGTCTCCATCGGTGGGGCTGTTGGTTGAATTATGCCCTCTTGTGATAAAATGGAGTTAGTAACAGCCTCCTGTTGTGGCCTTTTTCCTAACAACCCCTTTTCCTTTAAATTTTCTTCCTCTGTCTGACTAGCTCGAGAGACCTTCTCTTTTGCTTGATCTAAAATGTCTTTCTCCATGGTCTGAACCTCTAACAATTTACTTAACATCTTTTCGGTTTGTTTTTTACTAATTTCTAATCTACTATAAAGATAACGCAACCCAATAAGATAGCACAAAACAAAGCCGAAACTGAATGAAACAAAAACGGAATAAAAAATCGTTGTATCAATTTTCTCTTCCTCAGGGCCGACAAACTTCAAACCTTTAGTCAACCATTTTTTCCAGTTTGCCTGAGAAATTTCTAGGGATAGGCAGCTTGAAACAAAAACAAGATAAATCAAAACAATAACACATTGTTTTTTGAGTTGGTCACCCATTCTTTCGCTCTTCCTCAGGGGCGAGCAATTTCACTTACCTCCAAGCTTCAGAAGTTCCCCGTACAAGCCACCAAATGCCGCAGTCTGGCTGGGCACAAATGCCGCAGTCTGGCTGGGCACACAATCACGAGCCACCACACAGCTTGTAGATTCAAACAGCAACTCTTTATTCCCGAACTCACACCAGCCGTCTACAATCACGTTCTGGGGAAATCCACGTTCTCTTCCCAAATCCTCCTTCTCTCCCAAATTCACCTCCACTGGGCTTCTATCTCCAAAATATACTGTCTGAATCCCGTGAGAACTCAAGGGGAACTCAGGCAGCAGGATACGCCCTATTCCCAGCAGGAATAATCTTAAACCTTAAACCTGGAACCTAAACTGGGAACGCCCTAAACAAGATTATCTTAAAACCGGGAACACCCTAATCTGCCTTGGTCCTTGAGCAAGGTTAAGTACATTCAATGTCACTGCAACATGGGGTATGCTGGCAAGGAAATTGTCATACTTACTTGGCTAATGGCTCCCAGCATTTCTGGTGTATCTGCAGATTGCCTGGGGCTATAGTGAAGTCTCTCCACTTTAGATAGGCTAGAACACCAGTGTCTCCTAACACTTCTTGACCTGTAGTGTCTCTACTCTGCTCTCAAACCATCTTCTAATCCTTATGTAGTCTCACCATGTGCACACCCACCCCTGCCAAGGATTCATGGGGAATTCCCACAGACTCTTCTAGAACCCCCTCCCTCAGCACAGTTCTCTCTCTCTTTTTTTTTTTTTGGTGGGAGGGATACCAGAGATTGAACTCAGGGGCACTCAACCACTGAGTCATATTCCCAGCCCTATTTTTTGTATTTTACTTAGAGACAGTGTCTTACTGAGTTGCTTAGTGCCTCTCTTTTGTTGAGGCTGGCTTTAAACTCGTGATCCTCCTGTTTTAGCCTCCCACACTGCTAGGATTACAGATGTGAGCCACAAAGCCCAGCCTCTCCACTTTGAAACCTTTTTTTGTTTTTGTTTTTTTAAAGATTCTGCTCACTTCGCCAACTTTAATTCTGAAATTCTGGTCTCCTCTTTCTGAGTACAGTGAGATTGTGCTCTCCTTGGACTGTGGCTTACTCCATCAGAATTGGGACACTGCCCAGGCAGAAAGATGGGGTAATCCTGAGGCTTGCCTTGTGAGTTTCTCCTCTTGCAAGGACTGCTATTTGTTGTCAAATGCCTGAAAAAAAATTGCTTATGTATTTTGTACATTTCAATAGAAGGGCTGGTGTGATGCTATCATGGCAGGACCCTAAAATGTCATATTTCCTTTTTGTGACCAGAACCCTCGTCACCATTATACCGGTCACTGAGAGGGAAATCATTATGGATGTAAGGATGGTTGAAAGAAACAGTTCAGTTTGGCAATGAAGTCTCTAAAGAAACTGGCTTGTGTTTTCTGATCTGAATGATTTGGCTCAAGTTCATTTCAAATATCTGTCATTCTCACAATTCCAAAGAAAATCAATTTTTCTTCATGCTTTAACATTTGCTTACACCACACACACACACACACACACACACACACACACACCACAGGAGGAGAGGGAGATAAAGAAAGAGAGAAGATAAAAGATTCAAAAATGCTAAAAGTCTGAAGAATTATGTGCAGATTGGGGGGCAAAGGGTGAGGAAACTAACGAGTACTAGAGAGAGAAAGAAAATGGAAAGAAGGCAACAATATTATCTGTAAAGAGTTATACAGACACTCCCATCTGGAATCCATTTGGGTAACTTTCAATTACCATCCATCCTGCATTATGCAGATGTGTATGAGGGGGAGGATTTCTTAAAATTCAAACCAACCCAAAATTTCTGCATTCTAAAGGGGAAGTAAAGCTTTATGTTACTCCCTTCTATATATGAAGAGTACAAAGTACTGAGAAATGTGTGAAGGGAAGGACAACTGACACAATTGTTTTTTTCTCTACTGGTAAAGGCTAGACCAGAACATAGTGACTTTTGTTGAAGAGAGCATACGTATGAGTCTTCAGTAGGATTTGAACTGATTGGGGGAGGCAGAGGAAGACTAAGTCATGCTACGACAAAGTGAGAAAAATTTGGCTTTAGAGGGTAGAAAGAATTTAAGGAGAGAGTGTCTGGAAATCAGAGAAGAGTGAGAAGTGAGGGAAACTTTGATGGAGTAGAAGGGTCCAGTAACATGGCTGAAGAGTAGCCAGTGGAAGAAGAGGGCTACAACTGTTGAGTGAAAGTTAAGAACAAGTTTATCTATTATTCCATTTAAAGCCATTTCCATCACATCAACAAACCTTCCTCATTAGCCCCAGACATTTACTAATGTGTTCATTGGAGAAGGAAAACACATAAAAGGATGTCTTAGGTTGGGGTCCCCAGAAAATCCTGAGGTGAGGATTTGCGTGTAAGCAACCATTGAAGGAAGAGACCCTAATAGAGACCTCCAAGAAGAGACCATAAATAGAGCAGGAAAAGCAAGACAGGGGAGAGGAGCAAGGATGATTCAGGCAAAAATTCTATAGAGGTTGGGCTTCAGGATTGTTCCACAAGGTTGCCCCTCAGAGTTGTTCCCACCTAAGGAGATGGAGTTGAGCTTTCATAATCCTGCCTCTGTTGCTCTTTGATTAGGGCTTCCTTTGGGAAGCAGATGGGGGAAGATATAAACCCAGATCCTTCTGGCTTTTTCTGATGTTAAAGGGCAGTCCTTAAAAAAAAAAAAATCATAGATGCTGACAACTGGAAATGCAAGTACACTTAGTCTAAGGGCACACACAGAAATTTGACAAAAAAAGAGATCCAAAGGGATTTGAGCAACAAAAAAACATGGTCCTTAACAGTCTACCCCTATGTCACTCGCATTCACTCTTGCCTCACGTTAAGTTCATTCAATCTCAACACAAATTTTTCAAGATGATGTTTCATCCCTGTGGAAAACTTGAACGAGGAGAGTTAGCTGGGAAATTTATGTGTTCACAATTGTAGTTGGTTCTGATGTTATAACTGATGTTTATCTGTAATTCATGCTACATTCCCTTTATTAGTAGATAACATTTCTGAAGGCCTAGGTAGCTTATCATGACTTTATTGGGCCACGGTTGATAATAATTTCCCAGTCTTAATTAAAGCTGGTTGTGGGAGCACCAAGTGCTCAGTGGATCTCCTGAGTTGCAGACATATTTCTCCTTGCCCCCATTATATAGCAGCAGCCAACATCCTCAAGAGGGTCAGTCAATTGTTCCTTCAAGTTTTCTAGCTCTTTCTTTGCCTGCTGGCCTACAGGTGTGTGAAGAACAAAATGACTAGGCAACAGCCCAGGTTTTAGGTTTTATTGGACTTTGTTGTATCTCCTGCTCAAAGATTCCCCACTCTGGGAACTGGGACCTCCAGACTTGCAGACACTATTGGGCACAGGAAAGAAACGTTTGTTCAGTGGATCCTTGGGAATGATGATAAGAGAAACCACTCCCACTTTGTTCTTGTATAAATATGTTCCACCTGCGGGGACACATCATCATCCATTTAAGGTTTAAGGTTTAAGGCACCCTGAAGGACAGCATATTATCTCTAAGGCACTGAGTTACAATGCCTTCAAAAAGCCACCCCAGTATTCTTTTGGATAGCAGCTTCTGGGTGACATGGCGTATGGTAAAACCAGTAGATCTCATAGTCATGAGCACTTTGTCACCACATTGTTGACAAAAAAAGTCTTCTTTGGAGCATCTGTGGGAGGGGGACTCCATATTGGTAAATCAGATCCTCTATGAGGGCTTGATTAATATTGTTGGTTTGGGCACTGTGAGCAGGAAAGAGAAACATCATACCAGAATGCGTGTCAGTCACCATCAGGATGAATTCCTAATGGAAATGGTCTAATGTGTTCAGTTTGCTGCCAAATGGCTGGCTGGTTTTCCCAAGAGAAATAAGAGAAGTCAGAAGACAGTGAAAAGGTATTTCCAAGGAGATAAAAGACAACAACTTCCAACCTAGCAGAATATAATTCCAGAATGAAGGGGCTTGAACCAAGCCTCAAAAAGATAGAAATTATATAGCACATGCTCTTTGTCTTTAGTAGAATTATTTCCAAATTCAACATCAAGAACAAGTAGAAGGTCCATATGCTCAGAAATTAGGGCATACATTTCTAATAGCTCATGTCAAAGTACAACTCATAATGGGAATTTTTAAATATTTGAAATTGAGTGATAATAAAAGTAGTACTTTTATCAAAACCTGAAGGTTGAAGCTTCTTACAGAGACATTTATTAGTTTTGAATGAATTATTCATAAAGAACAGCTGAAAAATCAATGAACTAAGCATCCACTTTAAGAAATTAGAAAAACAACAGAAAAATAAACTCAAAGAAAGTAGATGAAAGAAAAGAATAAATAAAAGAGATTTATGAAATAAGAAATGAGCATAATGAGGGGAACAAAAAAGCCAGACTGGCTCTCTGAGAAGGCTATTAAGACAATTAAATGACTGTCACTACCGATAAAGACAAAAGAGAAGATGCAAATAACCAATATTTGGGATGCAAACAAGCATGTCTACTGATCCTGCAGATAATAAAAGAATATTTTAATTAATTTATGCTAATAAAGTGAAAATTTTAGATGAAGTTTCTAAGCAAACCACAACCCACCAAAATTTATATAAGAAGAAATTTTTAAAGAATTAAATTTAAAAATAATTCTCTTTATATTTTTTTTCTTAGCATCAGGGATTGAACCTGGGATGCTCTACCAGTGAACTGTATACCCAGCCCTTTTTTGCTTTTATTTTTGAGGCAGGGTCTCACTGAATTGCCCAGGCTGCCCTGGAACTGCTTTAGCCTCCTAAGTAGCTCACCATACCATATGGTGTGTGCCTGGCTCACCATACTAGTTTTTACAGATAAAATCCCATAAAGGAAACATCAGGCATGCAAAATTTACCAAACCTTTATGAAAGAAATGATGCCAGTCTTACACAGACTGTTCAGGGAATAATCGGGAAACACTTTTCAACCTATTTCATGAGGCCAGCGTAGCTTTTATTTCAGAATTTGACAAGGTCATTACAAAGTAAAATTTGGGCTAACTCTCATAAACATAGATGTAAAATCCTTTTTAAAAATCAGGAAACTAAGTCCAGCAATATATTTAAAAATAATATATTACAAGCAAATTCAGTTTACACAAAGAAGTAAACCAGTATAATTCACTATAAAACATAATAAAGGAAAAACATTATCTCAATAGATGCAGAAAAGGACAAAAGCCATATCTCAATAGGTATAATAAAGGATACCTTGCAATCAAATACATTTATCTCTGCAGCAAAACATACGAGTATTCTCATGGAATAGGATAGAGACTATAAATAACCTTGCATCTGTTCATGTCAAGTGTTGCTGCCAAATGAGGAAAAAAAACCACACACTTCCTTTTTTGGTTTCACAGTAGTGGATAAGGGATTATCAGCTTGTATCAAAACATTTTACAAAGATAGCCAATTGCAGATTCATAGAAATATCCACTTGAAAATGAAACCACAATGTGAAATTCTTCATTTATAATGGAAAGAATGTACCTTGATCAGCTTACTATCTTGTTAGAGACAAATCAATGTGGGGAGCTAGTTATAATCATAAGGTTGTTTGGTGATCCTGGAATCAGATCTTAATAGCTAATATTGTTAAAGGTGATAACCACCTGTGTCTTTTGTGACAATAGGAATACCACTGTCCCCCAAGGAAACTGATCTCCATTGACCCACAGCCTGGACGTTGATGGTCCTGGCTGAGGGCACCTCTGAGACATGCCACCAACTCACATACTAATCTCAATATTAGTTCTGGTGAAGGCCAGAAGTGTAAATGAAGCAATAGGAAAGATTCATTTACACTTTTGATATCATAATGCAAATCTGGTCACAGCTCTTCTCTACCTAAAGTGAAGCCACACAGTGGCTGGAAGGCCACCACCTCCCTCACACACTGGGTTTCTTTCCATTTTAAAAAATAATCTTTAAAATTCTGTTTAATAGCTTAAAATATTTTATGGCCATTCTTAATTTTATTGCTATTGAGTTAATAGTAATCTAAGGGTAACTCTTCTTAGAAGACAACCAACATTGTCCCTTGGGTCTACACTGCTTGCCACTTCTTTTAACTTTTTCTGTTCATAATCTAAAAAACCAAATACTCCCTCCTTTTTCATTTTTCCCCTTTTATATTGCTTTAATGCTTTATTTGCTTTTAGGTGTTACTGATTTCAAAATTTATAGCAAAATCAATTACTTTTTTGAGAGCATTTGGAAATTCTTTTGTATTCTTTTCAATAAAACTGACTATACCAAAGTATTTTTTTATCTAATTACAACTTTTAGTATCTTAAGATGCTTCTTTGAACCTCTTTGACATAAAGAATGTTGGCTGCCAAAGTTCTAAGTTTAGGCAATGTGAAAAACTCTGTTGTCTTCCTGCCTAAATGAAAACTAGAAAACTAGATGTGGCAGGTCACTTTTAAGTCACAAATTCCCATTCAGTCTTCAGAGGAAGATACCACCCACCTCCTTTTCAATTGCTATTGAGAGGTGAGAAATCCAGAGCTAGACTTGCGGACTTGCTCCTTTGAACATGACTCACATTTTTCTGCTTGTTTATGTGCCAATTTATTTTTCCCTGGAGTTTAAAATGTTGAAGAAGTTATGTCTTGGTGTTTCTTTTGATGTTAACTTTTCTGGACACTTTGTTGATATGATTTTCAATCTGTGACCTTTTTTCTTTCTTGTTTTTTTTCAATTCTGTAGTTTATCCTTCTACTTTCCCCTCCCCAACTCCTTACCTCATCCTCAATTTCTGCTGCTTTTGTTTTTGTGGGTTTTGGGGTAAACTTGCTACATGTAGCAGGTGACAGCAGACAGAGGTGGGAGAGAGAGGGAGAGAATCAGAGAGTGAGAGGGAGAGAAATTTATTTTAAGGTGCTCACATGACTGTGGATTTGAAAGGCTGGAGACCATGAAAAAGTTACAGCCTGAGTCCAAAGGCAGTCTGCTGGCAGAGTTCCTCCTTGTTTAGGGAAGGTTTTATTAAGATCTTTGCCTGATCGGATGAGGTCCACACTTAACTATGGAGAGTAATCTGTTAACTGAAAATCCAACAATTTAAATGCTAACCTCATCCAAAAACTACCTGTTTGGCCAAATATTTGGGCACCATGGCCTGGCCAAGCCAAGCCAACACATAAAATTAACCACCACAAGTTAACCTGTTGTCCATTCCATGAGCTATCCATTCCCTGGTATCCATACACATCTCCTTAAGTCATGAACAGCAGGGTCATATTTCCACCTAACATGATAAAACT
The DNA here is from genome assembly GCF_021218885.2 of Marmota monax. NCBI lineage: Eukaryota > Metazoa > Chordata > Mammalia > Rodentia > Sciuridae > Marmota > Marmota monax. The sequence goes on along the minus strand of NW_026694099.1, from coordinate 1,834,766 downwards.
GTCCTGTGTGGAGCCCAAACATAATGACCCTTTCCCCAGAAGAAGAGGCAGAGTCCTTGGGTGATGTTCTCTCTTCTCCATGGTACCCTCCAACTCATATACCATGATGTATAATTAGCAGTACCTCAAACTATGAGACACAGCCCCCAAACTATGAGACACAGGAAGAAAATGAAGTCAACTCATTTGTCCCTTTTCTACCAGCTTTCACCAAATGCATCCTGTAAAGGATATTATAAGAAGATGTTTTCTTTCTTTCATCTCTGGCACAGGTTTGGGCTTCAGGAGAAACAAAAAAAGAAGAAATGGGGGAAAGCATGGAAAACAGGAAGAGAGTGGTGGAGTGGTTCAGGAGGTTCAGGAACCATGTGCAACCTTCAAAAAGAGACAGAGAGAAACTGGTGCCATCCAAACAGCAGGCACAGCCTTCCTGCTTCTTCTTTACCCCTCCTTCAGAACACCAACTTCCTTTCTTCCCTCCCTTGTTCCCCATGGTGGGCAGGAGGGCTCTCTTTCCACCATTGAAAGTATTCAGCTGTGGGTATCATCAGGTACCAGTGAGCTCCCCTGGCTTCACCTTCCTCTGAGGGAAGAAAAGGATGAAAGTGGGGGAGGTGGCATTTTTGCTGATACCTCTGTCTTTTGAAGCTGTCCCTCTGTCTCCTACCTGCTGTCTTCAGTAGCAGTGAGTGACTAGGAAAAGGCGGGGCCCAGCCGTGGGGTAAGGCAGTGTCAGGAGGCGAGAAACGTTTTTATTTGCCCTTCTTTTTCAGGGACATCCCAGCAGCTTTTCCCTTCTCCCTCTCCACATCCTGTTTGCTGATTCATCAAAGCTTCAGCTTCAGGAGGTGGGCTTCTGTGTCATGAGGGTGGACTTATTTTTTTCCCAGGAAGAGATATGAGGTAATGGGACAAGAGAGCTCATAAGTGCCATTAGGGTAAGAGCGATGACCTGTTCATTCCTTTAAGTACACCCAGAGCCTAGCACCGTAGTTAGTGCTCAGTCAGCTACTGATTGCAGGGTGACCTCTACGGCCCATGAGAAAAAAAATTTTCTGGGAAGGAGCAGAGAAGGGTGGGACCTGAGGACTATAGTACCTGAGGAAAATTCCTGTGAAGATGAGATAGAATGAGATGCATATTCTGTGTGTTGTGATGTCTGACAGAGAGATATAGAGGCATATTTACATGAGGGGTCTCCAGGTGTCTATCATGCTATCAGTAAAAGTTATTTGGGACATTTATAAATTTTAAAAATTTATGTTTATAGTACTGAACTAATATATTTTGTTTATAATAAAATTTAAACAAAACATAAATTTTTAAAAGATGCAATAAAAATAAATATAAAGAAGTTATAGTTTTTCCTGCATCCTAATGGATGATTTTAAGTCTCCCCTGAGTTTGGTTAGTTCTTTCTACTCTAAAAGAAAGTTTACAAAGCTTCAGATTAGAAGGAAAATAAGTCCAGTATGAAATATAATGGAAGGCTAAGATGCTTCTATAAATCTAACCTACACTCCAAGTAATGAAGAGAATTTCTTGCTCACCTCTCTTCCCAAATGCATTTTTGTAATGATTGTACTAAAACATGCAGCTAATTGTGTATTTACTTCTATTTCTACTACAAGATTATAGATTCTTTAAGGGATGGACATTCTTATTTTTCTCTCATGTGTGATCATCTTGTTCATTATATATCTTTAGGAGTAGTTAGAAACTTTTTTTTTTCCTGACAAGGTGTATTCTTAACTTTTGCTACATAGCAAACCATATCAACCTTGTTGGCTTCAAATAGCAAACATTTATTATCTCACAATTCTATATGTTGGCTGGATTGGTGACTCTGATCTGAATTGATGTGGCTGGGCTAGGCCTAGGATGTCTCACAAATGACCTGTCAAATGACGGCAGACACGATTGAACCTCCTGAGATTAGCCAAGCCCAGCCCAGACTAGAACCACTCGTCTATGCTGCAAATTCCAAGAAATAATACATATTTGTTGTTTTAAGCAACCAAGTTTCAGGATTGCCTGTTAAATGGCATTAGCTAACAGGTAAACAAATGCATTGTCAACCTAGGGATGGAGTCACATACAGACCTTTGAAATGACTAAAGCCTTGATTTATAAATGTCACTGGATTCTCTCCAGAGAGCTTTTGCCCTTCATATTTATCATAATTTTTCTCATTACTTTTATTGTTATCTATTTTTTTAATGTATCAAAGTTTATATATTTATGAGATCAAATCTTTCCTTTAAGGAATCCGTCTTTGCGTATTTGTTTAATAGGCTTTACCATCCTGAGATTTGATAAACATTCACTTAAAATTTAATTTGAGTATTTTTCTGGTTTTGATTTTCATGCATGAGGGTTGTCATATCTGCTGAATAAATGGATTCTGTCATCATTTTAAAGTGACATTTCTCTTTCTTATAGTTGTCCTTATTTTGAATTTTACTTCATCTGATATTAATATTATAATACCAGCTTTCTTATTTATGCTTAGCTTTTTAAAACATATCTTCCATTTTAAACCTGCCTGTGCTTTCATATTTAAATTCTTTTTTGAACAGTACATAGTTGGGTCTTGATCATCTCTAGGTTTTGTGCTACTGGAGATTAAACCGACCTCAGGCATGCTAGGCAAGGGCTCTACCATGGAGCTACAACTCAGCTCTTTTGAGATAGGTCTCACTATGTTGCCCAGGCTGGCCTCAAACTTGCAATTCTCCTGCCTCAACCTCCCAAGTAGTTGAGATTACAGGCTTCCATCTCTTGATTTGTAATGAGAGTGTTCAATTCATGTACATTTACTGTATATAGATACAGTTTGTTTCAAGCTATTTGATTTCTATTTGTTCTCTCTCGATTTTCCTCTGACCCTGCTTTCTTTTGCATTAGTAATATTTTTTACCAAAATATTACTTTATTAATAAAATCTATCATATTTTTCCTTGTAATGAAAAGTTTCTGTCTTTTGAAACTCATTTGCAATTAAATTTTAACTAATACATCTATATAACAGTTTTCCCAAAGAGTTGGACCATGGAAATATATCACTACCTTTGTAGAAATATGCACCAAACAAACAACCCTGAAACTAACACACCTAATCCTTGTAAAATCAACTAATTATTTCTCACCAAAAACAGCTTCACACACTTCAAAGTACAAAATATACTTTTCTATTAGAACCTGATTTTGGGGATAGATAGTAACTCTAAAAGCAATAGAATGCAGTATTTTACTACTTTGGGGGACAATACAAATTTCTGTTAGATAAGTCATATTTCAGAGCATGTGAGCTTTGATCTTTTGACAAAACATTTAAGCATAGACCTCAAGCCTACTAAGACTACTGATTTTTGTAAATTAACTTTTTTTGATGGAAAGTGGCAAAAAACCTTTTAATAAAAATGATGATTTTATGTTCATTTCTTAAATTATTAATACTTATTTAAGAACACTAAATAAATTTTCTTTACATCAGTCAGTCATAGTGGCACACACCTATAATCTCAGCTCCTTGGGAGGTTGAGGCAGGAGGATCACAAGTTCAGGGCCAACTTGGGCAACATAGTGAGACCTATCTCAAAATAAAAAATAAAGGCAGGAATATAGCTCAGTGGTAAAGTTCCCCTGGGTTCAACCCCTAGTACCTAGAAAATGTTTCTCTTTAAGTATTGTTAAGACTATTTTTGGTTCTGTCTTTGGTATTATGTTTTTAGTGATCACTGTAAGGATTACCAAAAGCACTGTTAGCTTACTACTGTCTATAATATTGTCTAATATTATAACACTTCTCCTGCAATATAAGAACATTTCAACTGGATAATTCTTTTGAACTAATACTCCTATCATGTATGTAATTGTCATCATATATTTTACTTGTATATGAACTATAAACACAACAGTACATTGCTATTTTGCTTTAAGTAGTCAACTATTTTAATAAAGAATTGAATAAAAGTAAGAAAAAGTAGTCTTTATATTGATAAATATAATCTACATGTATCTATAGTTTTCCGTACTCTTCATTTATTTCTGGATCTCAAAGTTTCCTTCTCATTATCATTTGCCTTCAGCCAAAATTTCCTTTGGTATTTTCTTTTTTCTGGGTACCGGGAATTGAATTCAGGGGTACTCAGCCACTGAAACACAACCCCAGCCTGATTTTTTTTTTTGTATTTTATTTAGAGACAGGGTCTTACTGAGTTGCTTAGCACCTTGCTTTTGCTGAGGCTGGCTTTGAACTTATGATCCTCCTGCCTCAGCCTCCTGAACCATTGGGATTATAGGTATGCACCATTGAGCCTCGTTCCTTTGATATTTCTTGTACTACAAATTTGCTAGTGATGAATTTACTCAGCTTTTAATTATATGAAATGTCTTCATTATAAAATTAACTTTAAAAGATATTTTGCTGAGCATGGAACTCCCAGTAAATGCTTCTGTTATTTTTCTCTTCAGCACTCTAAAAAGGTTCTTCGATGGTCTTATGTTGTGAAGTCACTGTCATTCTTATCATTCATTGCTCTTCTGTCTGCAATGTGCCTGCTTCTTCTGGATGCTTTTAAAACCTTTGGTTTTCAGAATCATGATCTACCTAAGTGTTATTTTCTTTGTAATTTTTCTGCTTGGGGTTCAGTGAGATTCTTGTATTTAAAAAAAATTCTTGCTATAGTTGTAGATGGACAGCATGCCTTTATTTTAATTATTTTAATGTGGTGCTAAGGATTGAACCCAGTGCCTCACACGCAGTAGGCAAGTACTCTGCCACTGAGCTCTAGCCCCAGCCTCCCCAGATTCTTGGATTTTTAAGTAAATGTTTTAAATCAAATCTGGAAAGATTTTGTCCATGATTTCTTTAAATATACTTTCTGCCCCATTCTTTCTTCTTCTGGAACCCTAGTTAGAGATTCCTTGGAGCTATCCAACAGGTCATTGAGACTTTGTTCAATTTTTCCCCCCAATCTTTTTCTTTGTGTACTTCAGTTGGGATGGTTTCTACTGATCTGTCTTCAAGGTCATTGATATCTTCCTTTACATATTTAAATCTGTTAATTCCTTCTGATAGACTTCTTAAAAATTCATTATTATAGAGGTGAAAGCTTCACTGGGGCAGTCTCCATGTATCATGGAGAGATATATGCTGCTGCCTTTGATTGGTCTTGGTCCTCACAGCTCCAAAAGTAAACAGGATCTTGGTAAGCTCTATAAGTTGAAGTCCAAAGCTCAGCAGATTACAAACCAATTTGGCCCCTCAACACTAATCAACCTCTTCAATTTCTCATCCATAAAACAGGAACCAGCCAGCACCCTTCTACAAAGCTCCATGGCCAATAGCACTACAGTGGTAAAAATTTCAGGCACCCCTGGGACAGGAGGTAGTCTTATTCCTGAAAACAATCAGATATTGACCAAGAAGAAATTACAGGACTTAATAAGAGAAGTGGATCCAATGAGCAGTTGGATGAAGATGTGGAGGAGATGCTGCTGCAGGTTGCTGATGATTGCAATTGAGAGTGTGAAGATAGCAGCCTGACAGATTGCTTGGCATTGTAAATCCAGCATACTGGATGCAAAAGATGTCCAACTACATACAGAATGCTGGTGGAATATGCGGATCCTAGGATTTGGCTCTGAAGAAATACAACCCTACAAATAAAGCTTGCACCACAGAAGCTCACAAACAGAGAATGGCATTGATCCAGAAAACAACCAAGAAATAACACACTGAAAGGTCAGGGAATGGACAACAATGTATTTAAAGGTACTTTGAGATTTCAGCCATCTCATCCTTAGAATTTTTAAAAAGTGCTTCAGAGAAAAGCATGTATGTTTACTTTTTATTAACAGTGCAGGAATATCTATAAAGAATGAGAGGATCTGCTAAAAGAATAACATCCCCTCCCCCAAGTCTTCCATTCCTTTTTCCCTGCCATATCAAAGAGGAGCAGTGTGCCTTCCAGAGAAGAATTTATTTGTAGTTTATTATATGAGTGATTAAATACAGGACCAAGCATTACAGTCTTGTTGAGTGAGACAGTATTAACAGGATTTGTAGAGAGTTTTGTTTCCTCTTCCCTTCCCTCTTATCCTGTACTTTGTAATATCGGTGTTTATATGAATATGAATTTTGCTTTCTCAGTTCTAAATGTTAGAAATTTTGTTCAGAGTTCCATGTTTTTCACCATTATATTGCTCTTTCACTATAAATTCTTTAGCATATTTTTGATAGGTATTTAAAGATTCCCGTCTGTTACTCAAATGTCTGGATTGTCTGTGTCTCTCTAATTACCATATTTTCTTTTTACTATGGGTCACATTTTCCTACTTCTTCACATATCTGGTAATTTTTCTATTGTATATCCTGTTGCTTTTTTGGATCTGGAATTGTCCATCAAAGGCTCAGTAATTGAAGTTTGGTCCCCAATGCAGCAATGGTCAGAGATGGGGTTTTGGGGAAGTTATTGGACTGTTATTGGACTGTGAGGGCTCTGACCTCATCAGTAAATTAATCCATTGATAGCTGAATGGACTACTGGGAAGTGATGGAAACAGTAGGTGGTGGAGCATGGTTGGAGGAAGCAGGTCACTGAGAGTGCTGGGAGTGCATCCTAGAAGGTAATTTCTTGTCCCTGGTCTCTCTCTCTCTCTCTCTCTCTCTCTCTCTCTCTCTCTCTCTCTCTCTCTCTCTCTCTCTCTCTCATGTGCTTTCCATCCTGGTTATCACAGAGCTAAGCAACTGTCCTATTCTATGCCATGATCTTCTGCTGTACCTTAGGCCCAAAGCAATGGAGCCAACCATGGGTGGAAACCTCTGAAACCATGAGCCAAAATAAATCTTTCCTCCTTTAAGATGTTTATGTGGTCGTGTCAGGTTATTTTGGTCACAGCAAGAAAAAGCTAAATAACACATTTGAATTATAGATAGCATTGTAGGAGATGGTGGATTCTGCCTCTTTGAAGTGAAGACAAAGAATTGGGCTTGTTCCAGTAGCAGTTAAATCACTGGAAGATCACTTTGTTCTTCTGGAGACTTGGTTTTTAAGCTTTATTAGAATGGGTTTATTTCAGTCTCACCCTTTGTTCTTAAGTGAAGTCCTTAATCCTTACATAATCCTTATTCCCAGGACCTGGCTCTTCTGGGGAAGTCAAAGGAAAGCCCCTCTCCTAGATGCTGACATGTGTTTAAATTTCTCCCCCTACCTTGCCCTCCCACCTTCTACTTACTGCATTTGATTCCTGACCTTTCACACACATTTACAGAGATGGCTAAGGGTTGGGAGGAAGTTTTATACAGAGATTTCTGCTTCATAGTTTCCTTCTTTCTACAACTTCCATCTTTAATTTCTAGCATCTCTGGAAATCCATAAAATTCCACCTCCGATTTAGCTTAATAAAACAGTTGCTTTATGCTCAAAAACTTTTTTCTCTTTGTAACACAGAGGTGGGGACTCTTTCCAAAGGAAACACCAAATAAATGTGGATATCACCCAGAAAGATATCCCTAAAGGATTGAGTACCCTTTAATTTCTGCTTCATTTTTGGCTTCTCCACAAGGTCTTCAAAAAGTTGTATTATTATATCTACAGTTTATAATTGCAATAATCAGAAGGGTTAATTTGGCATAAGATAGTCTACATTCACTGAAGACCAAATCTTGATTTTGTTTTTTATATGAAAATTTAACCCAGTATAAATTTATTCAGTTGTGTTTTGTAAGATAAAGCTCCAACTTTGCTTTCTCATAATTAGTCAACTATACCATATGAATTTTTGAGTACTTCACCCATTTAACACTTTTTAAAATGTGATCTTTTATAAGATCTCTCTCTCTCTCTCTCTCTCTCTCTCTCTCTCACACACACACACACACACTTCTGGGCTTTTATACTGTTCTATTACCCTCCTTGACTAGTATTTTGCACAATTATACCATACAAGTCTCATGCCTTTCTTTGGTTCTTTTGAAAATATACCCAATTCTATTTTTAAATTTGTATTTTCCTTAAAATCATCCATTATACAAATATTTAAAAATGTATTAGCACAGAAATTGTCACAATATTCTCTTTAAACTAAAACAAATAAACCACTTACCTTTTGTATCTCTGTGTGATGAGATAATGTGTTGTGGTGCTCATTGGTTACCTATGAAGGCTCAACCTATGAAGGCTCATGAAATTTTTTTTAACTTACATTCCAGAGGTCTCATCCCCTCTTTTCTTGCCCTTAACTTGTATAACCAGAAGTGAGGCCCTGGGCTGAGGCTGTAGCTCAGTGGCAGAGTGCTTGCCTAGCACATGAGAGACACTGGATTCCATCCCTAGCACTGTATAAATATAAACAAATGAAATAAAGGCATTCTGTCCATCTAAAACTATTTAAAAAAAAAGAATTGAGGCCCCACCCCAGAAGCAGAAGACAAAAATAACAAACATTTCAAAAATTTCGGTCCATGTATAAGGAAGAAAAAAATCAACACACTTCTAAAGTGAGTTTTTCTGGTAACTATTTTCTGGTAACTATTTAATGTTTTATAAGTTCCTGAACAAGAAGAGAAAGGAAGAACTGTTGGTTAAAAATGATTGATGAATGCCAAGTTGTTGCCTGTGGTCTTCCTCATTGCCTACCAAGGAGATCCACACCCACACCCACTAACTCCTATGAGGAGGGAAGATGTGGAGGGTGCGTTGAGAGAGATCAAAAGAGTAAAGGCTCATCTCTGCCTCATGTATTTCCCTCGGCCTGATGGGTGAACTCTCAGAATTCTCCTTAGGACTGGTCTTTTTCCCTTGGCTTCCCACATGATAAGCAGACAGTCTGCAAGAAACATTTGTATTTATCTGGCAATGGTGATGGACAAGGAAGACATTTAAACAGAAAAGTGGAAGAGCTACCCTCAGGAAACTCATGATTAGGCCAAGAGCAGAGTAAGAGGAACATTCAGAGCCTCCTGGGTGTCAGTGAGCCCAAGACAAGAGGAATTTTTGAAGAGAAGATAGAGTATAAACATTGGATTTCCCACAGAATGTTAGCTATGGCCCTCAATGTAATTTCACTTTCCTCTGAAATAATAGTTATTTCATCCTACATCTTGATTATGAAAATACTGTAAATTATTTTCATAAGCCTTTGAGTGCTATAGGAAATTGGGACAATTGTTAACATCTACACAGAATATAACAGTTACAACCAACTATACTTGTCCTCATATTATTGTTGAAGATCTTCCAGATTCATGTAGTCCAGCTCATCTTCCCTCTGGCACAAAGGAGACTACAGTACAACATCTCCAAGCCACAACCTTTTGTGAAACAATATAGCCACTTGGAGAATATGATATGGTCAGTCTACCACTGAATAATCCTGGATGATTGGTGAAAAGAATTGATAACTGATAGACTCTGGCCTCCAGATCTGCTGCTCTGTATAAAAGGTCCAGCGCGTAGTCTGCCGATCTGAAGACACTGGGATCCATGGAAAAGTATGGGACTCAGAAGACAGCTTTTGCCTCAGTTGGTCTCCTCTGAATTCTAGCATAAGAAATGGCCACTAGGCTGGAAAGGTTCTCATGGAGTCTCTTCTTGAGGTTGTACCTTCTCCTACTTCACAAAGACAACTGAAGCTATAAAGCCCACCAACTGATGACCCTTTGGTCCCAAGTGATGTCAACTCTACTGGTTACTGGCACAGCTCAGGTCAAAACGAGAAGGGCCAATTGAACCTCATGGGTCAGTGAGGGCAGTGTTGGCCCATTTGGAAGTTTCTAGACTGATCTGAGGGAAAATAGGTGGTCAAGTAAGTTGTGTTTGAGTTGGGAGAGTTCCCTTTGACATATGGAGTAGAGGAAGAACAGCTGAGTCCAGCTTATCTGTAGTGTTTCTCAGGACTCTAAAGGCATAAATCTTGTTAGGGTTGGGGAGAGAAAATGAAAATGGAGCTTTTGATTCTCCTTTTCTCCCCATTTGCTTGTCCCTAGACCTAAGAACTGAATTGTTCTTTCAAGTATTCTGGACCCAGGGGCTGCTTCCCGTGCTTCCATATCCTGAAGTTGTCAAGGAAGTGCCTGACCTTCAAAGTGAGGAAGAAAAACATAAGACTATGTTTAATGATATGAAATCAAATAAATCAAGCCAGCCAACAGAAACACATAAAAATCTGAAATATGAATTTCTCCTTTAAGAAAAGAAACTAAGTTTCTCAGAGAAATGCTTGCTGACCAGATTCGTTAAGCTCAACATTTACACATTTCTTTCTTGCCCTGTATTTCCCCTAAGCTCCTATATCCACAGAGAAAATACAAACTCCCAGTACCCGCAGCACTGGCTAGCTTTTCTTTTTCTTCTGACATTTACAATAAAGATACTTATGTTTGATTTAGTTTTAAGACTTGTGAAGAATGTTGATATAATAACATAAGTTCTAAAACAATGGCTATTGTGGAAATTAATGAATATTCAAAATTGTGTGAATTGATGTAAATGATTCAGCAGAAAAGCTTTCCACATTTCTTTGTACGGATGCATTGTGCAAAAGACTATAAAAAGCTCAGTGTGATGTCTTGTTGTTCAAGAGGGATGATTTCACTCTCCTTATTGTAGCAGAGCTGTGCTAGTCTTTGTGTTTTTAAATAAAGTGCTAACAGTTTTTCCTCCCAAAATCTAAACGTAAGATAAGGCTTGCCGCAGTCTGGCTGGGCACAATCAGGAGCCACTTGTCAAAAGAAACTAACTTTATTTTTAGAACCACACACGACAAACAAAATAGTCTCTCAGGAAAAACCCTCAGAGCCTCAACTGCCACCACCGGCTTTCCACAAGCCTCTCTCTCCCACACAAGCTTCTCTCCCCCTCCCACAATCCTCCTGCTCTTGAGGCCGATTGGCTGGGTCATGTGGGCGGAGCCAAAAAAGTCCCCCAATGAGCAGCTCCGTGGTCTGAAAGGGCAGGGAAACAGCCCAATGAGCATCACCGCAGAGGAGCCAATCAGCTAGATGTTGCTGGGGCCGAGGAGCCAATCAGCTAGATGTTGCTGGGGCCTCTGTGAGCCAATCATCAGCCAGCAGCTGGAAGTTTGCTGGCAGCTGGAAGTTTGCTGGGGCCCCTTTGGCTGTGGCTCTCAACATCTCCCCCTCTCTGTTTAAATAACAAGCATGTGGCTTAGGGACCGTGCCTGTTAGGCAGTCCAATTCAACATATGGTCCTTACCCGTCATCGGATGAACTGACCTCTAGGCGTCAGCCTCCTGTCTTAGGTTGGTACCACTGCAATTGGATCATACCCGTCACTGACTACCGGTCCAGCATACAGCCATACTTGTGGATAGGCCTTTGCACCTGTGGGGGGGTGAGGTTCTTTGCCTCACCTCTGTTGGCCCCCAAATTTTAGACCATCACTAGTAGAGGAGGATGCAAAATGCCATGACATTAAGCCAATTGAGGGCTCCTTTGAAAAATTGTACCACCGGTGACATCATCAGCAAAAATACCCCAACACTACCACAAGTCACTGCACCAACAGATAGTTCACAATGCATACAGGTGAGCTCACAATGTGTCCAGGCAAGTTCTGCAAGCAGTTCAGTGATGGCTATTGTAGAAGCTGTAGATTGGTTTTATCTTTGACTTCACCAGCACTGGGATGAAGATAGGAATTCTGGCAATAATGGCTAAAGAAAAAATTATGTAACATTACAGAAGGCACTAAAAGAAAACAATTTTCTTAACAATTTACATTGTCTTCACCGGCACTGGGATGAAGATAGGAATTCTGGCAATAATGGCTAAAGAAAAAATTATGTAACATTACAGAAGGCACTAAAAGAAAACAATTTTCTTAACAATTTACATTGTCTTTAAGAGAATTATTAAATATAATGAAAAGGAAAGGTGAAAGTAAACAAACAGATCTGTTAACCTTCTTTTTTGTTTACATATTAAAACAATCCTCAACAGTTGTTTACCCAATTTAAATTAAACCATATAAATCACGTGAAAAAAAAATATTTGGATCCATTTTATCATGAGCGCTCATCATATATGATATATGGACATACGTACATTCAAACATATAACACAAAACACAAGTGTGCACACATAATATAATACATACAACACATAACATTATAGTAAAGGCCTTATAACTTTTTACAGGTGAAATCTCCATTGCAATGTTTAAAAACTCTATAGTCAAAAAATAGAACTGATCAGCAAAACATTAACCTAGGTCTGTATGAGCTCAAAAAACAAAATAGAACTTCATGATATGGCAAAGGGCAATAATAAAATAGATATTGAAAAAAGCATCCTGGTTCTGTTGCAGATGTAAGAATAGCCAAACTGGAGTTTTGGATATCAGTTGTTATGGATTTGAGCCAAATCATCTTCTTTTTGGTCTGTAGAAATCGCTTTAGTTAATCTTTCTGGAATCCAAATCGGCTGCTGTTCTCCCTGTGGAAACACATAAACAGACCCCCGACTCCAGACAATCACTGGGTCAGGACCTTGGTTAATCTCTCTGGAATCCAAATCGGCTGCTGTTCTCCCTGTGGAAACACACAAACAGACCCCCGACTCCAGACAATTACTGGGTCAGGACCTTTCCATTGTCCTGTTAGAATATCCTTCCAAAGTACCTTGGGCTTATGTACATTTTTTGGACACATATGCCTTTCTGCAGCACTAAGTCCTGATGAATCCAAATTTAAAAAGTTTAGAGTAAAAAGGGTTATTTTAAGTTTATCTTTGGGGAATATATACCCCTTCCCAATTCCTTCTTTTTGCTTTAATAAGTACATTTTAATAGTTTGATGAGCTCTTTCAACTATGCCTTGTCCCTGTGGATTGTATGGGATTCCTGTTATATGAGTAATGCCAAATGTTGAGCAAAATTGTTTAAAAGAGGTAGAAGTATAACCAGGGGCATTATCTGTTTTTAACTGTTTTGGAACACCCACAGTGGCAAAATTTTGTAAGCAATGAGCTATAACATCTTTAGTTTTTTCTCCGGCATGAAGGGAGCCCATCAAAAATCCAGAAGAAGTATCAACTGTAACATGCAAATATTTTAATTTTCCAAATTCTGGCAAGTGTGTGACGTCCATCTGCCAAATATGGTTAGGTATCAATCCTCTAGGATTGACTCCAAGATTAACTTGTGGTAAAAAGGTCACACAATTTTGACATTGTTTTATTATTTGTCTAGCTTGTTCCTTAGTTATTTTAAAACGCTTTTGTAAAGTATTAGCATTGACATGGAACTTTTTATGAAAATTTATAGCTTCTTCTAGTGTAGAGAAAATATGTATGTCATGTGTAGTTTTATCTGCTAAATCATTGCCCAAACTAAGGGCTCCAGGCAATCCTGTATGTGCCCTGATATGTCCTATAAAGAATGGATCTTTTCTGTCCCAGATTAGACTTTGTATAGTGGAAAGCAAAGAGAAAACAGTAGAAGAAGGGGAAATCCTACCAGCATCTTCAAGAGATACTATAGCATTAACTACATACTGACTATCAGAAAATAAATTAAACACAGAATCTTTAAACATCACAAAAGCTTGTAAAACTGCATTAAGCTCTACCTTTTGAGCTGATTTTTTGGGTACTAAAAATGTAAAAGTTTGATCAGGGGTAACGACTGCTGCTGTACCATTATTTGACCCATCAGTGAATATATTTGGAGCATTCATGATAGGTGTTTTTCTTGTCATTTTTGGAAAAATTACAGGATGCAATGACCAAAAAGACAATAAAGGATTAGATGGTAAGTGGTTATCAAATGAAACATTAGATTTGCACATGATTATTGCCCAAGTATTTAACTCATTAGCTAACTCATCAATTTGATTCATAGTATATGGAGTAATAATTTTATTGGGAGAAATTCCAAACACTCCCTTTGCTGCTTTTATTCCTTTGAGTATTAATTGTCCTACAGCCTCAGGATACCTAGTAAGAATAGTGTTAGGAGAATAAGATAAATGTATCCATAATAATGGACCTTCTTGCCAAAATACTCCTGTAGGAATATTTTTTGTTGGTAGTACAATAAATAATAAAGGCAAACTTATATCAATTCTATCCAAATGCATATTTTCCATATATGTTTCAATGATTTTTAATGCCTTTCTTGCTTCAGGCGTTAACATTCGGGGTGAATTTGGATCTGATGGACCTTTTAGGATATCAAATAAAGGTCCCAACTCTCCTGTTGGTATACCTAAATAAGGCCTTATCCAATTTATGTCTCCTAATAACTTTTGAAAGTCATTAAGTGATTTGAGTTGATCTACTCGTATTTGAATTTTTGGTGGACGGACCATGGTTGAGGATAATAGAACTCCTAAATAATTAATTGGAAAATTTAATTGTACTTTATCTATTGCTATCTCTAGATTATAATTTTTTAATAAGTTTGTAAGTGTGGCATAACATTCTAGCAATGTGTTTTTATCTTTGTGTGCTAATAATACATCATCCATATAGTGAAATATTTGTAGTTCAGGATTTTGATTTCTAAGTGGCTGAATTACTTTGTTAACATAAATTTGACACATAGTTGGGCTGTTAGCCATCCCTTGAGGGAGTACTTTCCATTCATATCTCTGATCAGGACCTTCATGATTCAGTGCAGGGATAGTAAATGCAAAACGTGGACTATCCTCAGGATGAATTGGAATTGAAAAAAAAAACAATCTTTAATATCTATAACTAAAACATACCAGGTTTTTGGCAAAGCAGACAACTGAGGAATCCCTGATTGAGCAGGTCCCATAATAACCATCTCATTATTAATGGCTCTTAAATCTTGCAATAATCTCCATTTACCAGATTTCTTTTTGATGACAAAAATGGGAGTATTATGGGGAGATACAGAAGGTTGTATATGTCTTCTGCTAATTGTTGTTTGACCAGGTCATGGGCTGCTTGTATCTTTTCTTTAGTCAGGGGCCACTGAGGAACCCATACTGGTCTTTCTGATTTCCAAGTAATTTTTATTGTCTCAGTGGCCCTTTCTGAAAATCCAACCCATGTCTTTCTGTTCCTTGATCTATTTGTATTGGTGCTGCTATACCTTGTTCTTGTTTTTCTAATCTTTTTCCTTTCCTAAAACCTTGTCTAGTCATAATAGTGGGTGCATTTTGGTTGATGTTATTTGTTAATGTCAAACCTAATTGATCTAGGACATCTCGTCCCCATAAATTTACGGGAAGATGATCCAATACATATGGCTGTATAGTTCCTTCACATCCTTCAGGATCCTTCCAATCTAATACCATTGCACTTCTATGGGGATTAGTCGCCACTCCTAGGCCTCGAAGCGTTTGAGTGGCTTGTTGTAATGGCCAATGTTTTGGCCATTCTTGACGAGAGATGATGCTAAGGTCTGCACCTGTATCCAGTAGCCCATTAAATTCATGTCCTTGAATATTTAGTTTTAGCATGGGGCAAGAATCTAAATTTAAAGAAAGCATAGCCCAATCTACACCTGTGGAGCCTAATCCCTTGGAACCTCTTTCTACAGTACGACTGCCAGCAAAGGCTGTTTGGAAATTGTGCCTTCACAATGGAAATGAAGCGGACTGGTCAGTGTCACCAACTCTGCCATCACGTTTCCGTCAGGTTCTCTGTGGTGGGCTCCATGTCAAGACTGCACAATAGCCATGGTTCCTTGGAGAAGGTCAGCCTGTCTCTAAACAGAGTTTGACCAAAGTGAATCACAGTGAGTCCATAACCTCTGCTAGGGATTTGCTCAGGGGTGACCCTACAGTCCAATGATGGCTAATGAGATATGAGGGAAATAGTAGGAGGCTCCTAGAGAAGATTTTCTCCCCAAAAGCTTGGTGTCAGAGACATCATGTAATTAACATTTATTGGACTTTGGGACATTAAAGTGATCACAATGTGATCTCTACTTAAGGGATGCTCAATGGAGGAAAAAAAACAGATACAGTGTAATTTGATTTACAACATGTGTGAAGTATTCAAGAAGAATGCATGCACAAAACAACTATTCATGAGCCAAAGTTGGGATTTCTCAGAAGAGATGATGATTGTTGGCTCTTGGAACATGTATTTAAGAAATCTTTTCCTAGCCCAAGATCAGACATTTTCTCTTATGTTTTCTTCTAGAATTACATAGTCTTAGGTTTTACATTTAGGCCTATGATTCATTTTGAGTTAATATTTGTATTAAGTATAAATCTAAATTCTTTCTTTTCTTTTTCTCTCTGAAAGATATCCAATATTTCCAAGGCCATTTTTTTACCTGATTTCCAAGACCATTCTTTGAAAAGTCAATTTTTTGCCTTTGTGTATTGCTGTTATAACTGTCAAAAATCAGTCTCTCTCCCTCCATGTATACATGGAGATGATGGTCATAATATAGATATGGTCATCAGTTTCTTTCTGGACTGTCTTTTCTGTACCAGTGGGATCTATTTGTCTGTCTTTATACCAATACCACTGTATTAATTACTATAGCTTTTTAATTACTATAGTTTTATGTAAGTTTTAAAATCAATTATTAGTCCTCTAACTTTGTTCTTTTATAATGCTGTTTTGGCTATTATAGCTCCTTGGTGCCATGTAGATTTAAAGTCAGCTTGACAGTTTCTACAAAAAAAGGCAATTGAGACTTTTTTTTTTATTAGATTGCATTGAATTGGTAAATCACTTTGTAGAAAAATAACATTTTAAGAATGTTGAATCTTCCAACCCATGAGCATGGTATCTTTCCATTTATTTAGATCTTCTTTATTTTATCTCAGCAAAGTTTTAGAGTTTTTGGTGTGTAGGTCTCATACAAATTTTATTAATATGTATAGGTATTATAGGAATTTTTCAGATTTATCCCTAAATGTTTCATATTTCACATTGTGTGCTACTTTAAATGTCTTTTTTTTTTTCAATTTATGAGCCAGGCATGGTGGTGCACACCAGTAATCACATCTGCCTAGGAGGCTGAGGCAGGAAGATCACAAATTCAAGGCCTGCTTGGGTAACTTAGAGAGATCTTGTCTCAAAATAAAATTAAAAAGGCTAGCGTTGTAGTTCAGTGATAATACATCCCTGGATTCAATCCCTAGTACCACAGACTTTAATTAATTGATTGATTAAATTAAAAATTGAAAATCCAATTCCTCATTTTTCATTGCTAGCATATAGAAGTGTAGTTGATTTTTGTGTATCAATCTTATATCTTACAATCTTAGTAAACTGACTTAATGCTTCCAGTAGATTTCATTGGATTTTATATTTCTTACCTTATTACACTGCTTACAGCCTTAAGTATAATGTTAAATAGAAGTAGTAAGAGGAGATATCTTTGCCCTGTCTGAAATAGTAAAGACCTTTGCTTTGGAAAGTTACTTTGATTGGTTGTAGAATTCTAAGCTGATACTCAACAGTTAAAGATGCTGCCCCACTGCCTTTTAATTGCATTGTTGGCAAGAAATGTGGAGTCATGTTTGTTGTTCTGTATACAACATGTCCTTATTTCTTAGTTTCTCTTAAGAAGTTCTCTTTTTCTGATTTTTTAAAAATTTGACTATTATGTGCTTTAAGTTTTTTTTTTTCACATTCCATGTATTTGGAGTTTATTGAGCTACTTGGATATGAGGTTTATAGTTTTCCAAAAATTTGAAAATCTTTTGACCATTTCTTTAAGTAAGTTTTTCCTGTTCATCCCTCCACCTTTTCTTTTGGAAAACTTCAATTATGTGTGGATTATGTTACTTGAAGTTGCCCCACAGCTCACTCATGATTTGTCCATTTTTTAAAATAATTTTTTCCTACTGGGCATAGTGGAACATGCTTGAACCCCAGCTACTTGAGAGACTAAGGCAGAAAGATTGTAAGTTCAATGTCAGCCTTGGAAACTTAATAAGTCCCTGTCTCACATCAAACATTTTTTTAAAGGTCCAAGATGTAGCTCAGTGGTGAAGCAACCCTGGGTTTAGTCCCCACTACTAGAAAAAAAATCATTTCTTTTTTCTGTGTTTATTTGAATAATTTCTATTGTTATATCTTCAGATTTATTAATTTTTTGTCTTTTTCAGTGTTTACTCTGTTGTCAATCCCATTCAATGTATTTTTTATCTCAAGCATTGTAGTTTTTAGTTCTAATGGTTTAATTTGTATTTTTAAATAAGAGAGATCTTTTACAGGTCTATGAAGTTCTCTTTCTGCAGCTCTCTCCTTTCCAATTCTGTCTTGCAAATTCTAGCAGCCCTAATTTCCTCAGACTCTTAGGTCTGTCTCCACAACTCAGAGAGATCTCAATCAGTACAGTGTAATTAATAAATAAGTATGATCATTAGATTGATGTCTGACCCTTATTTAATAAGCAGACTGTAAGGACATCATCATTTTTTTGCTCATCATTTTGTCTTCAGAGCCTTTCACAGTATCTGGCTCTCAATAAATATACAGTAAATGAAAGAATTAATATTAAACTCAAATACAGCCCATTGAAATATTAAGTTCCTAACCACTTCATGAACATTGGTACTTTTTTCCCCCATCTATTTCTCCTCTTTTTCTCTTTCAGATTTATTGAGATTAAAGTGAAAGGCTCTGGAATGTATGTATCAAGATGGATAAATCTCACATGTTGAATGAAGACAATACATTGCCCCAAAACATGTTCAATGTGATACCATATTTAAGTTTAAACATGCAGGAAACATAATATATATATTTGAGGGATACATGTATTTAATATGTATATGAAGATGTGCATAGGAATAATCTGCACCAAATCTGGGATAACGGTTTCTTCTTTAGAGGAACAGAGGGAAGAGACTGGGAAGAAAGAGTAGAGGAAATCAACTCTATGTGTAAAGTTTTATTCTTTAAACTGGAATGCATGGCTCCTGGATGTTCATTATGTTTTTTCTATATTTTATGTTTGAATTATTTCATAATGTAAAGAATGCTATTTGCAGATATGAAAGAATTTATAAATTGTACATGCTGATACAGACAAGCTGTGATCTAATAAAACAAAGAATCAGAACAAGAAAGGAGAAGAAATTGACCAACAAACAACTGTACATGTACAAAAATGAAAACTATATGTAAGTATTTGTGTTCAGAAGTGATGAAAGTGTGAGGAGAAGGCAGGAGAGTAATAGGATTTCAAGCACTTTCCTTCCCATATTGAATATATTGTTAACAAATTGTTTTGCAGTGACTATGAATTATTTATATAATCAGAAAAAATAAAGCTATTTTCATTGCAGAAATAATAACAACCAAAAAAAAAAAAAGCATGTGAAACTCTCTGTAATCATAACCCCCAGAGAGACTCAAGACTAATGGCTTAGCTTGGCAAATATTCTTTTAACTTTTTCCTCCTAAACATTTCTGGTATTACACATATGTTACCAAAACACAGTATTTCAATGTGTAGTTCTATATATGTTCTAAATACAAGTCCTTTCTCAGATAATAGAATTATAAACATTTTTCCCATTCTGTGGCTTGCCTTTACACTCTTAATAGGGTCTTAATTTTTATGAAATCCTATTTATCAATACTTTCATTCAGAGTTGTACTTTTGGTGTCTTTTCTAGGAATGCTTGACTGCAAGATAATTCTATTTTATCTTCAATAAGCTTTATTTATTTCACCTTCCACATTTAATCTATGATTCATTTGGAATTGAATTTTGAATATACAGCCATGTGCTGCATAGCAATTCTTCAGTTCAACAACAGATAGCACACACTGCAGTGGTCCCAGAAGATTATATTGCCTAGTAATGTGGCCATCCTAGTTGGAGTAAGTACATTCTATAATGGTCACCAGCAATGAATAGCCTAATATTGAATTTCTCAAATGTATCCCTGTCCTTAAGCAATGCATGACTGCAGCTTGAAATGGGTGCAAAGGTTCATATGAATATCCAGTTGATCTAGGGACATTTATTGGAAGGACCAGTCTTCCTCCACATGCTGTGAACCTTTTGTTATAAATCAGGTGATAATACATGTATGAGACTCTTTCCAGATTCTTCATTTCTACAGGTATATTTTTCCATAGTTGCAGTAACACTGGTTTTAACTATTGTAGCTTTGTAAAAATGTCTTGATTTCTGTAACTCCCTTAACTCTGTTGTTCTTTGCTGTCCTTGCAATTTACAATTCTATGTAAAAATTTGAATATATTTTTCATTTTCCACAAAAAAGATAAGCACACTGGTCAAAGCTGGGTCAATTTGAAGGGTACTTAGATTATGACCCAAAATATAAAATAAATATCCAAGACTGCTTATTAATATAAATAAATGATTGAATAAATACATAAATGGGGGCGAATAGACAAATTTCCCATGTAGAAGCATTTAAAATAATTTATGCAGACAATATGGGATAGGTCTCTCTCATTGTTAAGTGTGGGCTGTGCATAGTGACTTCTTTTCAAACAGCACAGTATGGAAATGGGGAAACTAGTAACTTCACTGCTAAAAAAAATGTTAATAGCATGTACCTTGTTATGAAATAATGAGAATGGGACTTTCCCCCTGTAGTCTTCCACACAAACCCCTATAACCTCAGTCTGAAATGTCAACCAAATCCTAGCTGAGGACATTTCACAAAATACCTGACAAGTATTCATGAAAACTACCAAGACCATCAGAAACAAGGAGAGTCTGAGAAATTGTTGTGGCCAAGGGGAGTCTGAGGAGAAGTTATAACTAAAGATAATGTGGCATCCTGGGTGGGATCCTGGAACAGAAAAAGGATATTAGATTAAAGCTTAAGAAATCTGATTAAGCAAACTATGGACTTCAGTTAAGAAAAATGTATTAATATTGGTTGATTGTAACAAAGCTACCACTCAAAAAAGGAAGAAGTGGAGTGACCAGTCTAGATTTGAAAAGATGGGTTGTACATGGGAATCAACTGCAATGTGTAAAACTTGATGAATCCTAAACTGAAAACAAAACAAAACAGAAAACATGGCTACAAAATGACATTGGCGGGGTGGAGGGGGGAGTCATTGGAGAATATGGCATATAAACTATTTAGCAGACCCTTGCAACTCAAAGTATAGTCTGCAGACCAGTAGAATCACCATCATCTAGGAACTTGTTAGAACGTAGAATCTTAGCCCCTTTCTCAGGTATGATGAATCCTAACTTGTGTTTGGCAAGATTCCCAGGTGACTTGATGTACAGTGAAATCTGACAAGCACTGTTTCCAATGGTTTTATACAACTCTCGTTAACCATCCTAAGTATGAAACAGATACTATGGTTGTGTTCAAATACCTCAATTCTTAGGAGAAGTAAGTTGAAGTATTTAGAGGCAAGTAACTCTGTAACTTTGATATCTCCAAGTTACATTCAAACAGCTCAGAAAACAAATGTGTGTGAGATGAAGTAAAGTTGGCAGGATGTTAACAATTAAAGTGAAGGGTGTACAAATGTTTTATACACTAATTTTTCATCTTTTATGTAGCACTTAAATTTCTATAATATCCCCTCCCCGCTTTTGTGAAGCTAGGAATCAAACCCAGGGCTTTGTGTATATGGAGCAGTAGGCAAGTACTCTGCTACTGAGCTATATCTTGAGCTAATTTTTGCAATTTCAGATGTAGAATATTTTTAATGGAATGGCCTTAAATTTTAAAAATTTGTTTGGAAGAAAATTGACATCTGGACAACTTTGAGTTTTCTCATCAATGGACATGGTATACCATTCCACCTATTCAGAGTTTCCTCTTTGTCTTTCTGTAACATTGAACAGCTTTCTTCATATAGATTTTAGACAATTCTTTTTAACTTACAGTTACTCTTAGATATTTTACTATTTTGTTGTTGCAGTTGTGAGTAGATTCTTCCGTCATATTCCTAACTGACTGTTGCTGGTATATAGGAAGCTATTTTATTTCACAAGATTCACTTTGTAATTTTTTACTATAAAGAATATTTTATTTTTCTAATATTTTTTGTTCATATTCATGGATTTTTAAGAAGATGATAACATTTGAAAAAATGAAAAGTGTATCTCTTCTAATATATTGGAGGTTTTGTTTTCTTTTAAACTTGCCTTATTAACTTGATTTTTCAGCACACAATTACGTAGCAGTGATGGTGAGTAACACTGTCTTCTTCCTGACTTTAATGGAATCACCTCTGGTATTGCACTGTAAATTCAAAATTGCTTTGGGTTTTGTGATATTCTTCCTATAATAACACACTAACAGTTTTCTTTTTTAAAAGTTTTCTTAGTTGTTATTAGACCTTTATTTTATTTATTTATATGTGATGTTGAGAATCAAACCCAGTGCCTCACACATACCTGGAAAGTACGCTACCACTGAGCCACAACCAAAGCCCCTAGTAGTTTTTATTTAATTATAAATGCCTATTAAATTGCATTAAGTTCCTTTTGGCATCTTTGGAAATTATTTCAGCTTTTTCTCATAATTTTTGAATATAATAAATTTCCTTGTAATAAACTATATTTTCATTTCAGAAATAAAACTCCTTGATCATAGGTTTCAACATACTGTTGAATCAGGTCTTACTGACATTTTAATTTTTTCCAGCTATATTCAAAACAAAAAAAACAGTCTATGATATTCTTTTTATTTGCTTCCTTTATCAGGTCTCATTATCAAAGTCTTAATATAAATGATGACATTTCTCACTATGGGTTGCTCAATACATAGAATTGATTCTGGCTGCTGTGGTGTTTCATACCTAGTGATATGTTCATCACTTGCCTACAGAACCCCAAAACACACATCATTAATATTCCTTTGCCCCTGAATAAGACAAGCCAAAAGAAATACCATCAGATCATTAGCATCAGCTTAAGATCACAGGCTTTAAATGCTGGTAGAAATATGTGATGAATAGAAAATATTCAATTGATTTTTAATATCTACTTAATAATACCCCATTGCTAAAAATAAAGACAATTTGAATTTAAAAATTTCCCAGTAAATTGGATAAAAAACTGATACAAGTAAAACCTTTAAGCAAGGTAGAAAAGTTTAGTGCATGAGTAGGAAAGACAATGACTATTCAAATTAGCTCCCAGAACATTCAAAATATATTCACAAAGTACAAATGGAGATAAGCCTGTCAAGGTTTGTATTTTGACTGCTTTTTTCATTTTTTCAAACCAAGTCTGACCCAGTGACCTACATCAGAGAAGCCTTCAACAAGTACCTCTGGAATGATAAGGGGGGGATGTTTGTTTGGGGCCCTTTTACATACTCTGTTAGCCTGCCAGATGACACATGATGCCCTGAGTTCTCATGAGCCACAGCACAGGGACCTGGAGGCTGAGGAACATAATTGAGAACTGCATGGTCCTACCCTAAGGCAGTGAGCTTAATACAATGCCACATAAACCTCTTTTCAATCAGCACAAGATGTCTATACTTCAAGGAGAGGCTGTGCTGGTGAGAGGAGGCTCCAGGCTGCTCCATTACAAGACAGAATAGGCAACTACCCTGCAGGGAGGGCCAGCATGGCTGCAAGCCCTTGTCTGTGGTGCCTGCTGACTCCGGTTTATCAGGGAGGCTGGCCAACTCAGGTTGAGAAGCAGGACCTCGTAATAACTGACCATGTGGTGCACATTCTAAGATGTGGGCATTGTGTTAAATACTAGCAGCTATTTTTCCTGCGCGAAACCATCATTTAAGAGCTTAAGTATGTGAGGATAATCTGTAGTGTTACTGGAATGGACCTGCAATCCGGTTCTAAAGGTATCAGTGTAGTGAAATCAGTGTAGCTTCTGGGGCTCCACAGGAGTCCCTTCCCTACTTCATGCTACTTCTGCAGCTTTTTGGCAGTTGCTGTTGGGAATCTTGGCATGAAAACAGAATGCAAAAGTCTTTGAGGTGACTTTGGAAAAAACACCAAATCTGAGAATTATACTGAAGTTGGAAATCTCTAAGTGAGGCATTATTTGTGTTTGTGATGTGTCTGTGACTTAGCAGACACCCAGCTCTTGGAATAGCATTTTGTGAAAACCCAAATGACACAGGGCAGCTGTATCTCTCAGCCCTTTGATACAGTGAGACATCCAATATGTTACCAAGTATTCTCTTTTACTCCTAAATATAACTTGAATGTGTCTATTTTCCTCTAACTCCACTGCCACTATCCTAGTCCAGGTTATTGTTATTTATAGCCTACACTTCTACAGAGCTTCCCTACTGAGGACAGGGCCACAGTGTCACAGAGCTCCCTGAGGCAACATTTCCATTGTAGCCCAGGTGAATCTGCCCTGGAGCACCTTGCCACATACACCTAGTGCTAGGTTACAGGCACCCTCAAAAACAGTCAGCCCAGAGGCTCTCCTGCTCTCCCTTTCTCCTCCCTCCTCAGATCCATTTTCCCCTTGTATTTATTATTGTTTCTGGAATGTTTTGTGTACATGAAAAGTATAAAGAGTAGTACAACATGTACCCCTATACATATACCATCCAACTTTTTAATATTGTAACATTTTACAGAAAAAATGGGTTTTTTTTTGGAGCTAGGCAACTGTTATTGTTTAGATATAAAGTGTCCCCCAAAAGTTCAATTTTCAGAGGTGAAATGATTTGGTTTTGAGAGCCTTAACCCCATCAGTGGGTTAATCCAGTAATATGGATTAACTGGGTGATAACTATAGTCAGGTGGGGTGTGGCTGGAGGAGGTAGATTACCGGAAGTGTGACTTTGGGGTTTATATTTTGTCCTTGGTGAGTAGAACGCTTAAGTGCTCTCTCTCTCTCCTTCCTCTTCCTGGTGGCCAGGTCCTAAGCTGCTTTCCTCCTCTACACCCCTCCACCATGACATTCTGCCTCATCTTAGCCCTAGAGCAATGGAATTAGCCGGCTATGTACTGAATCCTCTGAAACCATGACCCCCAGATGAACTTTTCCCCCTCTACATTGTTCTTATCAGGTCTTTTGGTTACAGCAATGAAAAAGCTGATTAAAATCATAGCCTAAATGTTTATTATGGATTATAACACACATAGAGAATAGTATATATACTGTAAATGAACACTTTAAAGAATAGATATTCATGCACACACCACTCAACTTAAAAAATAAAATGTTTCCAAATAACTTTAAAGTCTCTCATGTATCCCTTTCCAAAACAGAAATTTGGCTGCAACCGCACAGAAGTAACCCCTCTTCTTCATTTTTGAGATCACTGTTTCTTCACATTTCTTTGCAAAGTCTCTCTCTCTCTCTCTGTGTGTGTGTGTGTGTGTGTGTGTGTAAAACTCCAGTTCTTGACCTATATACAAATGAAATAAATCTGAATACACTCTCCTGTGACTTTTTTTTCCCGCTTAATAACATCTTTTGGGAGTCATCTCTGTTGTGTAGAGAGCTGCAATTCATCCCTTTTCACTGTTTTCCAACCTATACCTCACACTGCAGCCAAGTCAATCTCTTAAAGATACAAATACAATTATTTTCCACTTCACTGCATAAAACCCTTCAATGGCCCTCCAATACTGTGAGAATGGAGTCGCAGACCACTAGTGGGTACTGTGAGCCCCCAGGTGACCTGGCCTAGTCTCCCTCTTCAGTCTCCTCTTCCTTCTTGGGCTGAGTCACATTGCTCTTCTTTCCATTCCTTGATCTCATCAAGTTCTGCCCTTCTGGTCTCTTCACATACCTGAGTTCTTCCTTCCACTCTTTACCTGCTTATTCTTGCTCACTTCAGATCTATGATTTAATATCACTATTTTCAATGGCTCTTCAATGACTCCCAATGTAAATTAGGTGCTTCTTGTTTTGCTTCCTTTCTACTGTTTCTTCACAGCACCTAATCACAGTTTTGTTACTATATATTTGTTTGTGCATTTATTTCTGTATCTGTTTAATGCTGTCTCCTTTTTAGTTTCATTTGGTACACAATCACATGTGGTTTGCTCCTGATGGCATACCTAGTCCTAGTACAGCCCTGGTATACACAGGTGTTTAATAATCTCTCAGTGAGAATTAAGCCTGCAAAAATTGATTGAGTCAGAACAACAAAAGAAGTTTTCAGCATATATATTCTGGAACAAATCTCTGCTGGACAGAGATGGTTAAAAATGGAGGTAGAGCCAAGTGCAATAATATCAGTGGCTCTAGAGGCTGAGGAAGGAGGATTGCAAGTTCAAAGCCAGCCTCAGTAATTTAGCAAGGCCCTAAGCAATTTAGTGAGACCCCTACCTCAAAATGAAAAATAACAAGAGCTGTGTATGTGGCTCAGTGGTTAAGCACCCCTGGAATAGCAGTCTTCAAGAATACAAATAATAGGGGGCTGGGGTTGTGGCTCAGAGGTAGAGCACTCGCCTCACATGCATGAGGCACTGGGTTCAATCCTCAGCACCATAAAGTAAAATAAAGACATTGTGTTCACCTATGACTAAAATATAAATATATATACATATATATATATATACACAAATAAAATAAATGCTGGATGAGATGTAGAGAAAAAGGAACACTCTTCTACTATTGGTGGGATTGTAAATTAGTACAACCACTATGAAAATCAGTGTGAAGCTTTCTCAAAAGACTAGGCATGGTGTGCGTGTGTGTCCTAGCTATGCCACTTCTTGTTATTTATCCTGAAGAATTCAAGTCAACTTACTAAAGTGATACATGCATACCCATGTTTATAGCAGAACAATTCACAATAGCCAAACTGTGGGATCAGCCTAGGTGTCTATCAGTGGATGAATGGATAAAGAAAATGTGGTATATATACACATTGGAATTATATTCAGTCAGCATTTACAGGAAAATAAATGTAACTAGAGACCATTATGTTAACCAAAATAAATCAAACTCAGAAGGTCAAGGGTCAGATGTTTTCTCTCATATGTAGAAGTTAGAGAGGAAAAAGGAAAAGAGAGGTGGGGGTGGATCTCCTAAAAATCAAAGTAAGATCAGCAGAGGAAATAGACCAAGGTGTGGAGGGCAGAGAGGGAGGGGGAAATGCTGGGGAGTCATATTGGTCAAATTGTTATATCGTGTGGGTATACAAATATGCAACACAAATCCCATCAATATGTACAACTATAATGCCCCAATAAAAAGTGTGGTAAAAATGAACGTGGCGAAGCATTCTTCAAGAAAGCATGTCAAGTTCAGTCTGATCAGAGGCAGATGTTAAGCTCTTGTATTTGTCCTAGATAGTGAATTAGAGAAAGCAATCAAAAGGCAATTTAATTGCTATGCTTTATTGTAAAAATAAAATATATGCCAATAACAAAATCTTATTGAGCACTTACTTGTTCAGGCACCCTTAAGTGCTTTGCATGAATGAATTGAATTAATTCTTGTTATAACCCCCAAGAAGGAGGTGCTGTCTTTAACCCCATTTTTGCATATCAGGAAACGGAGGCACAGAGAAAGATGAAGTAACTTGCAGTTATACATAAAATAAGTGACAAATACAGAACATGGACCCAGAAAATGTTACTCCAGTGCCTTTCACCATTGTGCTACATTGCATTTTAATAATTTTGTTCAGTGATTATTTGTGGAAATAATAAATGAGGGTTATATAAAAATTCAAGGAAAGTACTATGGGTCTTTAGAATGAGAGTTTGGTCCTACAAATAGCTGACTTCTGTAGCATCTCAGATGGTCCCTGAGAAGCAGGTGAGACTTGGAGGATCAGATATGGGAGGAGGATGCTGTCCATAACCAGATACATCAACAGATACATCAATTTTTACAGGCTTGATTCTCATTGAGCATGAGGCATGGCAGGGAAAGGGGAGCTACTGGTGTTAATGGACAACAGGTGGATGAGAAATGAATGGAAGATCGTAAAGTTGGAACCTTGCTAGAGTGGATAGGGTCTTGAATGAGACTTTTGGAAGTCCATAATTTTTAAAGCAGGGCTTTGACTTGGATAAGAGGCATTGTAGTTCTGAATATACAAGAGAATCCTATCCTGGCATCAACTGGAGCTCAAGTGAGGGAGAATGAATGACATGTCTCCCCCTACATATTTGTAGCTGCTTATTTCCATAGGGCTGAAAAGTTCTCCTTCAGGGTGAATCCTTGAAGGAGGCAGGTTGCAGGGACAGACATCAAGGAGGGAGAAATGAATTCATGGTAAGGAATGGAGTTAGGCAAAGAGAATCAGGAACAAGATCAGAGGACAAGGATGGGATTGTGAAGAGAGCAGCAGATGACACTGGAAATTACCAGAATCTGATCACCTTTCCAGAGTATGTGTACACAGAAGAGGAGCTGTGGAGGGAGAAACACATATGCTAACATATTCCCTCCTGGTGGTGTTCCTGGTGGTGCAGCATGGCCCTTGGTATGTCAGGTTTTACCAGCATGATATGTTTTAGATTCTCAGACCAGCTAAACAATCATGTGGCAAGAGTGCACGCAGTTCCTAGAAGCTTGCAAGTGTCCTTTGATGATTCTTGGGAATTCTTGAAGAGAAAGCTTGTATACTATCCTAGGATTCCTATAATTACAAAAGTGGTAAATCTGAAAACATGAAACACGGGAAATAATAATGAGACTAAATCTATTTTCCCTGGATGCTGAGGCCTGAGAGACTTGGGATACAAAGCTCTTTAGTGCAGATTTCTCTATACTCTACCTCTAGTTGTGCTCTTGACTTCTCCTCTTAGATGTTCTACAGTACGAAAAATTCAACATGCCAACACCTGAACTCATTATCCTTCCTCCCCACCCCTCTTCTCCACCTGGCTTTTATATCTTAGTGAAATAACAACACTTTCTTCTAGTTTTCAAACCAGAAACTTGAGCATCATGTTTTATCCCTGCACATCATGTTTCAACCCCCACAGGGAATCCACAAGCTCTTATCTAATTTACCTTCTCACCAGGTTTCCCATCAGCCCCGCATCCCATACTTGATTACACCATGATTATTTCCACCTGATTTGTTGCCACAGCCTCCCAACTGGTTTTCTAAGTCTGCTTACCTCCAACTGATACTCTATCCTGCAGCCAACACAACTGTTCTAACATTCCAACCTGAGCATGATCTTCCCTGAATCTCTTTGGATATCACTCAACATGAAGTCCAATTCCTAACAAGGCATGAATCACCAGCACCTTGGAGCATGGCTGGCACTCCCCACACACCCTGTGGATACCTGTGGCATGGAAACTGGAACAAGTTTGTTGCATATGCCCTTTAACTTGCTGTGAGCATTATTGAGTGGATTCTGTCTTCCCTGTGTGGTAGTCACTAATGCATTCTTGCCAGGTGGTCATTTGTCTTTTTGCTTTGTTTGTGTATTTTCTGCTATGCAGAGTTTTTTATTTTGTTATAGTCCAATGTGCAGATTTTTTTCTTTTCTGGTTTTAGGGCTTCAAATTATACCTAGAAATTCCTTGCCCGTTTTAAGATTGTAGAAAATTTTTCCTGTTTCGACCTAACATTTCTATTTTATTTTTCTGATTTTTTTTACATTTAAATATTTCATCCATTTGGACTTTTTGTGTATGATGTGAGACCTAATTTTACTGATTTTACATTTTGTGGTCAGTTTCCCCAAATAAATAATCCATTTTTCCCCTCATTGGTTTAAAATGCCACCTTAATCATTTATTAGATACCCATATACACTGGATCTGTTTTTTGACTCTCATCTGTTCTGAAGGTTCTACTTTTCTATTCCCATACCAATAGCAGACTGTTTTATTATTTATGTTTTCTTTAACAAACAAAATATTTTGAATATTTTAAAAGCTAACCTTTGATTTTGTGATTTCTGTCCAAGTTTAACCCCTCTCTTAATTATTAAAATTTGTATGTAAAATATCTTGATTTCACAGATCTTTAACTTAGAAAAAAGATTGAGCAATTGAATATTAAGGAATAGAATATTTTTACTCTTTCTGCAACATTCACATACCTACCAATTCATATGATTTCTTTAGAATCTCCTTTCAGGGATACTATTAGAAAAGTCATCTCTTTGTAAATACAAATAGAGGCATTTTCAACTTTATGATTATATACCTTAATTACTGAAAATAATTTATTTTCCTCTTTTTTTTTCATTATTATTTTTTTTTTAGTACTGGAGATTTAACCCAGGGCCACTCTACCACTGAGCTACACTCCCACCCTTTTTTAATTTTAATTTCAAGACAGGATCTAGCTATCTTGCCTCCTCCTGCCCCAAACTCCTTAGTTGCTGGGATCACAGGTGTGTGCCACTGTGCCTGGCTAATGTCATTATTATTGATAAGGGGAAGCCAATAGTATTTGTACAGTGTTAGCTTTTTAAAAAAACTAAATACCCTATAATTCTGAATATGCATTTCCTCTGAACTTATTTATTTTTTAATCACCTGTGTACATAATGGCAAATTGAAGTCAGAGAAAAATGTTTGAAATCCTTATCTAGAGGCATTATTGGAGTTTATTGTAACACCTCATTGGAGAATTATTTAATATAATGCATCTATTATTAAAGCTATTATTTACCTCATTCACATTTTTAAAGACCAAAAAAAAAAAAAAATAGAAGACTATAACTACCAAATGACAAATCATATATCTACACATTATTTTATTAATCTTGTTTTAAAAACACTTCTTGAAGAAAAGCAAGATCAAAATTTACATTTACATATTTTGGAGCAAATCATTAGAAAGTTTGTATAATTGATTGTGGGTTTTTTTTTTTTGGCATTTTTTAATGGAGCTTTATTTTATTTATTTATTTATTTATTTATATGTGTTGCTGAGGGTTGAACCCAGGGCCTCATACATGCCAGGCAAGTGCTCTACCACTGAGCCACAACCTGAGCCCCTGTATAATTGTTTATTAAATAAAACAAGGGTGTGTCAATAAAAAATAAATAGATGAGTGAAAGGAAGATCAGTAGAGGGTGGAGAATGAAGGGAGGGAGGAGGAGAGGGAAAAGGGGGAAATGTGAACTAAATCGAATTCCATGCTTGTAGGAGCTTGTTGGGATGAATCCAACTACTATGTATATCTACAATACTCTAATAAAAACAACATCATTAAACAAATCAGGGTGGGGGAATGAAATAAAAAGCATTTGTATTTTTATAGTAGCATAATTCTTTTATAAACAAAGAGTATTTCAACTGTAAAATCCTTAAAGATTTAAAACAAATGTTACTCAATTAGTTTTGTCAAAATTTATATGACTAACATATTATTAAGTAATCTTTCTTCTCAGAATTTCTACTGCAGAAATGTCCAAAGATATATATGTGTGTGTGTGTGTGTGTGTTCATTGTAGCATTGTTACAATAGCAAAAAATAGAAACAACATGAATATTTAACAAGGGATTAAAGACTTAGTAACTTATGGTATCCATATAAAGGAATAATATGTAAATGAGTTACAAGACAGTATGTTTAGTTTTATCATTTTTTTGAAAAATTAAATAAATATTCTCTGTGCATACAGAATGTAACAAGACTAAGACCTTATTAGTCTTTTAGAGAGATAGACTTTTTTGATAGTAAAATATGTCAATAAACTACTTATGTTCCCAAGTGGCACAGGTGTGGGCTGGCATCAATGTTTCATGAAAGGCTCTGCATGACACATTAAGAGAAACTTGTAACTTAAAAGGAAAGTTCTCCTAGAGCCTTTATTTATTGGAATGCAATTTGAGCATTTGTCCAAAGCACAATATTTGCCACTTTTTTCAAGGTATTGTTTATTCTGTTTGGAACCATTAGTAAAATTTCCTCTCATAGTAATGTAACAATATCCATTTATTATGTTTTGCTTTCCCCCCAATCATCATCTCCTGATGTATCAGATTCTTCTTTATTCCAAGTTTGGCTGCTTTGTCTACTGACAAGCTGGCTGCTTAAGCTCCTTAGTCTTTGTCCCCAACTTTTTACAAACAATTCCAAGAGATGATTTGATTTTTAGCAGTTAATCTATGATTCATGACAGAGAGTCCATCTCATCATTTCTTCGTTCTTCAAAATTCCACAGTTTTACCAGTGTTCTTAGCTAATCAGAATCCTTCTCCTTTTAGTTCCTGACTTCTATTTGTTTTGGCTTTGGGAAGATAAATAGGAATAGATGTAAAAATGAAAGTGATCATGTACCTTGCTATTTGTCCACAACTCTTCTCTGCCCTTATTTTCAGATCTGGAAATCCAGGCAAGAAAATGTCTGTAGGTCATGGGTATTTTCTTTGGTAGTCAATTTTGGCCCCAAACAAATAATCTCTGAGTTATCCTACATCAGATCCAAGATAACACTTGCTGATGCAAACATCCAGCAACTTGTAAATGTCATACCTTTGAAGACTCTGCTGCAGCAGGCTCTGCACTAATTTTCTGTCTCTGCCCTCAATTATCTCATAATCTCATGAAGACAAAGACAAATGGTTATAACTCATTGTGATATAAGGAATGGCCTCTAAATTTTTTACAGAATGTGCATCAGAGGGAAAGGAGCACCTGATTCTGCGCTGGGAATGGAGAGAAATTCACTGAGAAGTTCAAAGAAAAGGGGATCTTGAAGCAGATCACATGGGATTTCCTCAAGTATCTCCTCCAACCTGGGGTGAGTGAAGGACTGCAGAGTGTAGATTTGTGTCACAGTTTACACAGGGAAGGAGGGGAGATGCTTACCAAGACCTTGAAGGGATTGCTGATCAATGTTGAAGGACAGTTGAAGTGCCAGGGTGACAGTTAGACATACAGAGGGAATTGCAGAGTTCACCAAGTCTCCGGCTGAACCATTGGAGTTTCCAGGATGAACAGGAAAGCCCAGATCTAATATATGGGAGGTCCCTGGTGATAGAGGGAGGCACAGTTCAGGCTCGACTCAGTCAGAGCATGATGTTGTGGCATAAGCAGAGCTTATGGAAAGCCTTGCTCTGTTGTTGTCTCACAAGTAAGGAAGGGAACCCGAGAGATGGGTAAATTGCTCCTGATGTAGGAAGGCAGACTTAGGGTCATAGCTCTGCTGTGTGACATTGGGCAAGACTATGGACTTATCCATAAGTCAGTACTGATGGTGGTAACAATCTCCAGGGGTCCCTGTGAAGATCAAATGAGTAATGTACGTAGTACCTCTGGCATATAACCTGGCCTGCACTGAGTTTCAGTGTCAATGTGCTATTGTTACTACTGCTAATGGGTATCACCACTGACTCAAAGAACAGACAAGGCAAGAACCAAAGACTGGTTTGGCATTCTGTCCCCCAATCCTCCAACTCCCTTCCTTAAGGGAGGAGGAGCACAGCATCCTGGCAGCAAGAACCTGTAGTCAAATCACTAGGCCCAAGTCACAAGGGCCAAAGACCCAGCCAGGCCTGGAGCCAGGAGGGTTAGAAGTCCTTAGAGTAAGAGGTTTTAGGACCTTCTTCATGTTCTTTCCTTCTCTTTACCTTCTGGAATTATAAGACTGATGGGGGACAATTTAAGGTGACATAGCTTTGTAGAACTATGGAAGCCACTGGGACTCACCAGCTGTGTAATTCTAGTTGTCCTCAATTGGGGCTTTTGGGCAGAAGGAAGAAGTGGACTTTGGAGTTTCCTTCTACATTATCTGATCTAGGACACCAGGGTAGAAAAATGGGTGGAGACCACATACCAAAAGCTCTGTTCCTAAATGGTGCACAGCCTTATGAGGGACAGATAGACAGGACACAGGGGTGGGGAAAAGCTGTTAATTTAACGATTGGAAGAGTAATAGATGTACATGGCTAAAAATCCAAAACATAAAGTATATACAGTGAAAAATACATCTGTCTTCTACTCACTCCCTAGTTTCTTCTGTCTATGACCAACCCTGGTATTAATCCTAGTTTATCTTTTCAAAGATGTTTTGTGCATTTACTAAGGGGGACACACAGGCACAGGCTATTTATTGTACACAGTTTTATATGCAAGTGCCTTGATACTGCCAGTCCAGCAAGAATTGTCAGTCATTGATATTTCCCCCTTTTTGGGACTTCTGGTTTAGCTTAAACCAGTGAGAGGGTTAATAATAGCCACTTGGAGAGCTTGTCCTGTTTCCCTTAAGAGTTGGAGACTCTAAGAACTAGAACCTGTGTCACTACTAGGAAAACCACATGAGGCCGCTTCCTGGCAAAGCCCCACCAGCAGGCAGCATGATATTTGTGTTGTAATT
Source organism: Marmota monax (assembly GCF_021218885.2). NCBI lineage: Eukaryota > Metazoa > Chordata > Mammalia > Rodentia > Sciuridae > Marmota > Marmota monax. Next base: position 1,800,633 of record NW_026694099.1, on the reverse strand, counting down.
TCTTGGGTTCTTATTTGTCTTTTGGACATCAGAAGGTCAATTGTATTCATTCTGTTTTCTTATTTTCTATGTTCTCAATGCTGTGACATTTGAAGGCCCTATAGACCCAGGGAGAAACTGCTCTTCTCAGGGGTAGCTAATTCCTAAAGAAATAATAATTTGCCTATAAACACAACTTTCATATGCAAATCAATCAATCCTGAGTCTATAGCCCCAACTACCTCCTGTTCTAACTCACATACCAATCCAGTGTTTCCTCGGTACTGTCATCCCATGGCCCCCAAGACATCTCATGGACAGGTACCAGAGAAACTGGGAGAGTCCCTATATCCCCAGAGCCTTTGGAATTATTCGAACTAGCCAGTTCTACTGTTTCCTCTGCCTGTCCTTCAGAACTCCCAGAAAAGGCTTTGATCTAGGCCTTCCCCTGACTCTTGCTTCTGCCTGACCAAACCCAATATCTTTCTTGTGGTCCTACGTAGTATGGCATGTCACATTTTCTTGGAAAATGTAAGTATTAAATTCTCTTTTAATGTCATTGCCCTATTCCCATGTCAGCACTTAGTGGCTGCCACAAATGAGGTCCCATAAGTATTATGCCATGGGCATAATTTTAATACACATGGTAAAACTCACTACTCCAAGGGGGAGGCCTACGTATGTGATTCCTGTGTCTGATATGGGTGTGTGGAAGGGGGCTGGAATTGAAAAGCATTCCAGAAAGAACAGGCTGAAGGTATGGGGTAGGAGGAGTACAGGGGGCCCATGCCAGAGTGTGGGAGTCCTAAATAGTTGGCAGGGAACTGTGTTAGCTCTATCAGGAAAGTGCAGGCAAAGGTCTCCAGCAAACCCCAAAACCATTTCATAAAATGACAAGCATTTGGACATTACTCAGGGGGCACCTAAGCCAGATTACAGTTGTTCCAGTCACAGACCTTTCCAGTTTTCTTCTCTAAGGTCATCCAGAGTGAGTAAGGTAGAAATGGTCTCAGCCTGTTTCTGCTGCTATAACAAAATACCATAGACTGAGTAATTTATAAACAACATAAATGTATGTCTTCCAGTTCTGGAGTCTGGAAAGTCCAAGGTCAAGGCACCTGGAGGTTTGGTGTCTGGTGGGGGCTGCTCTCTGCTTCCAAAATGGTACCTTGTTGCTGTGTTCTCAGGAGGGGTCAGATGCTATGTTTTCAAAGGTCAAAGAGACAGTGTTTTAGTCATATTTGTGTCACTGTGACCAAAATTCCTGACAAGAGCAACTTAGAGGAGGGAGAGTTTATTTTGGGCCCACAGTTCAGAAGTTTAGTCCATGGTGGGCTTACTCCATTGCTCTGGGCCCAAGGTAAGGCAGCACACCATGACAGAAGGGAATGAATGATGGAGGATGACTGCTCCATTCATGGCAGCCAGGAAGCAAAGAGAAGGGGGAAGAGGCTGTAGGGAAGATGAACCCTTCCAGGTAGCCCCATTAACCCACCTCCTTCAGCCATGCCCCACCTGCCTACAATTACCATCCAACCCATTCAACCTGGAATCAACTGATTAGGTTACAGCTCTCGCAATCCAATAATTTCACTTCTGGACATTCTTGCGTTAATACAGGAACGTCTGGGGGACACCTCAGATCCAAATCATAACAGACAATAAGATAGAAAGTGCCCCAGCCAGACTCCAGGCCTTCCATTCATTCATTCATTCACTCCACCTCATAATACTGCTACAATGGGGTTTATGTTCCAACATGAATTTTGGATAAGACAGTTTTGAACAACAGCATAAACAGTGGAAAAGTATAAGGGGGAAATAATGAAACCAGCAGGACAGCCTTTCTGGACTTCAGGTTTCTGAGCCTGAGTCATGACTGAGCTAGGGTTGGGAAGAAGCTTGAAACTGGGTGAGATCAAAGCTCAGTTATGAAACTGGATCCAACTTGTTAATACTTGGAAAGTGAGAATATTCACCAGTAACTTGAAAGTGACCAGGAACAGGTCTATCCAAGATTTCATTAAAGTTTAGGAAACAGGGATTCAAGATGGCATGGAAGAAAGGCAGTATTATGATTTTTCCCTGCTACTTGCACCCAACTAAAACCAGCACATTTGAAAAGTCAGAATAGATACTGCCAAGTGGCCCTCACAGATGCTTTACCAGTTCCTCCCTTACTACTAAGGTGTGCCTCACCAGTCTTCAGCAGAGGTATCTGGTGTTTATTACCAGGGGCCTTATTTCTTCTCTGATGTTCTATGAAGTTAACTAAGTATAGGCAAAATGAATTTTATTCCTGAATGTCTCCAATCAATTAATACCAGTTTCCTGACATTGTGTACCATTTTTAGTATGAGTTTGTCCTTCTAAAGTGTTAGCTGGATCAGGAAAGTGCAGGCAAAGGTCTCCAGCAAACCCCAAGACCATTTCATAAAATGACAAGCATTTGGACATTACTCAGGGGGCACCAAAGCCAGATTACAGTTGTTCCAGTCATAGACCTTTCCAGTTTTCCTCTCTGAAGTCCAGCCTCCAACATCAAATCTCAAGTGACATCGACTGTTTTACATTCCCAATGGGAATATAAATGCAGGATATAGGAGAAGATACACTTTTAAGATCATCAGGGTGACGAATATCTGTTTGAAAAATAACTCTTTTTAATCCAAAGGCATTAATACATCCTTTTTTAAAATTGACAGATAACAAACATCCTTTTTTAAAATTGACAGATAACAATTGTATATCTTCATAGGGGTACAGTGTGATGTCTTGGTACATTTATACATTTGTAGTGATCAACTCAGGATATATAGGTTATCCATCATCTAAAACATTTTTCATTTCTATTTGATGAGAACATTCAAAATCCTCCATTCTAGCTATCACAAGAGACTTACAAACAACTGTACACTGATAAACTAGAAAACCTAGAAGAAATGTGTATTCTTTGTAATCTAGTAATTGATGCTACTGTGTGAAGAATTAAATAAGAACATGGGTATGTTATATACCTAGTGGAAGAACATTTGCCTAGCATTCATGAGGCCCTGAGTTTAGTCCCCAGATCTGTAAAATAAAATGCAAAAACAACAAAAACATGAGTATATTAAAATTATGTATTCTAATAATTATTTATAAATTGACTCAAATTTAAGTTGTCTTAAAGACTTAAAACTTACTAAGGATTTAGAAAATACAACTTAAGGTGACATATTAAATCTTTTGTAGAATTTTTAAAATAAATCTCTTTTTATAAATACATTACATATTAGCAAGGAACATGTAATTCTATAATTTTATAAACTTAAAATGATTTCGGACTGGGGATGTAGATCAATAGTAAAGCATTTATCTAACATATACAAGGCCCTTGGTTCAATACCCAGTACCACCTCCCCCCACACACACATGCACACACACCCAAAAGAATGAAGGAAAAAAAGATTTCAGAGTACTTGAATAGCAAAACTAGTAGAAGAATTTTAAGAAAAATCAAATCAGGCTTTTCTTGAGAAAATAAACCCAGGGTTTTATAATGTGCTAACATTATTTATATATCATAAAAAAGTTAGGAGAAAAACAGTTTTTAAATTAAAATTATTACATCATGGGCTGTAGTTGTAGCTCAGTGGTGGAATGCTTGCCTAACATGTGTGAGGCACTGGGTTCAATTCAGAGCACCACATAAAACAAATAAAATAAAGGTATTATGTTTGTCTACAACTAAAAATTTAAAATTTTTTTAAAAATTATTAAATCAGTCAAGTTTGCCCAAAAAAACCCACCTTAATTAGGAATATTACATAATCTTTCCTCTTGTGCCAACATGTAGCATATATTAGAAATTTAAAATTATTTATAAGCTATTTTTTTCTTATACTAACCAAGGCTATTAAATTCATAATTAAATTTTTTTGAAATTACAGTTTCACCAAGACAAATTTTTGTTACAGACTACATATTTAAAGTATAAGAAGTGGAAAAACATTTTTTAAATTTTGAATTTCTTGTTCTTCCTATTTATGTAAGAGCTTTAAATATTAATAGTAATATTATCTTAGAAAGCCAATCAGAAGGTTTATTCCTTTAGACTTCTTCAATTCTTTATTTTGAAATTATTTAAATATTTTATAAAAATTATAAAAATAGTACAGAGAGTTTACATATGCCCTTCATTTAAATCTCCCTGATGTTAACATCTTACAAAACGATATTACATTTATCAAGACCAAGAAATTGCAAGTGATGCAACATTGTTAACTAAACCTCATACCTTATTCAAATATTATCAGTTTTTCATTAATGTCCTTTTTCTGACCATGATCTGCTCCAGGACCTTTAGCTGACCTGTCTTCTTAGTGGCCTCCTATCTACAATTATTCTTTAGTCTTCCTTGATCCTTAATACTTTTGAAGAGTACTCTTTAATTGTTTTATAAAATTCCTATAAGTCTGGGTTTGTCTGATTTTTTTACATGTTTTAACTGAGGTTATGCATTTTAGCAAGAATAGCACAGAAGGATGTCTGTCCTTCACAGTGCATCTCAGCAGAGGGGACTTGGTGTCAGTGATTCTTATTATTGGTGATGTTAACCTTGATCACTTGGTTAAGGAGGTGTCTGCCTAATTTCTCCACAATATTGAAGAATACACTTCCCTTTGTAATTTAGAAATACCTTATGCAGGGAGACTTTGAGATAATGGAAAAGTCCTGTTTCTCATCAGATTTCAGGGTATCACCTACAACAACTTTAACTGTGGTTTTGCCTAATGGCAATTTTCTGTATTTATCACTTGCATTCTTTTTTTAAAAAAATTTCCTCCATTTATTAACTCTATTATTTATGTCATTATGCTCTCATGGACATTTATATTTCTATGAATTTTAATGCAGTAATATTATTATTTATTTGCTTGCTCAAGTTACTGCAGTTTGGCCACTGGATCTCCTTCCAGGTGGCTTCTGTGTCCTTTCAACATGTCTTCCTTCCCTTTTTGAGCACTTTCCCACTTTCTGGTTCCAAATGTCATTTTGGATTCATTTGATATTTTCCCTTACCCTAATACTGGAACCACCCATTTATACTAGTACCCGACTTTGTTTCATTGATCTCTTTTACTGCCTCTGGATTTTGGTTAGAATGGTCTTAGAATGACTTTATGGTCTAACTCTCTTCTTCCCCTCATCAGTGAGATGCAGTATTAATTCCACAGCCCACTTTCCAAAGGCTAGATTTGTCCATCTAAATAATCACAAGGGCCTCAACCAGAAGTCTAATAGAAATGTCAGGGTGAGCGTTCACCTCCAAGTCCCTTCCTTTTGGGGAATCCTGTCATCAGGCCCATATGTCTCTTCAATCCTAATTATCCATTGAATAATATTGACCCCACACACCATGCCCAAGGAAAGACTTTAATTCTCAAAGACTTTAGTTGCTAAGTTAATATTCATCAGCAGAAACATTTTCCTGAATGGAGCATCAGCTCTGCAGGCCCTTCCCATGATAGACAGGACTTTGTGATGCAGAGATTTGGAAAGTGGCCTTTCTTCTCATTCCTTCTTTCAGAACATGCCTTGGGGCTTAATAAATGTTGGGCTTCAGGGCTATCCACTCTTTAAAAGTAATGCTTTTCTTTATTTAAGGAGAATAGTCCAATTCTTTTCCAGTCTCTAGTTCTCTGATAGTTTCTATAAATGGAAAAGAGATGGTCCTATGGGTATATATTACATTTCTGTCAAAAACAAAACTGAAAATGTGATATTGGTTTACAGTTACTTTAATGTTACTGCAAATGAGATAATTAGTACCTATATAATTATACACAAGAAAGATCTATTTTCAGCTTTAGTGTCCACTTTTGTCATTATACCAAAAATACACCAGCATTTATGAAAATACAGAGTTCACCAAAGGCCTGTGAATATTATCTAATGATGTTTTTGTTTTTGTTTTTTGTGTTTTTATTTTTTCTTTTTAGACAAAGGGGGAATGAAGGGAAGGGAGGGGAATGGGATTAGGAAAGACAGTAGAATGAATTGGATGTAACTTTCCTATGTTGATATATGAATACACAACCAGTGAAATGCTAATGATTTTTCTTTGCTTTGCTTTTTTTCCTCCATCTCCTATTATTTTTATTTATTTATTTTTATGGGATGCTGAGTATAGAACCCAGTGCCTCACACATGCTAGGTGAGCATTCTACCACTGAGCCACAATCCCAGCCCCTCTAATGATGTTTTTTTTTAAAGAGAGAGAGAGAGAGAGAGAGAGAGAGAGAGAGAGTTTTTTAATATTTATTTTTTAGTTTTTTGGCGGACACAACATCTTTGTTTGTATGTGGTGCTGAGGATCGAACCCGGGCTGCATGCATGCCAGGCGAGCGTGCTACCGCTTGAGCCACATCCCCAGCCCTCTAATGATGTTTTAATAGTATCAGAATTAACCAGCTCTGGTTGGTAATACCTAATGCAGGATCTATGTATGTCTGCCTCCTGATCCTTGGGATAGTATTGATGTAGCATGCAAGTTTGCAGAAATATTAATATCCAAGTATATTCATCATTATACACCATCAGTTCCTGTCCTTAGAATCATACACATAAAGGTCTGAGATATCAATGAGAATAAAAAATAATGTTTAGCTGTGCTTGGTTCAGTTCTCTGTTAAGATGAAAGATTGAAAGATCATATAGTAAAGGAAAGTTCCTTGTATTTCTAAGCCAATTGTTTTACAATTCCATTTAAGCTGAGTGTTGGTAGTTTTCATTATTGAAACTTTATAACATGCTTAATTAATTTCTATTCCAGTTCTATTTGGTATTAATTTGTATAGACTTTGAATTTTTTTGTTTTTACACATTTATTTATTTACTATTTCTACATGACTTACCTTGGGTCAACCTTTCTAACTGCAACCTTTTGGAATATTAATTTTGTTTGTTGACTTAGGCAGAAACTACCTTTTAACAATAGGTGTATATTATATTAAATCTAGTGTTTGCTACATTTGCTATTAATCTTTTTAATATATAGTAGGCATTTTTATTCTTTTGTTAAAGGGACTATTTTTTCCTCTGTATTTTTAAATGTTTTGGAAGACAATATATATTTTAAAGTCTCATGTAAATATTTTAAAACACTCTATATACATTTCATTTCTCTCTCTCCCTCATCAAAGCATGGTGTTCTCCCCTTTATGAAAGATAAAGGATATCACGCTTTTAGTCTGTACCTCTTAATCCCTGCATCTAATTTCCCATTCATAATTAAGTTTGGAATTTCTCACTTTCTTCTCTTTCATATCTATTTTATGCCTTCTGACTCTTATTTTAAAGAATCACTCCGATATCAGAAATAACTCTTCCACAGTTATCCTTACTTCATTAACAATAGTTGACATCCATAATTATCACAGGTCATTTTAAAGCCATTATCTATTCAAATTTCTTTCTCTAATTTTAGCCTTCACTTCTACATATTGCAGCTTTGAGCCATCTTTTCAAAAGAGGACCCTGCTACATTTTTTAGGAACAGGCAAGTCTGACAGTCTCTCTGTTTCTTCCCTATGCCAATGGCTTGATGTGGTCCATTTTTTCCTGAGTTGCAGTTTATCCTGTCCACGGAAGATGCCATCACATTTCACTTAGCGTTGCTCATTACTACGGAAAAACTCAAGCTAGTTTGCTATTTTGTTCCGTGAAAATGACCTACTTTTTTGTACTTGAAAACTTGCAGAATTCTTTATTTCCCTCATATGGTTTTAAATTTTTATGAAACTGTGTCATGGTGTTGCTTTTACTATTGATTTTCCCAGAGACTTTGATAATGTTCTCATTATTTTTTTCCAAATACTATGTTTTCTCTGAGAACTAATTTTGATTCTTTTGTATGCTTCCCCACCTTTCACCTTTGGAAACATACTTGGAAATTATTTTCTTATTTTTCATCCCTTTCCATTCTAAATATTCTAGTTATGGATAAAGAGGAGAGGAAGGGCGAACAGATTCTCTTAATATAAAGAAACCACACAGAATAGCAATCATCAAGTAGGGAATCCTTGTTTTAATGAATACCAGTAGAAACATCCATTTGGATGAATCAGGGATGACATGGGCAGATGTACCCTTTTGTCCATTTTACAAATATAACAAAGGGTTTGCATCATCTTTTGGTGCAGGTGGTGAACCACTGTAACTAAATGTAAAGTATGTGGAATCTGTAACAGGTCTCACTTCACTATAGTTTTTGAGGAATTCTTTGTCTAAACTGCAGAATAGGCCAGGGTGGTGTTAGAAGAGTGTGTAAGTTCTTAACATGAGAAGACCACCCAAAGAGGACCTTGGAAGTTCTCTTTCGTGTATGAGCCATGCAAAGAATATGGCAGACACAAGCATAATCTGTGTGTGGTTCAGTTGGGCTTTCTGAGCAGTGGGGGAAGCTAAGGAAGAGGGAAAAGCTCACCACTGGGGATTATTCTGTCATTTGTAGGACCTAGGATATCAATCTATGAGTAGCAGGATCTTTTTACCTATTTGAAGTTCATGATGAGCCTCCTAAACTGGTTCCTGGACCAGTAATCTGCTTAGAGTCTTGGCCTGGGAACAAATAGGCACCTGGCTACTGGGCTAGGCTGACCTAAAAGGGATGGAGGGTGGCCACATGCTCCCAGGGACTGGTAGGGGTGCTCCAGGGGAAAGTAACATGGGAGTGGTCAAAGCCCATCCTGGCAAGATGAATTAGGACTGAGATTATGAATGCAAGGTGAGATAATATTCTAGATGGGGTATCAGTGCCCCAGCCAGGAGAAGCTGGGTAATAGAAGTCCTTGGGAGCATAACAGCTATTTTTATGAGTGTGGAAGGACTTATCCTACATTCCCCCTCCTTTATCTATCAGAATTTTTGACAAGTTCCTTTAGCAATTTATGTCTTTTCTATGTATAAATTTTAGAACAGGTCTTTCCTAGGACATTATGAAATTAGATGCCATATTTGTTATAGGGATCTTTTTGAAGATATTGTCAATGGCATATCTCTTTCCATTTGTGAGAGTCATGTGATAAATCCTTTCCAAAAAAAAGTGTGATGTGGAGGAATTACCAGCTCCTCTGGTCCTGTTCACCTTGTATTTACCAACGCTTCTAACACAGAAGCTTGTCCAATTTTTGCTAACTCCAGATCCACTAGGTTTCTCTTTCTTATCTGAGATTCCCTCATTGGAAGCACAGAAACAGGAATAGTTTGAGTTCAGTTAATGATGTAGCCTTAGATTGTCACTTCTAACTTCTCTATGGACATGATCTTCACTGGTGTTATCTTTCTACTTCGAACATAAAACAACTAGTTATTTTCATCAAGGAAAACAGTTTGCCAAGTTCATCTCCCATTTCTTGCCATTAAGTTATTCAAATTTACTCATTTCTTAAACTGACTTCCACCTTCCAAAGAGGCTTTCCCATGTCCTGTCACTACTTTTCTGTCACTTTCCATACCTGCTTAAGTAACTGATTTGATGAGAAAAGTTATTTTGACATCTTATTCGTAATCAGACTATTAAATTTCCCCCTAACCATAGAAAGGGAGATTTTATTGTCTGTGCCTTGCCCTTGTGCATTCATTGCACTTTTCCCCTCTAGGCTCATACTAAAATTTGAAGCTGAAGGTACATAAGAGGAAGTGAGGACGGTATAATAGAAGCTCATTTACTACATCTGCTAGGGAACTCAGGCTTGCTACCTCCTGTCCAGAGAACTCAGAGACTGTCAGGTGACACCAGAGAAAACTGTCTTTAGAAGCAGGAAAGTTCAGAATGATTTCATTTTAACAACAAAAACAGAAGCAAAGTTTTAATCCTTTCAGAGATTTAAAAAAAAAAAAAGGCATTTAGGAGCACACCCACCACTGCTAAAGAGTTCTGCTGGAGTATTTTAAGATAATCTTTGAAGGGGGCTATGTCACATAGTCTGAGTTTCTCAAAATCAACAGCTAATATTACCAGAGGGAGCAAAAGTCTTCTGGGGAGTGGGAGAGAGTGAGGGAACCTGGGAGGTGCTGTCAGGGGTCAATCAAGAGCCAAGTCCAGCAGGCCTCAATTTGCTTCTGTTTTCAGTGTACCAGCCACCACCACCTTCACCAGCAGTGAATAGAAGAGTCAGTGCAACAAAGATGTGTCCGAATGCAAACCAAATGCTACTCCAAACTGTAAATCAGAAGTCAGTGAGTCCAATCTGACATAACTCTCCTATGTACATATACGAATACACCACAGTGATTCTCACTATCATGTACATCCATAAGACTGGGATCCTAATTAGAATAAGATATAGTCCATGCTTGCATAAATATATGAAAATAGATTATATTGTCATGTATAACTAAAAAACAACCAATTAAAAAAAAATACTGAATGTCATTGGCAAAAAAGAAAGAAAAAAGAAGTAGTCAACGAGTCCTTAAAATTCAATGTCCTATGGTATAGTTTGAGACTAGATTAATTTTTAATAAACTTGTTTCCATTTCCACATCTGGCCCCAAGTCACCTTCCCATGCTTAAAACTCGTGAAAGAGCATAAGCACATTCTATGGTTGGAAAATGTCCCCAAAGTATATGGGTTAGAACCTTAATCTCTAATGCAGCAGGGGTGAGGAGTGGGAGCTTTAAGAGGTGATTAGGTCATAGGGGCTTCTCATGAATGGCCACATGCCATGTGGAGTGAGTCAGTTGTTAAGACAGTGGGCTGTTCCCAAAACAGGCTTCTCTTGTACCCTCTCGCCCTGTGATGATGTCCTACCATGTTAGGACACAGCAAGAAGGCTCTCCCCATAGATCCTGAACTTAGCAACCTCCAGAACTGGGAGCCAAATAAACTTCGGATCATTATGAATTAGTCTGTGGTATTCTGTTAGAGCAGCACAAAATTGTCTAAGGCACATGTCCTCGACTTCTGATTGTCTTGAAAGCATTTAACTAAGCACAAATATAGCTCTATTTCTTTCTGAAGATGAGAACTTAGGAATTAGCCCAGTCTTTCATTTGATAGATAAAAAGAATGAGACTCAAAGTTAAGTTCAATACCTTGCACATGATCACTGCTCTTTGAGGTTAGAACTGCCTGTCTCTGTACTATACCGATTGTCTCCAACTTATTCCAGATACATATTCCAGATATCCTACTCTATCTATGAGGGATATTTTCTGAGATGCCCAATGATGCCTGAAACTATGGATAATAGCAAACTCTGTATATACTGTTTTTTTTTCTATACATGCCTATAATAAAGTTTAATTTATAAATCAGGTGCAATAGACTAACTCTTGGTAAATTTAAATAATTCTAACAATATACTAAAAAAATGTTGTGTAAATGTGGGCTCCCTCTCAAAATATTACATGCCTGTAATCCCAGCTACTCAAGAGATTGAGCCTAGCCTGCCTAATTTAGCAAGGCCCTGTTTAAAAAAAAAAAAAAAATACAAAGGGCTAGGGATGTAACTCAGTGGTAGAGCACTTGCCTAGTATGTGCAAGGTCCTGGGTTTAATTCTCAACACTTCAAAGTCAAAGCCAAAAAAATTTTGTACTCTTTTGCCTTTTTGTTTAAAGGAAACATTCTACACCTTCTCTTTGGCAAATGCAAATTGCCAGTGTTATTACTCTTGTGTTTTGGAACCATTATTAAGAAAAATAATATAATGTAAAAATAATTAATATTTAAAGATAGATATTACTTAAACACAAGCAATGTGATATGTAATAATTAATATGGCTACCAAGTGACTAATGTATGGGTAGTGTATACAATATAGATACACTAGACAAAGAGATGATTCACATCCTGGGCAGAACATAATGGGGCAACATGACTACTAATTAAAACAGCATGTAATTTAAGACTTAGGTATTATTTATTTCTGGAATTTTCCATTTAATATCTTCAGGCACTCAAACCACAGAAAGCAAAACCATGGGTAAAGGAGGACTGCAACATACACTTATTTTAACACTTGTGTTAAAACTTGGACTGTTGAATGTTTTCTGGTTATTTGGGTCTCTCTGAAGAGTAGTCTAATGTTTGAAGAATTTCTGACTGAGTCTTCACCTTATATCCCCAGTCCCTCTAGCCAGAAAAGATTTCTCCACCTCCTTTGCACTAGAACACATATGTTGGCTCCACTAGCTGAAGTACCCCACACAAGTCTTCAGTTGAAGCAAAATAAACAGGTACTGCCTGAGTTCCTCATCTTGCCACTATGGCTGCAGAGACAACTGGCTTTTAGATGCAGTGGTGAACTTGAGATTGGGGTCCTGCAGAGGCACATTCCTGATTCTGGTAGTCATAGCAACTGCTGTAACCTTGAGTTCTTGATGTTCAATTCAGTGCAAACTGGAATATTTGGTATGATGATGACAACGACTTCCTTATTAAGACAGTGTTGTGGATGGTGTGGGCAATATACCTACAAGTTTGTAACCAAGGAAACTCTTTAAAAACCCTCTAGCTTCAATTGCTCTTTAATGACTTAAAAATCACTAATTTTGGAGGTCACACAGCCAGACAATACATTATTAGTCTCTCACTTGCCTTGTTGTAGGTGGTACCTCTGACGTGTGAGTTGTGATGATAATGGTTGCCTAGGTTACTCTTCAGGTCCTGAAAGCTGTTTTTGCTGAAAAAACTGTCTTTACTTGGGACCACAAATGTTTCATGGGTGACTGGAATGGTTTGATAAGGTTTGGCAACTCTGTCTTCACGTTACATCTATCTCCTTAGTAGCCTTGACTTTGGGTCAGATTATTCTAGACTCTAAATAAATATTTGAGAAATGTTTTGTACAAAGCAATAATTTAGGGTTAAATTGACCTAGACTTGCCTAATCTTCCAGGCAGGGCTAAAAGCACCTACCAGATGCCATGACTGGTAACACCAGATCATGAAAGGAGTGAAAAGAGGTGGCCCCTGAGTTCCTGGAAGATCTCTACCTATACCTATAAAATACATTGATATTTCTCTCCCCTCCTTCAAGATTCCTACCCATATCTGTAATCCCACACCACCTTAGGGTTGACAAGTTGTTTTGTGAAGAAATCTCCCTCTTCTTCATTCTTTGGCCATTGAATCAAGTCTTTCTTTCTGCCCCACTTGTCTCTTGGACATGGGGTTTTCCCTGGTGTGAACCTCCAACCTGGATTCAGTTAAAGTTTAGCTTCCAGCTGGTTATCCAGCCTCCCAAGTTTCAATGAGCCTCCTAATAATTTTGTAATAACTCATTTTCTGCTTAATTTGGCCCTGTGGGTCCTGGTGTTGGCAAAACAAACAAGAAGGAATCCAAGTTGCAATCAGAAAATGGCTTTGTTGTTCCCTATCCACTCCCTGTTCCACATATCCTACAAGCTCCTGGATGAAATTCCTCTTAGATAATACAAGCACTCCAGTCCCCTTAAGTCATAAGAATCGGTTCACTGTAGAAAATAATTTGTCTAGCCCAACATAATAACCAAAATTCTGGAATTTATTTTAATTGAAACTTTCTTCCTTTTCCAGCTTGAGTTGACTTCACTCAGAAGAATTTTTTTTTGGGGGGGGTCAATGGTACGTTTTTATTTCCCCCATTTGGGACCTCTACTTCATTCTCGTCAGGCTTCCTCTGCTCTTCTAGAGTTGAAGTGGGCAGGAGGGAGGAGAGGTAGAAGTGAAAAAACACTTAGGTGGCCCCCACAGGTAAATCTGCCTTTGATTTCCTCTGACCACAGCACATGTTTGAAGAGATCTGAAGGCCCAGTACTATATATGGTAGATGCTCAATAGATATTTGTACTTATTTTCATTAGATGTATATCTGATGTTTTCCCTCTATTCAATTCTAACAGTAGTAAGAATAGGGACTAAATCTAGCCTTTGTCTGTAATAAAGTCATATACTTTATTATGATGTATCCTGTTAAGCTCTATAATTATTGGATTACTGATTAGGTCCCCAAAGCTTAAGCCTCTTAAAACATTACTCTTTGTCTTCGTGTGGTCACAAGTTTCATAAGCAGAGAGCCTATTCTGGTAGATGGATGGCTTTCCACCCAAGACTCAAATGCCCTTTTCATGCTTCAGAGTAATTGTTAGAAGGTGCTACTCAGCTGGGGCCAACATTTTCTAGACTCCCTTGTGTCTGGATGGGAATGTATGACTGAGGTCTGGACAATGGAATATAGTCAGAGTGTTGTTTGACACTTTCAGGCCTGGCCCATAAACCTTCCCTGTAATTGATCCTGCATGCACACTTTTTCCTTTTAGCTTCTGAGACGTTGGTGTTGGGGTTAGCTGGGAAGATGCTTGTTGAAGATGGCAGAGCCCTCCTCAGTCTAAGTCTTCAAATGATTCTGTGGAGCAGAGCTCTCTGCCTCCAATTGGACTGTACATCAGGGAAGAATTAGCTTTTATCACATTAAACCCAGGGCCATCAAACTTTTTCCACAAAGGGCCAGTAGAAATATTTAGATTTTGCAGGTTATTTCCAGTAGAAATATTTAGATTTTGCAGGTTATTTGGTCTCTCTTGCAACTACTCAACTCTGCCACTGTGGTATAAAAGCCAGTTGCAGACTATACATAAATTAATGGCATGACTGTGTTCTGGTACAACTTTGTTTGCAAAAACAGGCAACAGCTGGATTTGGTCTGTGGGTAGTAATTGGTGGTTGGCTGACTTTCATATTTAGCCACGACTACTTCATAGTTAATCCATTATCTTAATAAGTTCATTTTTATTATTCCGTCTATGTCAACATTAACCAGAGTGAAGCCAGCACAAATAGATAGATGCTCACTGATGAACGAATGGAGAGGCTTGAAGCATAAGGCCTGGGGATTTAATGGCCATATGACAAGAAACCATGCTTCAGGCCTGAATGGAAAAGGAACTCAATCTGAGCCCCTTACATAAAACTGGGAGCCACAGAAGGTTGTCCTGTCATAAAACAGGGATAAGAAAAACTTTTTCATTGGCTGTCCATTGTCTTCAAGTTGATTTCCAACATCTGACTTCACATCAAACATGTTCTTGGCTTCTTCTCATAACTCTGTCCCCCTCCTCAGTGCTCCTTCTTCTTTGTTCTGAGCACCAGCTTTACCAAACCAAGATCCCTAAGTGCCTCATGAGTCTGTATGTTCTGTTTTCTCTGCCAAGAATGCCATCCCCCTTCTCATCTCCCTGGCTTAACTCTGAGCATTGTACTTTCAAGGTCATTTTGTGCTACTTAGACTAAGAGGTGATTCTCCTCCCACATGTGCAATCTCCACCAGAACTCAGTTACAGCACTTATCACACTCATGCATTAATATAGCTGTCTCCCTACCGAATTGAGTGCAGGGACTGGTCTATTTTCCATTTTCTCAAACCCTACAGCAATACTTGGCACTAAATTGGTTCTTGATATAAACTGGTGAATTAATAAGAAAATTAACATGAATCTAAGCCCTAATGAATAAAGCAACAGCTACATATGTTGAAAAGTTGTTTTACTCTCTTGGTATTTACAGACACTGGATATTAGATATTATCACTTAACTAAAAATGACATATCTATATAATAACTTACACTGGATTTATGTTTCCTGTAAGGAAAAGTCCATTCCTTTTGCTTTTGAGGTCAAAACCTCCTCAGATTCACCTGAGCCCAAAGCAGTTCAGGTATTTCTCATCACTGAACATAGAACAAAATGGAAAGAATCAGTTCTTAAGTGATCTGTGTTCTGATGGTGACACATTAGTTCTCTAAAAAGTGTACATCTATATGACCCATCTTTCCAGAAAAGTTCCATTTTCAAATGCTTTGTTCTATTTTCTCTACAAATAAGCATACATTTTTAAACTATGGTTTAAGAAAATGTGATTACTGTTACATACCTAATTCCAGCCCTGAGTGGTGTGGTAAGCTCATGATAAGCAACCTTATATTTTATTTTAAACCTAGAATCTGACCTTTAAACACTTAAAAAATTTTACCCTTATTAAAAAAATCTTTATCTCCATCTCTGAAATAAGATCTGGCTAAGCTCAAAAAACAAGATTGCTAAAGTTATACAAGGAACAATGAGTAAAATGCTGTTGTGGTTTAGAGATGAGCTATTCCCCAAAAGCTCATTAGAGGTGAAATTAATAGATCATGAGGGGTATAACCTAATCACTGGCTTAATCCACTAATTAACTGTAGTAACTGTAGACCAGAGGAAGTAGGTCATTGTGTGACCAGAGGAAGTAGGTCATTGGGGGTAGACTTTGGGGTTTATATGTAGTCCATGATGATCAGAGCTCTCTCTGTTTGCTTCCAGGTTGCCGTGTCCAGGAATGCTTTCCCAGGCCCTTCTGCCATGATGTTCTCCCTCACTTTGGGCCCAGAGCCATGAGTCAGCTGACCTTGGACTGAACTTCTTTTCCTCCTCTACATTGTTCTTGTCAGGTCCTTTGATCACAGTGATGAAAAAAACAGACTAAAGCAAATGCATTCCTTAAATTTAGGGGTTTTGAACTAATTATACATCTTGGTCAATTTGGCTGATATTTTTTTCAGGTCCAAGGATTGAATACAGGGTCTTATGTGTGCTAGGAAAGTGTTCTGCCATTGAACTAAATCTCCAACCCTTAATTTGGTTCTTTTTGAATTACGCTTTTGCCTCTGACCTAAAATCATAGTGGAAACTTTAACCTCAGTTGTGGCAAGAAGGATGGAAAATAGGCCTTAAGGCTAAGATAGCCCACATCTAGACAACCCCAGTGTCTCCAGTGCTCACCCAGAAGTAGCCCAGGCCAGCTGGCTTGTGCCAGGAGGGCAAGGTCAGTGGTCTTCTGTGGGGAGAAGGTGGCTCCTGTCTGATTTAGCTGGCTGGTATTAGGGATTGGACTGATTTTCCCCAGAAATAGCCAAAAGCAAAATAGAAGGAAGAAAAGAAAGTCTCTGGTAAGAACCCGTACACCCCAGAAGATATCCCCACCAATTAAGAAACAGAACTAAGGTTGGGGGTCACTCCTTCCTGCCCTCCTTCTTTTCATGCATACCCTCACTCCTGCCCCCCAGAACAATCCAACATGTGAAGTCTTTCCTGCTCACTCTGGCACACTTTGCCACTCTCCAGGACAAACATATGCTTGGCAGTATCAGGTGAAAGACAAGCAATGGAGTGTTCTCGAGATGAGACTCAGAAGGCACTTGCTGTCCACCCTTGCTGTCCCACAAGCCCTTATGCAGATGAGTGCCAAGAGCAGATGTGTCCTGAGGAGAACAGGCCCTTACCCAAACAGATAATAGAAGGATACAGGGCGGATATTGAGTCTAACCATATGAAATTGCCAGTTACCTAGGCAGACAAATAGTTGGAAACATAGATATGATTAATGAATAAAAAGAATTATGTATAGCAAGGTAGATACAAAGGCAGAAGTAGCAATGGAAGAGACAAGTTAAATATGTATAAGTAAATTACAATATATCTTTTTAAAATACATCATTATTTAAGACACATACATGCCTCCCTCTAGTCAGAAAAGGATAATCTGAGGGAGTTTAGTAAAAAAAGGAAATAGGAAAAAGAAAAAAAAAACAATGGGAGCAATCTCAGCACTGGTGACAGCAATTCATACCACAATCCTGTCCATACCTGCCCTCACTTGAGTACTTATTAAAAATCCTTAACAAAACAGAACTTTCAAAAACTGAGCTACATAGAATTATATGTTCTGCTTAGGCACAAGTGAGATATTTTGTTTAAAATAATCCATAAGTACATTTTAGGGATTTGCAAAATACCTCAAAAAGGCAATGGTTTATAAACTTGATTGAGCTAACATGCCCCCACAGACTCAGGGCAATTATTCATCACTTTCTCCCAAACTTAAACGTTCTTAGTATTCTGGGCCATTAGTCAAGATGTATAAATAGTTGATCAAGTTTCCTCTTACAGAGTTTCCTCTGAACAATGTATAAGCATGATATTACCTGAATAAAAACACAAAGGAATTCCTTTCTGATCACTGGTCCCTAATGATATATGGTAAGCATTATAACCAATCAATTCACTCTTTCCATATCTTGTTTTTTCAATTCATCATGAGAGCCAAATATAATAGATAGCCCATTCTTCTAAGAACCCTAGGCCTATGTAATCTTTCAAAATGCTTTGCCCTCTCTCTGCTTTCTGGCTGCCATGAACAGTGCAGCTTTCCTCCTCTGTATCCTTCCACCATAATTTTCTGCCTCATCTTTGAATCCAGAGCTATGGAGTTGGCCAACCATGGACTGAGACCTCTGAAACCATGAGCCAAAATAAACTTTTTATCCTCTAAGTTGTTCTTGTCAGCTGAATAAAACCAAAACTGGTACCAAGAATCAGGGTCATTGCTGTGACTAATCTGACCATGTGGTTCAGAAGCCTTTGAAACTGGTTTGCAGGAGGAATTTGGAAAAGTTTGGAGGTACAGAGCAGAGAAGGCTTAGAATGTTGTAAGCAAAGCTTAATGGGCAATTCTGGTGGGAGTTCAGGAGAACAGAATGTCAATAGGAATGCAGATGTTCCTATGTGCTCATGAGGTTTCAGAGTCCACAAGGACTCTCTGTTGGGAATTGGAGTAGAGGCCATTGTGTTATATTCTGGTGAAGAATATAACTTGTCAATGTTTTGCCCATGTCCTGAGACTTTGTGTGAGGCTGAATGTAAAGATGATGGACCTGTTAATCTGGTGGAGGAAATTTCAAGGCAGCAAAACATTCAGACAGTGTCATAGGTGTTGCTGGCAGCTTTTAGCCAGGTTTACAGTAAGAATTGAGAGAAAAAAGCAGAAAGGAAAGGTTTGAAAATTTTGCAGTTTGGCCAGAGAAGAAACACACATAATATTAGGGCAAAGGAAGGTATGGTTGCTGAAAAGACTAGCACCACTAAGGAGAAACTAAGACTTTGCAAGAAACAGTGGGAAAGATGCCTTGAGGGCATCTCAGGAATCAGCAAGATCATACCCATGGCAGCATCAAGGGTGTAAAAATAACAACTCCTTTGAGAATAGACCTTGGGTGCAGTCTGCTCACATAGGGGACCCTAGAAAGCTGCTTCCCCAGGATTTGTTTCACTGTGCTCAGCTGTCCAGGCACTCAGAGATCTCTGCAGCCATGATCCAGGAGGTCCTAGCTACTACTTGAGTTGGCAGCAGACCTTGGCATCATCCACATAGTGCTGGTTCTGTAGGAATGCAGGGTGCTGGATTTAGAGGGTCATGGAGATTTCCATAAAAATTTCATAAGAGGGCCTGGGAAGCCAGGCAAAGTGTAGCAGTGTCAGAATCCCTACAGGCAGTCTCAAGGTTAATCAGAGGCTGGAATGGAGACAGTTTGGAATGAAAACATGCCAGTAACATGGAATGTCTGTTGAGGAAAGGTGTGGTCAGAGCTACTTAAAAGAGAGGCCATATGGGCTGCAATCAAGGCCAAAGGGGTGGGGTTGCCCAAGCCCTTTGGAGAACATAACTCACCACCATGAGCCCTGAGAGCTTGATGTGAAACTCCAGAACCTGGTGTTTGCCCAGTTAGGTTTTAGTCTTTGGGGAGTGGGTACTCTTCTTTCTATGCCCCTATTTCTCCCTTTTAGGATGGGAATGTTTACTCTGTGACATTATAGGATATACATAAAACCTGGTTTTGATTCTAGAGACGCTCACAGCCAAGAGTTTTCCCTTTAGTCTTAGAGGAGATTTAGTACGTGGACTTTTGGACAATGCTGGAACTGTTAATACTGGGAAGACTCTTGGAGATGGACTAAATGCATTCTACATTGGGAGATGGACATGAGCTTTGGGAGGCCAAGGATGGAATATTATGGTTTGGATATGAGGCATTCCCCCCAAATTCCCGTGTTAATGCAGGAGGTAAATGATTAGCTTTTTGAGAACTAGAACCTAATGAGGTCATTGCTATGATCCAATGGGAGGACCATTAGGGTTTGAATGAATTCAAACCATAGGGTGGTAACTATAGGCAGATAGGGCATGACTGGAGGAAGTTAGGTCACTGGGAGCATTTCTTTGGCATTGAGATTTTATACCTGTTTCACTAGCACACCTCCCTCCCCCACTCCCCACACCCTCCTTCTTGGTCTCCATGAGCAGAGAAACTTTCCTTTCTGTCATGATTTTCTTTCTTTTCTATTTTTTTCCTGTGGCACTGGGAATTAGACCTAGGGCCTCATGCATGCCAGGCAAATGCTGTAACACTGAGCTACATCCCACCATGATTATGCTCCCTTCCACCATGATTTTCTGCCTCGCCTTGGGCCCAGAGTCAGCTGACCATGGACTAAGTATCCACTGAAACCATGAGCCAAAAATAGAGTTTCCTTTCTCTAAAAATAAATAAAAATTGTTTGCTGTCTTCATCTATGGTGGTTTTGGTTCCAAAGTAGATTGCACCAGAGGATAGGACCTGAGATCCTGTCTGTACCAACTAGATCAACATTTACTGCTGTATCACAGCACAGTTCCAAATTCACTCACAACCATTCTTGGGCTGTGGGAACATGCCTTTGTTTCGTTAATACTCTCTAGAGCAGCATTTGTAAGTTACAATGCCACACCTGGAAAACTTGAACCCTTGATGTACCCTGAAGTTGATCAGACTTGGTGATTTTCTTTAGATGGATGCCCAGGTCCTTCAGTTCTCTTTTAGAGTCAGATTTCACAGCATCAGTTGCCCAAGTGGATACTGAAGGATCCCAACACAAAGATGAAGGAGAGAAAAGTGTCTCCAACTATAATATCAGAGAAGAAAGTACCATCACTTTCTCCCACCAATTCACAATGAAAAAGAAAAAGAAAAAAAAAAAAAAAGAAAGCCAGAACCAATCAGAGATTTATTTGTAAGAGCTCTACTCAAAACATCTGCACTCACTTTACTATGAAGGTAAAGCAATTTAAAACAATTTTTTTTTTTAGATTATGGGGTAGAGCACATCTATGATGGAGTTCACAAAACAAAATGTTCAGCAAGCACAGTGATTATCTCAAGATTAATACTTGCATAACCTCCCAGGGTGGTGAACAGATTTGCCCCATGGTAGTCTTTCTTTACAATCCACCCTTCATTTTTTGACCAACATGGCCATTGCTGCCTTGCTTCTGTTTATTTTTCTACTGTCTAAGCACCAAGTGTATCCCTAAGCATGTAGGGTTTAGTGTTTTGAGTTTAGTGTTTTATTTTAATGTTATATAAATGCAAATCATAAAATATATTATCTTTTGTACATTTTTACAATTTTACTTCATGTACATTTAAATATATATATATAGCCATGTTAATGTATATATTTTCAGCTCATTCATTTTCATATTGTATGTGTTATATGCCTAAGCCATAATTTATTTATATATTCTAGTACTCATAGACATCAAATTGTTTCAGTGAGAGTTTATTATAAACAGCTACAGAAGTGCAAATAGTTCTGTTGCCTCTGTAATACAAGTAGAATTCCTGTTCCAATCTTAAGTAAACAATTCCATAGAGGTGGTATCAATTTAAACTTCCAATATTTTCAGACAAGCTCTCTCTAAGTTGCTGATAGCTTCCTGCTTATCTTGTTTAAAATATTTATATGTATATACATATATATTAGTTGTCCATAGACTTTTATATTTGCTCCATATCTTCACCAATACTTGTTATTGTCACATTTTCTGTAACATTCCAGTGTATCTCTGTGTGTTTTTTTACCCAAATTTCCCTGACTACTATTATTGCCAAATACGTTTTCATGTTTATGGGGCATTTGGAAATGCTATTTTGTAAAATGTCTGTTCCATTCTTTTGCTCTTTTCTTTCAAGTTAGTTGTTGATTGAATTTTGTTTCACTGTGGCTTATCTTTTTAAAAATATTTATATATTAAAATATATATATATATGTTTTGGTTGTCCATGGACCTTTATTTTATTTATATATTTGGTGCTGAGGATCAAACCCAGTGCCTGACACGTGCTAGGCAAGCACTCTACCACCGAGCCACAACCCCAGCCCCGTGGCTTACCTTTTAATCCTGTCTTCTGTGTATGTTGTGCTGGAGATTGAACCCAAGTCTTTGTGCATTCTCGGCAAACATGCTATCACTCAGCTATATCCCCAGCTCTTTTAAAAAATTTGTATTATGAAACAGGGCTTTGCTAAGTTGCTAAAGCTGGACTCAAACTTGCAATCCTTCTGCCTCAGCCTCCCAAGTAGCTGGGATTGAGGGAATGTACCACCATGCCCAGCTCCTTTTTATCTTTTTAATATTTTCTTTAGATAAAAAAGAAGCGGTTAATTTTATGTAATCAGTCAATTGTTTCACTCTTTTCTGTATGGCTGGCATTCTTGCATCCTGTGAATCTTTCCCCACGGGAAGGTCATAACATATTTTCCTATATTATATGTTAGAAGCTTTATTGGACCTTGACCAAGTTGCCCCAGGCAACCTGGATTTGAAATCCATCAAGAGGGGATATGGACTATATTGCTGCCCTCTCAGAATGCTCCTGGGCTCCTATGCAAACTTGCTCACTCTCTGGCGCCCAGCCATGTCCAAGTTTCATGTGTCAGTACTGGTTCACATGCATACCACCTGTATTCCCCACCTCTCTGTTTCTGTTCTCTTCCATCCAGAAACCACAGGAACTTTCCCCAAGCCCTGATGTTGGTGTTTATTCCCTGGTAGCTCCTGTAGAGCAGTCTGCTTCCTTCTCTGGCCTCCTCAGTTCTGCCACCCTGGCCCTTACCTTCATGGTACAGCCAACCTACAGATCTGTCCTTGTTGAGAAAAGGAAGGAGAGGGTAAATGTTCTGGCTCTACATTTGGGGCCTGACTTGGTTATAACATCCAATCCCAGGACCTAGGGTTCATCTATCTCTTTAGCTCCCCCTACACACTGGGGATGACCCACAGGCATCTACCACTGAGTTACATCCCTGCCCTTTCAGACAAGTTCTCTCTAAGTTGCTGAGACTGGCCTCGAACTCGCAATCCTCCTGTCTCAGTCACTGGGATTACAGGTATGTGCCACTGCACCTGGCCTCCTTAGCTTTTTAAAGTCATGAGAACAGAGGGTTAGATTAATTTTCCTTACTTCATGATACACACTCATTACTGGTTTGTCTAAGGTTCCACTCTTACTTATTTCTTTTTATCCCCACTTTCACTGTCATTTCTCTCCCCAAAGATAACCACTCTATACACTTGATTTGTATCTTTTATTTGTCAGATTTCTGATTAATAAAATATATAGTCATTTTGTGTGATACTTTTTTACTTATATAGATGATGTGATATAGATTTCATTCTGTTTCTTGTGGCACTCAGCACGGTGTGTGTGTGTGTGTGTGTGTGTGTGTGTGTGTGTGTGTGTCTGGGTGTACATCCAGGCCATTGCATCTCATTGTCTCTTAGCACAGCAACCAGAGCCTCTGCAAGCACTACTCATAGGGCACAAAAATAGAGTTGGAGCTGAGACTTCTTGTTGTTGTTGAAGGCAATGATACATTCAGAAATCATTGTACAATGCTGTAAAAGCAAAAGAAGTCAGTTTGAAATAAGCAGACCCATCCATCAATATCTAAAAACCAACTATGCCCAGCAGAACCAGCAGTCTTGGGAAAATCTAGACTTCCCTGTGATGTCTCTCAGTGCTATCCTTAGTTTTCCTCCAGGCCAACCCTTCCAGGCCAAGGACTTCTCCACACTTAAGGGGGGGGGGGGGGTTACAAAAATAAAGTTCTAAAAATGGGATAGGAAATGTGCGAGCCTCCCTAGAACGGGTACCTGAAGAGGTAGTTGAGGCCTTTGAGCTTTGCAAAAATAAGAGATGACCCAAAAGGCTTTGCAGCAAGAGAGAAGTAGCACATGTAGCAGCACCAACTTGCACACTCTGGCAATGCTGTGCCAGAATTGGTAGTAATAAGCAGTGGTGGCACCAGCAAGAGCTTCATTCTTTAGGCAACCTTGACAGAGCCAGAAATTCCCTCCATGTCCAAGTAGAGCAAAGATGAGGAAAGGTTCCCACCAACCACGGACAGCCATTGGAAGATGCTAACCCACACCTACCCTCACATGGGTTCTAAGAAGTAGAGAATTACATGGAAGAAGACAGGTGGGAGTGAAAGCCAGGGCCCTCTTCATAATACTAATGTTAATTAGAGTACAAGGCTTTCTACACCCTTCTCTCTAAATTGGAGGTAAGGGGCCAAGTAGGACTGACCTGATGTACCCAGCAAGTTTCAGGTAACACGTCTTCAACTCAGAGCAGACACCCGGCTGGATATAGCAGAGGCAAGGCCTGCTTACTAGGGACTAAAAATGTCTCTTGAGCCCACTATGCTTAGGTGCAGGTGGTCCAAGGGGAAGAGAGAAAAAAGAGATACCTTGCTTCGCAAACTGCCATCAGTATCATGGAGTTATCAATTTAGCTTCTACTCATGCTGTAGGAGGAAGTAAAGAGGGAAGTGGAGGGTGACGTGGAGATTTCCTCACAGCACTTTTGTAAGGGCTGAGCTACTGTGTGAAGTTCCTTCTATCACAAGCAAAAGAAAGCATGTTCTGGGCTGGGCTGGGGCTCAGTGGTAGAGCGCTTGCCTAGCATGTGGGAGGCACTGGGTTTGATCCTCAGCACCACATTAAAAAATAAAGTTATATCATGTTCATCTACAACTAAAAATATTTAAAAAGAAAGAAAGCCTGTGCGGAGAAGATGAGAAAGGTCCCTGCTGCAGAAGTCTGTGAAGGCCAGATGCAAATGACCGGTGACTTAAAAATCCAAGTGGGAAGAAACCAGTTTGATGCTCCTTAGAGCAGCTAGGTTGGAATCAAAAAGCAAATTATAATTTATGACTCTTCTGATGACACTTCTTTTCTACACACAGACACATTGTGGTAGCCTGGAAATTTTAACCCATATTTTGGAAACCCTACTGAAGGGATTCCAACCTTGTCAACTCCCATTCTCCCTGGTGGGTATGGGATTTTCCACTTCTAAGCTCCAGCATGATGCATTTTTATGGTGGCCAAAAGCTTTGTGACAATGGCTTTGAGTAACACTGGGCACTTCATCAAACTGAGACACCAACCAGGAGAGAGGCCAGCAGAGAGAGGCCCACCTAGTACCATGGCAAGTTGTCTTAGGGAACGGCACAGTGTGAACCCCCTTGAGAAGAGTCAGGAATGTTCTTGAAGCTTGTCTGAATGGGGAAACTCATAGACACTGACGTGGAAGAGAAATCCAGGCAGAATCCACTTCCTCACTCCCCAGAGACCTAGGAAAATATTCCCTGGAATAGTACTAAAATGATAGAATAGTCAGTTGGCCAGGCAAAGCAGCCTGGGACAGTAGCTACATTGAAGAAATATTCCAGAAATAGCAAAATTATGAGGCAGAAAAAAACAAAAACCATAAGCTAGCAACAGGCTCAGAGGCTTACCTGGGTGGCTGGAAAAGAATCCTTGAAGACCCTGGTATGCATTTGAGCACATGGCGAGTAGCTGGGATCTAAACTCTCAATACCCACAAAAGCAGAGATGAAAACCTCAGCATGTGCGTTGATCATGAAAACACCTGCAGGAGCACAGGAGAGAAGGCCAAGCGTGGTCAGGGGTGAAATCAAATGATGGCTACAGGATACTCAGAGTTTGTGTTTTATTTGTTGTTTGGTGGAGCTTTAGTTTTTAGATCAAATTGGTCTGAGAGGTTGAAGCAGATAAAAGAGAAGATGGCTTATGAAATGAGGAGCTTATGAAATGAAGGGTGGGAGAGGATGAGACCCAAAGTGGATATGAAAGAGGGGTGCCACACCTCTCCCACTGATCTGTGAGCCCAGGCCAAGGACAGAAGCAAATGCAAGTAAGTTGTGGATGGAGTGCGGGAAATGGAAGGAGTGCCATCTCACTGCTGCTGTCTTCTCTGTGAGGGCTGAGGCCATTGCTTAGACGAACAGGCGTGAAGCTGTGGGGAAGAGCAGCAGCAGCTTACATAGCCATTGGGGAAAACAGGTGAGGCCCTGGGACCTTGCCAAGGGCAAGCAGGGTGAGGGAAGGGTCATGGAGCAGGAAGTGCAAGGAGTATGACAGGAATTGGACTGGAAAGGACACTGTACATATTGGTAAATCCTGGGGTCTGATGCCTTTTGAGGGTCACTGACCTCTCTAGCTTCTTTGCTCCCTAATAAGAACTGGTTAGGGCTTGCCACATGACTGAGGTCAACATCTTGTGATGGTGACAGGACTCAGAGTGGCACATGCCAGGGAGGGCTGGAATCTTTAAGACCATCCTGACCTGGAGGCCAAAGACACCAAGTGGTATCTCACAGAAAGTCGCGTGGTTCAGCTCCATATTTAACAGCTGAGGAAACTGAGCCCGGAAAGGTAAACATGGCGGTCAAGGAGGGTTCCTTAGCAGATCTTCCTTTCCTAATCCCAGATTATTTCCAGGGGGAAGGTGGAGTCACTGGCCTTCTGAGGGATGAGGTGTTGGCTGCACTCCTGGATGATGGGCATGACATTTAGTTCTCTGCATCCCTACTCTCAAGGTGAGGACTTCTCTCTTCCAGGTTCTCAGGATCCAAGGACTATGGACAAGTGTGGATGCAGTAGCTCCTGAGAATGCGAACCATACAGGAAATGGGCCACGGAGGCAGGAATATGTTTATAGGCAAAGCAGGTCCTCATATTGGCTAACCACACCAGGCAGTAAGTTAAGCATTTCGAAAGCTTATTGCCACTTAAAAGGGGAAAAAAAAATCATACCAGCCTGGAGAACTTAGCGAGACTCTGTCTCAAAATCAAAAACAAGGGCTGGGGTTTTGGCTTAGTGGTAGAGTGCTCGCCTAGCATGCATGAGGCACTGGATTCAATCCTCAGCACCACATAAAAATAAAATAAAGATACTGTGTCCACTTAAAACTAAAAAATAAATATTTTTTAAAAAGGGCTGAGGGTATATCTCAGTGATAAAGCACCCCTGGGTTAGGTCTCCAGTACCAAAAAAGTATTCAAGTATTCAAGTAAAAAGTAATTAAGTATTCAAGCTCAGTAACTCTCAGCAACAACTCTGCCCATCACCCATCATGCCATCTTCACTGGCTCTGTCTGCGATTCTACATGTGAACCAGCCCCTGGCACCTTCAATACCACTGAGGGCCTGGCCTTCCTTAGCTCTCCTTCCCAGTCACTCTCTGGTTTCTGGGTAGAAGTACCATATCTGCACACAAAGCTTCTGCCTTCAAAGCCTTAAGGAAAAGCCAGCTGCCTCAGTGTCCCCCCAGTGATGTACTGGCAGCTGGTGAGTATAGGTAAGACATCAGAAAGAACAGAACTGAGATCTCGGCCATGCTCAAACAGCCTGACCTCTCGCCCTGCACTCTGGACAGGGGCCCAGCACACCCTCCAATCCTGGACCCCTTGTCCCAGGCCCTCAGGGGATGGGGCTCCATGGAGGTACATGGTGACCCGCTCCTCACCAATCCCACCTTCTGGGCTGTGCAACCCCAGACTCAGTGAGAGGAGTGCTGACGAGTGAGGATAGAGTCAGAGAGCCCTGTCTCCTCTGGAGAAGACTGCCTGCCTCTGCCAGCAGAGAGTTTTAAAGGGCTTTGGAAGATTGTCTTCAACCTGAAGAAACCCAGAGTATCAGAGCTAGATAGGACTGTGAAGGGGACACAGAGTGGTTGCCATGGCAGATGTGTGGCTCGGCAGATGACCCTGCCCAGTGCTG
The DNA here is from genome assembly GCF_021218885.2 of Marmota monax. NCBI lineage: Eukaryota > Metazoa > Chordata > Mammalia > Rodentia > Sciuridae > Marmota > Marmota monax. The sequence goes on along the minus strand of NW_026694099.1, from coordinate 1,772,898 downwards.
AGGCTGAGGGTCCCCTGAAGTGCTCCCAGAAGAGAGCCCTGATTCTGCCACAGAGAAGTGAGAGGCTGCTGGTCTCAGAGGGCCAGGCTGGGGAAAGCACAAGGCGTGGTGTGGATGAGTCCTGGAGATGTGCTGTTCCCCGGGATGCCCTTTGGTACCAGCTCCATATATATAGCCAAGAACTTGGTGAGTCCCAGCAGAGCAGTTTTGCTGGTGGCATAGCCTCCAGCCCCTAAGAAGGAAATGAAATGGGAAAGGCACCGCCACTGGGAAGAGGGTCCTCGCCAGACCCCCAGGTGTGGAGGCTGAATATGCGGGCTCTCAGGCTTGCCCAGATGTTCCCCACCCCACCCCTGGGAAACACCAAGGAGCAAAATCTGAGCAGGAGTGGGAGGAAGCCTGGGCTTAAAGAAAACCATCAAAGCAGAGGCTGCTTGCCCAGTCTTGGCCCAGAGAGAAGTACTTATGGCACAAGGTCAGAGAACTAGATCAAGGACACCCAAGGTCATACCCCTGCTTGGCCATGGACTGACTGCCCTTGGACAAGTCATTAAGATCTCCCAGCTTCAATTTCCTCATTTGCCACACTGAGTTAGTAAGTCCTGCTCCATGACAGTCACCGGAATGTCATGCAGAGGCACTGATAGCCTATGGTGCCCCCTGGTGTCATTTTTAAAGAAATCTTTCTTCTGAGTTCACACAGCCCTCTTGGTACCTGACATCATGAGTGAAAATGTTAAAGCCACCCCTTTCCTCAGGCTCATGTAGGAATTTGCAGAGCCAGATTATATTCAACATGAAGAAATTCAGAGGTTGAGTGCTAGACAGGAATAAATAATTCATTAGGGAAGTCAGGGAACATGGCTTGGCAAGCAGAGCATGGACTAGATTTCAGCTCCCACTTGTTTCTAGACTAGGTACTCCTGTGCAGTGAACAACTTTTACAACCATACATGGCAGCTTAAGGGTTGTGGGGACTGAATAAGATAAAAGCAATGACAATTATTTTACATGTGGGAAGGGCAGAGGTACAATGTACACCCTTAGATTTTATTAGTATCAAGGTGTAGAGGAAATACATACAAGATCAGCATGTATTTCCTCTACACCTTGATACCCACTTTACTGCCCCATCCCAACGTGCCCCATCACTGTCTGAGATGCATAGGCAGCAGCAGTGGCCAAAAGCACCTCCAACTTTCTCTGTGAGAAGACAGACAGGTGTGAACCAGTGGAGCCAGAAGCCTTGTTATCCTGCAAGTGATGAGGACACAGACTGAGAAGTTAGGGAAAGAAGGGAGGGTGCAGTGTCTGGGGAGGAGTGAGCTCTTTGCAGAAGTTAGACCCAGAGGGTCCTGACACCGTGTCTCCCGCTAGAAAACCCCAGAGCTCCCTGGAATCACACAAAGCGTGGTTGGGCAGTAACTGGATCTCTGGGGCACAAGACCTGGGAACAGGAAGCCATCAGTGTGTGGCTGGGGCAGTGGTTGCCACCCTGGGAAGGGCCTCTCCCCAGTGGAAACCCCCATGCCACCTATTTAAATTTGTCTGGGTTCCAAATCTCACTCTCCAGCTGGTCTGACGGACAAGAAGAGCAAACACAGGGATTGTCTCCACCACGAGGACTGAGGAGCCCCGTTCCCTGCCGCTGCCCATACCCAGCCATTCTCAGGGGACAGAGCATATCAGAGGTTATAGGGATTCCTATGGCTTTGGAGTCTGATGGCCACACTCCCTCCAAATGTTCCCTTTCAGTGTCAATCACATTGCCTGTGATGACAGGGACCAATGAGCCTGAAGATGTGGTTTGGGAAGTGATGAGAGAGAGAGAGAGAGAGAGAGAGCGAGAGCATGGTCCTATGTGCTCTCCTTGGGATACTCCAACTCCCGGCCCCTTTCCAAGTGTCTCCCTGGAGGAACGAGAGCCAGGCAGCTTCAGAGCCATTGCCACCCTCACCCCTCTTCTCCATGAGGGGCCGCAGCAGGCGGGTCCTGACATTCATGCTCAGGGTCTGAAAGCAGAACATGGTGGGGGGCCAGCCCTCTGCCTATCTAGAGTCCAGGGCCAGGATGACTGTGGGAGGAGCTGGGGGTCAGTGCTGCTATTCTCCACGTGACCCTGGAGTTGTGGAGAAGGGGCCTGAGGGAACTTTCTTCCTCCCCAGGGATACACAGAATTCTTGGTCTATCCGCCTCTTCATGTCGTGGGCTACACAGACTGTCCCCAGAACACAGCATCGTCCAGAAAAGCAATTCTGTGGAAACAGCATGGGGAGGGGTTTGAGGAAAGCCATTGGTGCCTTAGCGTCTGCTCTGAGGCGTGGAGGTGGGAGGTCACATGGCATAAACACCAGCCCTGCTCAGGACACAACTCAGGGACAAGTGCTGAAATATGAGTTTCTTATAAAAGTCAGAGGAGGCCTGGGCAGGGCCCTCCACCCAGAGCTGTGTCAGATCACAGGCCCATTCTCTGCTTCCAGGGCCAGCAGGGGACCCAAGACTGACCCATCTCAGGTGGGCCCATCAGGACAGCAGGAACAAGAACAGCAGGAAGATACCCGAAGTGCCCAGTGGCTTCTGGCTGGGACCACAGGCCTAGGTGGGGATCCCTAGTGTCAACTGTGCCTGTAAACAGGTAAAGCGTCCCTGAAACAGCCCAGAGGGGCTGCTTGGAACCATCAGACTGGGTGCCAGTAAGTCTAGTTGGCAACAGCCTCAGACGCCTGAGCTGGGAGATTCTTCAGGTCTAGGGCTGTGTCAGACCTAGAGAGAAGTTCCCACAGGCCACTGGGCAGACTGTCCCAGGTCTGCTCTACCCAGTGGAAGCAGCGCTGTAGCTTTATAGTACTGTGGGTGGCAGCTGGGGCACAAGCAGGAGTGTGGATAGAGGTGGGAGATGAGAGAACCTCACAGCCCCATGCTCCCCAGGCCCACCTGTCTCCAACCTGCTCGCTGCTGCATCCGAGGCCCTTTCGATTAAGGCACTGGCCCCTGCCATGGACGTCGGGAGGTCCACACACCCGCATTCTTCCCTGACAGCAAGAAGGCGACATTGCAGACCAGGGTCGGGGAGTGAAAGAAGTTTGTACTTCAGTGGGAGGTGACTCCTCTTGGACGTCCCTGGAATCATGCCCCAGTTAAACCCAAGCAGAGGAGAGCAGCACCAAGTGAGGACCAAGAACCGCCTCCCAAGTCAAACTGAAGTATCTCTGCCCAGACCTGCTGCTCTGTAGACTGGGGGCCCCTGGAGTGACCAAGCACATGGTCGGCCTTAATTCCTGTGATGGAGAATTCAGTCGGTTATGGTTTTAAAATAACCACCGTTCCTCCTTCCGCCCCTGGCCCCTCACCACGGCCACCAGCCACTCTGGGTCCTGGGTCTTCCCCCTGTGGCACTTAGTGCTGATCACACTCAGCCCCACCCTCTGCTGCTTCTCCCAGCTGACAATCACATGGGCCCTGTGCCTGGCCAGACTCCCAGCAGCCGCTTAGCCAAGATTTTAGTCAGAGCTGGGGTGATGGCTTCAGCCCTTCCCACCCTCCTCTTAGGAACCTGATTGTGAAACATGAATGTATTCCCCAGTGCCCCAGCCCCCAAATCTCCAAAGCAGGAAAGAGAAACTGGCACTTGTCGAATACCTACTATGTGCCAGGCTTTCATATTACCCCATTATAGAAGTATTACTGTCATATTTTACAGAGATGTCCAGGTCAATCTGCACATCGCCCATGTAAAAAGTCTGGAGCCAGCATTCAAATCCAGATAAAAGTCCAAACACTCTGCTCGTCCACCATCTCACTTTGCTTCCTAGAAAATGGGAATTTAAAGACAGAAGCTCACCCTTGGAGCTGGGTGAGGTGGCGCATGCCTCTAATCCTCGCAACTCAGGAGGCAGAAGCAGGAGAATCGCAAGTTCAAAGCCAGCCTCAGCAACTTAGCCAGGCCCTAAGCAAATTAGTGAGACCCTGTTTCAAAATAAAAATTTTAAAAAGAAGGGCTGGGGATGCTGCTCAATGGTTAAGCACCTCTGAGTTCAATCCCTGGTACCAACAACAACAAAAAGGAAGAGGCTCACCCTTGGAAAGATGCTCATTCCCAGAGCTGAGTCATGGGAGGTGGAGATGGGGAGGGACATGAACATCCCCTGGACACATGCAGGCCAGGGACTCCTATTTATCCACCCCTGCTGGGACCCAAGGACGACAGCCAGGGCACAGCTCCTATCCACCCTCCTTCTATGCATTCTTATGGAGAGAAGAGCCAATAAGCAAAGAAGACCCCAAAGTCCAGCACATAGCCCCCAGCATGGCAGCCAGTTGTCAGGTCCCAACCCTGCTGGAACGAACCCTGGAAAGAAAATCAGCATTGGGGAAGGTGTGTCTCCATGGGTCCTTTGTGGTGGTACCTCCCAACATCACCAGTCCCATCAGGAATATGCAGAGCTTTTCTCAACCCATTTCCAGACCATCTTCCCCCATCCCAGTGGGCCATTCCCTCGCCAGAGCAAACAGGGCTGGGCACATGGCAGGTACCCAAGGGGTTCTTTGCTGACCACCAAATTCCTTACAGGGTTGTAACTCCATATCTTGAACTCATTCCCTCCTTCCCTTCTCATCCATGACCTGGTCATGCCACTTGTTTCTACTTAATGTCTCCAGTTTCTGTCCTTCCTTTTATATCTCAGAGCTACAACTCTAGGCTCAGTCCCCATTGTCTCTCTGGCTTATTGCAAGCCCCTCTGCGCCCAGGTCCCACCTCGCCCCAGATCCCAGACGCACCACCTCTATGGCTATGCTGTTCTGCTCCTCTCTGGGGGTTCTTTTCCCCTCTTCTGCAGGGCGGCTTTGGCAGCCCTTCAGCCCTCCTCCCCTTGATCCAGGCTGCTCCGTCTGTACTTCTCAGGCACGCAGCTCTCACAGGAAGTTGAGCTTGATTCTCTTCAGCTTCATCTCAGACAATCTCCTGCTCCTGATGCAGTCCTGGCTTTGCTCTCTTTTGTTCCAGCATCCTCTGCTCCTTCAGAAGACTGAAGAAGGTTAATAATGATAATAAGGGCTGCATTGAGCGTTTAGGTGGCAGAAAGCACACTAAACACTCTAAGGGCATTTCCCTCTGTTATCTTCTTCTTGTCTATGTGGTAGGTACTATTATTATCATCCCCATTTTAAAGGTGAGGATACTGAGGCTCCAAGATGGAACTAACTTTCTCAAGCTCAACATGAGTGAGAGAGGAGCTCTGGCTCGAACTATGAACCCAGAGTCCTCCATACTCTTACCTTAATCCTTTCTCTCTGCCAGTCGTGGAATCCTTGCATCTACTTTTCCTGAAGTGCTCCAAATTATATTTGTATCCTTATTTCCTTAAACGGTCACTTAATTTTGATCTGTAGAACATTTATGGGTAAAGGTCTATAGAAAACAAATTGTAGAAATTTGTTGATCAGGTTGATTGACATTTCTAAAATCTATTTAATTGTCTTAAGGAGCGTCTCCCCTTTTATAGATTTCTCTCCTGCCTCTTAATAAGCCAGGCACATGCTCAGCCCTTAGCATGTACATTTCAACAAGCAGGGCCTAGGGACAAAACATATAAGGCTCCCCTCTGATCTGGTGACGTGTAGGATCTCATTTTGGAAAATGATCCTATGGAAGTGAGTAGATAACAACATGGCAATAAATAGTTGTGTGTCTACTTGGCTAATATAAGGACAGGAGCAATCTTCCAGGCATGGAGAGGCAGGAAAGCACCCATGAAGGAGCTGGGATAGTCTTGACACCAGAGGTGGGAGTGTTTGGAGAGGAGGCTGTGGAACACTCCAGGTGCTGTCCACTTGTAGAACGGTGAAAAGTCAAGGGTTCACTAACTAGGATGGAGGGGCAGGGTGAGGAATGGTTCAGTGAGCTGTAGGATCAGGGGCTTCTGCTGTGGACAATGGAAAACGACTGGAGATTTTCACACTTTAGGATATATACTTAGCTAGAGATGATCTTTCTCAGGGAAGCACAAATTTCCTTCAATGTGATAAATGACAAATCATCACAAACTTTATTCTAGGTTCAAATTAATAAAAGTGGCAAATCACTCTTATTCTATTGTCCATCTTTCATTTAGTTTAATTTTCTTCCACTTTATGACTGGTCTGTAGCAGTCTTTTTAAATACTCGTGAGAATGCTGTCCAAGTATAGACTTAATATTTGTAATGTAACAAATGCATTGTCTGAAAGATCCTGAGAGGTTCTTGATTATCTGAAGAAAGATCTGGGTCCAGACTCTCCCATCTCCCAATGAGAGGGGCAGCACCTAAGCTCAGTTCCCAGCAGGGACAATGGCTTCTGCAACTTCCCACAGGCCTCAAGCTTCCAGATCTGGAGGAGCTGGCTGTCCCAGACAGCACTCAAGAAAAACAGGTACCTAAGCCTTTTGTGCCTAGGCCCCCATCTTTTGACAAGCTAATGGGTCAGTTCCTCAACCTGCATATAGAAGCAAGGTAGCAGAGGTTCAACGCCACTCCACTGGAACCCAAACCTACTGTATCAGCAGCAGACCACCCCAGCTTCAGCTCATCCTTCCATGAGATGCTGAATAGATGGGACACAGCATGGATCTCTCTTCTTCTTACTGACTCTATTTTAGTCAGCTTTGCATCACTGTGACTGAAAGACCTAACAAGAACACCTTAGAGGAGGAAAAGTTTATTTTGACTCATATTTTCAGAGATTAAGTCCATGGTCAGCTTACTCTATAGCTCTTGATCCAAGATGAGGCAGAACATCATGGTGGAAGGGTGTGGCAGAGGAAAGCAGGTCAGAACAGAGAGCGCAGCTCACCAGGGTCAAAAGCATGCCCTCAATATCCTGCTTCCTCCAGCCACATCCTACCTGCGTATAGTTATGACCCAGTTAATCCATATCAGTGGACTAATCCACTGAGTAGGTTATGGTTCTCGTAATCTAGTCATTAAGTATGAATACTCTTGGATTCCCTCACACACGAGCTTTTGGGGAACACCTTATATATAAATAATAACATACTCTTACTTTGGAAGTTTACCCTATAAAGCCTGGCTCTAAACCTCTACAATGTGATGTGGTAAACTTTGTTGGTTGCATAGAATGTGGTGAGAAGGAACTCACCTTCCATGGCAATAGAGATTCATCAATTTTCCAAGGAATAGAATCCATGGGTTCTCTGGATTATCTTCTTTACCTGCTTTTATTCCATCAGTCATCCCAATATGCATGCCATTTATAGGCAGAGGATTCCCAAATATGTCTTTCCTTTCTCTTGAGCCCCAGGCTCATATAATTAAATGTCTGCTTGACATTTTCACTGAAATGACTCATAAATATCTCAAACTTCATATAGCTGTGATGGCTTTAAAATATGTCCATAATCTCCATAATACTCTTCCTTCAAGAAGTGGAGACTAGGGCTGGGATCGTGGCTTAGCGGTAGAGCGCTTGCCTAGCATGGGCTGGACCCAGGTTGGATCCTCAGCACCACATAAAAATAAAAGAAGTGGAGATTAGTCAAATGGAGATCAGAGGAGTGGAGGAAAGACTGAGGGAAGAGAATGGGAGGGAAAGGGGAAATACTGGGAAATGCTATTGGCCAAATTATATTGTACTGTGTGTATGAATGAATATGTAATAATGAATCCCAACATTATGTGTAATTACAATGCATTATTTTAAAAAAATATGGAAAAAAAATAAGTGTAGCCTAATAGCCTTGCCCTTCAGTGTGGGCTGGTCTTAGTGATTCCCTTCTAAAAACTAGAAAGAGATAAAAGTGATGGTATGTAACTTTAGGAACTAGGTTTTTTAAAAAACATCCCTGTGACTTCCATCTTGGTTTTGCTCTTTCTTAGATCCCTTTCCCTGGAAGGGCCCACATACTAAGGAACTGAGGTCTCCTGCAATAGCTGTTGAGAAATCCAAATCAAAGTGGAATTTCAGCCCAATCAAACTCCCAGAACCTCCAGCCCATGTGGACCTCCTGAACGGAAACTTATGAGGAGCCTGAGCCAGAACGACCCAACTAAGCAACTCTTTACTTACTGACCCACAGACACTGTGAGATAATAAATGGTCATTGTACTAAATCACTAAATTATGTTTGTTTGTTTGTTTGTTTTTTAACATACCAATGGGTAACATATACAGTATCCAAACTAAACTCCTCGGGTTTCCCCTAAACCTGCTCCATCTGTATCATTCCCCATCCCCACAGGTGGCCGTTCCATCTTTCCAGATGCTCAGGCTTAAGAGTTTGGAACCATCATTCATTCTTCTCTTTTTCTCACACTTCACACTGTCCAAAAACCCTGTTGATATCTTCAGTGTACATCAAACAGTGACATTTTCACCACTTGCCACACAGAAAACAAATATCGGAAAACGAGTATTTGGGGAAAAGAAATTAAGCCTTATTAAGGGTGCTAGCAAGTGGGAAAGAGGCAGACTGATGTCTTCAATATCGTCTTCCCCATCTTTAGGGAAGTAGGGGATATTGATATGAGGACAAGATGAGGTACTGTCTGCAGAAGTAGTGTTTTTCAGGGGCTTGTATTAGTCTGGCACTAACAGGAGGTGGTGAGCTCCTGAAGATGGCGTTGTCTTATTGTAAGGCAGATCTCTCCAGTGTCAGGTCCATTTTGTGTTTAACTGTCAGCTCCTGAAATCAGTTCAGAAAAACAAGAAAGATCACCAGAATGCAGAGTGAAGGCCACCATAGTTGAAAATAAGAAAGGAAACAGAAATAGAGCAAGAAGTTTTGCTGAAGAAAACTGTGTTTGTTTTGTTTTGTGGTACTGGAAACTGAACCCAGGGGCACTCTACCCTTGAGCTACATCCCCAGTGCTTTTTTATTTTACTTAGAAACAGGGACTTGCTCTGTTGCCCAGGCTGGCCTTGAACATGTGACCTTCCTGCCTCAGCTCCGGAATAACTAGGATTGTGGACATGTACCGCCACAGGCCCAGAAAACACTTTTAACCCAATTAAACGGCTTCAATCAAAGGTGTAGTCTACAGCAAAGCCAGTGGGAGATAGGATGTATTTCTCAGCTGTATGATTTCCAAAATCAGTGATTTTTTAAAAGTCAACTAAAAGCAAGTGAAGCTAGAGGGTTGTTTAGGTCCCCCCTCAGTTCCACCACTAATGACACCTTAGGAGGACCACCGTTCTCTCCCTCCCTGCCTCCACCCTTTCCTGTCTAAAGCTCAACCTCAACCCAGGAGACTGAGTGCAAGCAGAGAAGGTGACATTTTTACGTAGAAGCCCACAGTAGCTTCCACACCTCTCAGAGTAAGAACCCAAATACTTACAATAGCCTATAGGGCCCAAATAATTTGTGTTTCTCCCTTCCCTCTCAGACCTCTAAACTGACACAGAAAGATAGACTATACATAGGCAGCCAGGAAAAGGGTCTCAGAGAAGAAAAGGAGGAAGAGAGGATTTGGCAATCAAGCTTCTGATCCCAGCTACTGCTAGCCACAAAGACAGTTCCTTAACAGTCCCTAGACAAGATGGACCACAAAAGGTACTTCCTCTTGTGCCAACAGACTCTCACCCCCACCCTTGTGCTAATAAAGACTTAAAAGTTACTTTTATCAGATTTTCTGAAGAAGACAAAATAGAGAGAGTTGACTGGCTCCTTTCTGAATCCCATCATCCCACCAATCAACTATAGGGACAAATCAAGCCCACAAAATAAATTAAAAAAACAACAACAAGAAAACAGATAGCCATTGGCATCTCCTAGGGACACCTTCCCCTTCGGGACTCTTTCTTTCTCTTTCTTTCTTTCTTTCTTTCTTTCTATTACTCTTAAATATCCCATTACTTTGCTCTCACCTTTGGATCCATGGATTACATTCTTCAGATTATGAGACAAAGAACCTACCCATCCACACTCCCTGTTACATATCTAGACTCCCCACCAGCCACCTGGGCCTCCTGGCTGTTCCTCAACTATGCCAAGCATTCTCCTGTCTTAAGCTTGTGCCCTGGCCCTTCCCTCTGCCTGAAATACATTTCTACCAGATATCAACACACCTATCACCCTCTCTTCCTTGAGTCTTTGCTTAATTGTCACTTCTCAATGGAGCCCAACTTGACCACTGCAAACTACCCACCTCTCCCCTCTAGAGCCCTCTTACACTGCTTAATTTTTCTTTTTCCACCATATTTATCACATTCCAACATACAATGTAATTTCCTTATCATAATATCTATTGCATCCCCCACTGAATGTGAGCTCCAAGATAGCATTCAGGTGCCTAGGACAGTGACTGGCACATAGAGACAGCTCAAATGTTTGTTGAATGAACCAATAACTCTTCAAGTCCCTAGATAAGACCTTCATGCACTTTTAATCTAAAGCTAGTGATTTCAAAATTATTACAAACTTGCTTTTTTTTTTTTTTAACCTGAGGGAGAAAGACTTAGGAATGCTCTTGACCACCTAAGATCAGTTCTTGCTAACAACATTAACCTTTAACAAATGGGAATGCCAGGTAGGAGGGCAGGAAGGAAATAATGAACCTTTGAATTTTCAAATACTCAAATCCAAAGATAGCAAAAGAGCTGCTGTTGATACAGATGCAATAAAGTGCATCATTGCAGCATAGACTGGGAATATTAGGAAACTCATAGCAAAGTGCTATAGTAAGAGAGGTAAGAAACAACTACACCCATGGTTTCATAATCTTTGATATTTTAAGTCTGGCATAAAATCAAACAGTGCTGGCCAAAAGAAATATAATTTGAGCCACATATTTCAACATGTACTCTGTATAAAAGTTATAAATGTGCTGGGTGTGGTGGTGCACACCTGTAATCCCAAGGATTTGAGAGGCTAAAGCAGGAGGATCACAAGTTCAAGACCAGCCTGGGAAACTTAGAGAGACCCTGTTTCAAAATAAAAAAAATAAAAAGGGCTAAGGATGTAGCTCAATGGTAGAGTGCCCCAGTGTTAAATCCCTTGTCCTGGAAAAAAGTTATTAATGATATACATCACATTCTTTTCATACTAAGTCTTTAAAATTCTATTCTATTTTAAATTAAATTTTTATTCTATTTTACACTTACAGCAGATCTTAGTTTGGACTAGCAACACTTCAATGCCATAGCCACATATGGCTGATGACTTTTATATTGAACAGTATAAATAGACTATTTCAAACCAGGATCATGCATGAGATGCATTTCCATCTTGGTCCAGGAATTGTTATAGATTGGTGATAACTCACCCTCCTGAGAGGGATGTCCACAAACCTTACATTCTACCAGCATCCGTGAACATCTACGAGGCTATAATACTTATCCAAGTCCAGTATGTTCCTGATAAAGTGTTGTCCTGGTCTCCTAGTTTTCAGCAACACATGATCTAAAAGAATGGCAATAGTATAGAAAAACCTGTATGTTTTGAGTACATGTATCATTTTTCTAAAATTAGAGCAAATCCTGGATGACTTCTGCTATTTGCTGGGAAGCTAAAAGAATCTCAGCACTATACTTAAAACTATAGTCAAAATTTTTAAATAGACAAAACAGTAATGCCCAAAATTCCAAATAGGGAAATTTTGGAACTTTTTTCTTATTGCAATATTAAAAATAAAGATTTAAAATAGTTTATAGGGGTTGGGAATGTGGCTCAGTGGTAAAGCTCTTGCCTAGCATGTGTGAGGCACTGGGTTCAATTCTCAGCACCAAATAAATAAAATAGTTTATAACAGTTTGGGGGAAATGATTAGGTTACAATCCTCAGAGAAAAACCATGATACAAGGTTATGTGTGAAAATATTGGTCAACCAAAATTATGTTAAAATCAAAAAATACATGTAGGAGAAAAGCAGAAAGTAAATATATTGTAATGGAATAAAGATGATAAATTAAGCCTCAATCCTGCCTGTCCATCCACTATATATTACTAAAGTTGGTGAGAAAGTTTTAAAAAAGAAAAAGGGAAAAAATCAATAGAGGCATATGAAAATATGAAGTGGTATTCTTGATGGACCAGAATTTATGAGGAATGTGTCCTACTGAAAGATTAATTCATGCCAGAGTCCTAGAAGAATGGACAGTGTCAGATGGTGGGAACAGTTATGGTGCTCTGAGCAGGACAGCAACACAGACAGGTAGCAGAAGAACACAGTGGAAGGTAGGCAGTTGGTGGGACTGGCCAAAGAGGTCCCTTCCCATATCAACCCTTGTGCCAGGCTGCTACAGCAAAAGTGTCATTCCCACCATGAACTACAATGAGAAGAGTGGAAGGCCATACATCCTATATGCCAACAATCAGGAAAGTGGTAACAATGCCTTGTCACTGGAAACACAAGGAAGTTTACAGGAATCAGTTGAAACATATAAATAATTCCAATAAATGTGAATGAATTAAAGATGAATGAAAGTAATATATTAAAAGAAAAGTCTTTGTGTGTGTGTGTGTGTGTATATATATATATATATATATATATATATATATATATATATATATGTATAGTGTGTGTGTGTGTGCACCAGGGATTAAACCCAGGGGTGCTTAACCACTGAGTCATATTCCTAGTCCTTTTTAATATTTATTTAGAGATAGGGTTCCACTGAGTTGCTTGGGGCTTCGCTAAGTAGCTGAGGCTGGCTTTGAACTCGTGATCTTCCTGCCTCAGCCTCCCAAGCCCCTGGGATTACAGGCAGGCACCACTATGCCAAGCTTCAAGTTACAGTTTTAAAAATATAGTTGTATACAGTCTACAAAAGATATACCTAAAATAAAATAATGCAGGATATTTGAAAATAAAGGAATAGAGAAAGATGTAAGTTAAATGCTAACCAAAAGACAGTAAGTGTAGAATTGTTAAAATCAAGAAAAAAATTAAAAATAAATCAGAGTAAAAAACATGTAAAGGACAAATAATAATACAGCTTTTTATATTGGCAAAAATTATATTTCCAAACATAATATGTATCTTTTGGGACCTGGCAACAAGCTTAACAATTGTCAAATTCCAATCTTGGTACCTGAATTTAACACACCTGTCTCTGGAATTAACCGTTCTAGTGAAAAATAAGACTTAATGAAATAACTTAGTGAAATTATAGATAAATATAATGTGAGCCACAAAAGCAAGCAAAGCACACAATTTTAAATTTCCTAATAGTAATATTAAAAAAAAAAAGTAAAAAGAAATAGGTGAAGCTGTGTGCTATGGTGCACACCTGTAATCCCAGCAATTCAGGAGGCTGAGGCAGGAGGATCACAAGCTTGAGACCAAACTAGGCTTCAAAAATAAAATAAAAAGGGTTGAAGATGTAGCTCAGGGTAAAATGCCCCTGGGTCCAATCTCCAATAAAAAGAAACAGGTAAAATTACTTTTAACTCTTTATGTAACCAAATATGTCAAAACATTACCATTATGTAGGTAATAAATATAAAAATAATTAATTTGTCATACAAAGTCCTTGAAACTGGTGCTTAATATGTACTTAAAGCCTGTCTCAACTTAGTAGTCACATTTCAATTATCCTTAGCCACATGTGGCTAGTTGCTATCTTATTGGACAAAACTCCAGATAATTTAATAAAATTTTTGTCAAAATACTCCTATTGAAAAAGGAAGTTATGACATAAATTACAATTATTTAGAAATGAACAATAAGAGCATGTCACATTTTTTAAAGGTGTTCAATATGGCCAAAATAATACTCAGGAAAAAAGCCATAGATAAACAGGTAAATTAATTGGAAATCATTAAGAAATATGGAAGATTACAAAAGTAAGTTTCAACCCAAGAAGCTACTAAAAAAATACCGAATAAACTCAAAGTAAAAAGGGCATAAAAAGATAAAGGTTGAAATTACTAAAATTAAAATGAAATTTACCAAAACATCAAAAGTAACTTTCTCTGGGTAATAGTGCTTCCAGTGTTTTTTTTTTTTCTTTTACTTTCTATTTTTCTTCTCTTACCAAATTTTTTAAGAAAAACATTGCTTTTATAATGTAAAAATTCTTTCTTTTTTTTTTTTTTTTTTAGAAAAAGTCCTATAACCCTGCAGAGGATTTTGAAATATTACTTATTTTCAAATGGCAATATCTATTAAATTTCCAGTAAAGTCCACTTATAAATTTTGAACAGATTGCACACAAACAATTGGGTGAAGTATGTGGAAGCTGGACTACTCGTGATACTGAAAGCTCAGTCCCTGTCCCTGATACTGATCCAATAAGAACAAGGTTTTGAGAAAAAGGGAAAAGAAGTTTATTGGTTTGCTAGCAAACAACACTCAGGGGACTCCTGTCCCAGAGGGTGGTTCTCACTGCCAGGAGGAAAGTGGCCTTTAAAGAGGGGATACAAAAGCTAAGCTCCAGTGTAGAGTCAGAATTCATAGCCAAGTAGTAGCCATGAGATAGCCATCACTCCCATGTCTGGATTTCTTCATTCCTGTGGTCAGAGAGCCAAAACACAGATAACTCTGCCAAGGAGAGGAAGAGAGTTAATCTTACTTCCTGGCAGTTAGGAAAGGGAGGAGGGAGAGGAGAAAGGGGAAAAAAAAATGTCAGTTTTAAAATAAGCCAGCAGTGGTCAAACAGCAAGATTTATATTCAAAGCACGAAATAGACCCTTGTTATACTTGCAGAGCTGCTGAAAGATTACTAGAGTCCAAATCTTCTGGGGAAACCTGCAGTCACACTTCCTGGACCTAGAGATCAGTGGGAGGCACCTAGGAATTGCCTAGGGGATAAGGACAGGCCTGATCTTTCTCACAGCCCATCCTTTGGAAGCCCTGTGGTCTGAGAAAAGGAAAGACCCAGGCCTCTGAAAGCGAAGCTGGCCCACTACTACCTTAGGCAATGTCTATCGACTTGTGCAGTCTGAAGAGAAAGTTGGCCTTTTATCCTCCAGCTGGTTCTGTCATACCCAGAGCCCTTGTCTTGGGGTAGGGTGGGAAGAAAGGCAGAAATGGGAGTCATAGGATCATATAATCCACTATGGTACATTATGTAATACTGACATATTTCCCTTTATCATATATCATATCTTATATATGATAGTGGAAAAGCCCAGAGTTGGAAAGGTTGGAAGATAATGGATCAGCTGTTGGAAGATTTTAGGAGATATTTGCAGCCCTTATGAAGAGTGGTCATTTGATGCTTAAGCCACCAACATAAGTGTGATTCTCCTTTTCACTCAATGTACTTTAGCAAAGACTATAATTATCTATTTTAGTGGTAACGTGCTTAATCTGTATTTCTCAGGTTGCACATGACATATGAAATTCCCTCAGGGCAGTTACCATGCTTATTTTCAGTGATGTATCACCAAAACCGGAACTTTGTTGTGCAATTCCAACTGACAGATGAACAGAACAACTGTGTTAAGTAAAGGGACCCACCTATTCACTGCAGAAGCACTGATGTCCCTTTATGTGGTAAACTTTTCCACCACCTTTTCCAAAAACTTCTAGTCTATACATGTTTGCTGCTGATCCTATGTTCTGTGATGCTTAGCTTAGTTTTGTATCTAAAAGTTTGATGAGATATTACAGTAAGTTCTAGCAATAAACTTTGAGCTTACAAATTATTTTACAGTGCAGTGCTTGAAGTTTTTAAATCCATGGTTTTTGTGTATTTGTTGTTGTTTTTATGCTTGAAATTGTATCCTGGAAACTTCTCATGAAATTATTTAATTTTTAAAAATACATTTAAAAAAATTAAAACTCTGCTAATTTTTAAACTAATACATAAAACTTAAAAGTTGTACATAGTTATGGGGTACAAGGTGATGTTTCAATACATGCATGCATTATGTAATATTTTCAAGTTAAACATATTAGAAGGTTGATCTCATAGAGGTTACAGATGGCTGGGGAGTCCCCAGAAGGAGGGGGGAAGGGAGGCTCTTAGTAGTTACTCTATTAGCCAGCTTTCCATCACTGGGGAAAATACCTGAGATAATCAGCTTATAAAGAATAAATATGTAATTTTCTCTCAGGATGTTTTGTTGCTAATAATTTTCTCAAATCTTGGATTCTATTTTTCCCAGAGAAGAGTCAATAATGACACCACAGAACAACCAGTCACAGTGACAAGCATTTATACCAGTGAATAAATGAAGGGGAGAACCAGCAGTGTCCACTCCCAAAGCACCCTACCCCATGCACACACACAGTAAGCAAAAGGAACAAGATTATACAGAATTAGAGTGGAAAGAGACCAGCAGGCAGATGAATGGGTGGAACCTTCATGAGTATTCCAGAAAGTTGTCACTGTATGTCCAAGAACTCTCCCCCTGCTTAACTGTCCACATCTGATGAGTCATGGGGGTTGCCATAGAAATTGTGAACTGTCATGGTGATAGCAGGTGGGAGTTTTTCTAGGGAAATGCATTGAAGTGAATTTTGGAGGGCAAGAGGGCATCCAGGCCAGCTTAGGCCCGTTTAGCCTTGCTGAGCCAAACCTCCATACCTGCAGGTCCCTTGGTTTTATTTCTTGCTTTTCCATAGAATCCAGAAGTCTCACATCTCGGATGCAGATCAGGCATTCTTAGCACATGCGCAGATCACACTTGATGCAGGAAAAAGGGAGACAGATGGTGAGGCAAGAAGAAGGGAAACAGGAGGGTCTGGGAAGGGGCTCGCTAACAGTTTCAGTGAATGATCATTTGGTCCCTCATTTTGGGTCTGGCAGCAGAGAATTTGTGACTGAGGATGCTGCTCACCTCATGGCAGCAGGGAAGCAAAGAGAGACAAGAAGAAGCTGGGGTCCTAATATCCCCTTCAATAGCATGCCTCCAATATATATAACTTCCTTCCTCTAGGCCCTGCCTCGTAAACCCGCCAATAGCCGACTGGCAGGCAACCACACAAGTAAGTAGAATTGCTGAACAAAAGATAATATTCTAAAGTTCTTAAAAGAGCTTTAAAACTGCTTTTCAGAAAGCCCATACCCTTATATGCATCTAACATATAAGGTCATACTGTGTATTTAAATTTTGCTTACATGGGAATTGCTGTGTATTGAAATTCAAAGAGGTATATAAACCCTTTCTGGCATGTCTGGGTTACCGTGGATCAACAAAAATGCAGCAGGCTGCTTTTGTTTTGGGGGTGTAAAAGTTCATGACAGTTATTATCTTCCTCAGGACTTGTAAACTGTTTTCAGTTGAAGGTTCTGTGCCTGAGAACTCACTGCAAAGCCATCAAGGAAGTTCTGGGAAAGTCATCCACAATGCAGTGCCACACTGTTGAACTCCCTGGGAAACTGCTTTTGGGAGGTGCATGGGGAGATTCTGTGCCACAAGAGCCTGCTGGAACAGGAAGAAATGCCCCTTCCTCCCCTGAGGTCACTGCAGCCAGAGACAAGGAAGTTCAATGCCACAGCTGCTGGCGAGGAGGCACTATTCCGGCACCACACACAGGCAACCAAGGGAGGGGAGCAGAAAGGCAATGGATTTAATAAGTGGCACAACCTCTAGTCAACGGATACCTCATCTCATCCTAGTTGCTTCACTGTGCTACGGATTTTTTAGTATTAACATATTATTATTTCAGTGATCTAGTGAAGATAAAAGCTGTGCTCAGTCTGACATCTTGGACAGGAAGTTTCATTTTAAAATGTCTTTAAAGCAAGAATTGGGGAAATATGAAACACTGGCAGTAACATGGCTTTTGAAATTAGGTCAGTTGAATTTGAAGCCCATCACAATTAGCTAAATGGTTAAGTTGTGGAGCTGAAAACTCAGATAGCTTAGCTTCAAAAGCCATGCTACTATATTAAAAAAAAAAAGCCATGTTTCTGAAATGCTTTCCTGAAAATGGAGCTGAACTGAGTGATCTAATGGTGTGGCGCAGTGCCTAGCATGGTACCTGAGGACAGGAGGTGCTGATAGATGAATAGCAATCAGTAAGATATCCTCCTGACAGATGTGGCTGCAATGGCTGGCAGGCAGTTAACAGATGCCAAAGTTGTTCTTCCTTTTACAATTTGGTTAAGATTGGTGAGCACTTAATATGCACAATAATCTTAATAATCCAAGTCCTAGGAATACACAGAAAAAGAACTCAAGTTCTCGTCCCTCAAGAAACTCACATTTAATGAACAAGACTGATAAGTAAAAACCTATTTCAACCTGCATGTATATAGAGGCAAATGTAAGCTGTGATTATAAGGCATAACCTGTAGATTCATCCTGACTTGGCTGCAGTGCTTTTGGGTTATAGCTACCATGCATAACTCTGGTCTCTTTCCCCCCACAGTTTCCCAACATGTCATAAATAAATAAAGTGGTACATGGAGCTTTACAACTAGACACTATGCTGTCAGCACCAGGAATGTGCCTACAATCTTTGGTATTAGCTTGAGATAAGCTAGGTACACTCCAGCTTGCATCAAGTCACTTTTGTCCTGGTCATAATACATGCCCCTACTTCTGACCCAAATTGTGGGGATCCAGCTAGTCTTATTGCTGTCATGACCACACTTCTGTCAGCAAATTCCTAATAACCTGCACTCTGCGTGATCCTGGATCTGTCTTCCTCTTTTCTTTGGTCTCCCAGCACTTAGAGAATTGTTCTTACCCACTGGGACAAGGTTGTTTCCAAGCATAGGTAAGATTGCCAACACACACTAGTCTGAAATGTTAATCCTGGGTTTAACCTGGGTTTTAGTTATCTTTTGCATCACTGTGATCAAAAGACCTGACAAAAACAATTTAGAGAAGGGAAAGTTTATTTTGTCTCACATTTTCAGAGGTTTAGTCCATGGATGACCGACTCCATAGCTCTGGGCCCGAGGTGAGGCAGAACATTATGGCAGAAGGGTGTGGTGGAGGAAGGCATCTCAGGACATGGCAACCAGGATGCAAAGAGAGATCTCTGCTCACCAAGGATGAAATAGAAATCCAAAAGTGCACCCAGATGACCTACTTCCTCCAGCCACACCCTACCTATCTATAGTTACTGCTCAGTTAATCTGTATAAGAGAATTAATTCACTGATTGGATTACACCTCTCCTAATCTAAGAATTCCACCTGTGAACCATTCTTTTATTGTCCCACACATGAGCATTTTGGGGACACTTCATGTCTAAACCATAATGATACGTAAAGATAAATAAGAGTTAGAAAATAAGAGAAATTGCCTTTTCCAAAATACCAGAGCACTGAGCAGGATAAAGCAAGTTATATTTGGGGAAGTTGAAATAGTCAATAAGGCAAAAGCATTGAAGGAGAGATGAAGTAGTGAAAGATGAAGGTGGGAAGGTAGAGCAAACAAGGGGCTTTATAGCAGAAAAGTGATATGCTCCCATTTAGGAGAAAAATTTTGCCACATTTAGATAAAGTATTAATGAGAAATTGATGTGGGAATGTTAGGAAGCTGCAGCAGTAACATAATTGAGAAATTGTGAGGGCCTAAACCAGGACCACCACCCGTTAAGACTTCACTTAATGGGGATCCATGCTCCTGAAGTTATACCATGCACAGCTTGCAGAATCCTGGATCTAACTCAGACAACCCGAGGAGGATGAAAATGTGGCTACAGATTTGAAAAATATCTGTGAAATGCAAGTGACAGAATTTGATTAAAAAGCAAAGAGGAGACAGCAATGATACTCGATTTCTTACAAAAGCAAATGCTTACACACGGCACCAATCATTGTGACAGGGAACATTAGAAGAACAGCATAATTGGATGAATGAACGATGAGATTAGATTTGAGAAATGTTGATTTTGAGATGTCTGAAGACGATCTGAAAGGATACATTCAGTAGGCAATGGACCGCAGATCAAGAGGCACTGGTCTAAAGATTAAAATCTTGAAGTAATCCATGTGTAAAGCAATAGAACTACAAGATGAGCCAAGTCACCCAGGGAAAAGTTGCAAAGTGAGACAATTAGGGGGTCAAGAACACCCCCCCCTTGAGGAGCAAGTCGTTTTAGAGATAAGCACTAGCTTAGAAAATAAGATAAATTTTAAAAGTAGGAACAACAAAAAACATTGTCTCTCAAAAGTCAAGGGAGGAGGGCTGGGGCTGTAGCTCAGTGGTGGAACGCTTGCCTCGCACGTGTGAGGCACTGGGTTTGATCCTCAGCAACACATAGATAGATAGATAGATAGATAGATAGATAGATAGATAGATAGATAGATAGAGTTCATCTACAAATTAAAAAATAATTTTAAAAAGGGTCAATGGAGGAGAAAAAGAGTCATAAACACCACAAAACTCAATAAAGGTATCCAGGACAGTAAAGATAGATGAGGATTCATTGGCTTTAGAGACCACAGGGTCAACAGGACTGGTGTGAGCAGTTAGAAGTGGTGAGGACAAGAGCTGGTTTCAGTAGAGGGAAGACGGACTGCTTAGTTACGATCTGTGTCAGGACCCTTTCTGTCACAAGTGTCAGAAACCCAACTCAAATTCTCTTAACAAGAGAGGGTCCTACTGTAAAAATGTAAATGGAAATTACAGAAGTAGGGTCAGCTTCTCTCAAGCTATCAGCGTATCTAGGGACATTTAGAAATTGCTTTCAGGAGATGGTCTGTATCTGTCTGCAGCTGTAGCTCTACTTATGAACTTTTTCTCCCCCCTCCCCCCTCCCGCCTTCATCTTTTAAATCTGTGTAAATCTGTGTATTGCCCTCATTCTCTCTTTCTTCAGATGAACTTCTTCTAAGAAGCATCATAGTTAGCCACCCAGTTTCAAGTATTCTCAGAAGTGCCGGGAGCCATCCATGACCCATAGGTCAACTGAGCGATGTTGAAGCCGTTAGGCAGGGCAGCCTGATTCTGAACTCCCAGTCAGAATCTACTGGTTTGAGAACACCCGATCCATGTGGTGCTCTGTTCTAGCTCAAGTTCAAGCATAGCCTTCCAGAGGTAGGTACTGCAGCTTGTCAAATGCCAATCAATCTGCTTACAGCAAGACCCCTGACCACCAAGAAGCAAGCAGGGGAAAAAAAGATTCCTCCCACTGAAACCTTATCCCTGCCTTTGATGTACTCCCTCTTAAATAAAGAATTGGAGCCTTTTTCAATTCCAACTCCCTGAAAGACCCATCAGATGCTCCTCTTTTTATATCTAATTTCTGGCTCTGTCTTTCTTACTAATTATTTCAGACTTTTTATCTTCCCAGGCAGCTCACATCTCCTGAGCAGGAACCTACCCTGTCAGAGTGCTGGCCATCCCATTATACTCCAGCAAAATAATCCACTGAGAATCAGAAGATTGATCCATCTTGAGTCCTATACTCATCCCTGAGCCAACCTCTCTGCCCAGGTGAAAGGGGAGTCCTAATTGCATAGCCTTTCTCAGGTAGGCATCCAGGATGCGGAGCAAACATAACAGCCAGGATCACATGGAGTAGGTAAAGAGTGTTTCCCCAATAGAAGAGATTACAGAAAAACCGTGTGTCCACTATATTCTACGCCTTGGCTGTTTAGCACTCCTGCTACACATACACACAGTATCAAAAATGTCCCTGCTTAACATGAAGCACGTATCTTATTTACAAGTGGAAATAACACTAATTCTGAAAGAAAAACAACCAAGTGTTATGTCGTTATTGCATCCAGTTCCACATCCAGATCCTTGAAATATGTGTATTCTTTTAGTTTCAAGACTTTCTCCTTATGATTGTATACCCTATGACTAACCGTTTTTAGCCAGCTGTTTCAAGGCTGTGACTTAAGGACCTGACCAGAACAATTGTAGAGGAGGAAGAGTTTATTTGGGGGCTCAAGGTTTCAGAGGTCTCAGTCCATGGACAGCCAATCATGGCAGAAGAGTATGACAGAGAAGCAGCTCACCTGATGATCAGAAAAGCAGAGAGACTCCACTCTCCAGATACAAAATATATACCCCATAGCCATGCCCCCAATTAACCACTTCCTCCAGACACACACCCCTGCCTCCAGTTACCACTCAGTTAATCCCATTAATTTATTGATTAGGTTAAGGCTATAACCCAATCATTTTTCCTCCAAACCTTCTTGTATTGTCTCACACGTGAGCTTTTGGGGGACACCTCACATTCAAACCATATCACTAACTGATACATATAATCTCCCCCAACAGATATAAATGATGGAGGGAAATATAAAATTTTTAATTTAAAAATCCTATCATTGGCTGGGGTTGTGGCTCATCAGTAGAGCGTTTGCCTAGCACATGTGAGGCACTGGGTTCGATCCTCAGCACCACATAAAAATAAATAAATAACATAAAGATATTGTGTCCATCTACAATTAAAACTAAAATAAAAATAAAAATCCTATCATCAATGAAAGTAAAGAAAAAGAAACAAGGAGCAGCCATTGATCCAAAGTATATTTCTGAGCAGAGACAGCATGGAGTTCCTTTCTAGGCAAAGTACTGAGTTTATTAGCCAGTGACACTGCCCACAGTCCCACCCACTGGGTAAAAGACTTCTTTTATCAATTGTCCTCTATATCCATGCCTGGAGGGAGACAGAAGAGGGTCACAAGAGAACAATACCTTCCAGAGACCCCCTTCTTTAGCATCCCACTTCCTGTCAACACACTTATGAGAGGTGCAGGCCTAGGGCTGCCTTTCAGGCTGAAGAAGCACAAGTCCCCACTTTGTCTAGGCTGAGGTTTCACTGGATACTCAACTCCTCTGAAACCTCAGAAGGCTCTAGAACCTTTGGGTTCACAGATCTTCCCCCTATGGCCCCTCCCACCTCCATTTTGGTTTCTTCACTGTAGCCTTGGAATTTTGGCCTTAGCGTTGGGCCTAACTTCAGTGGTTTCCTTCTCGAAAGAGCACAATAGGTGGAAGCAATAAACTTCAGGTGAATAATAAGTGAGGCAAAACAATCTGCACTCATGATGGTCTAAAGCCACTGTCTGAATAAACTCATGATGGTCTAAAGCCACTGACTGGCCCTGACAAGTAGAAAGGTGACTTAAGCCCCATGTTCAAGGAAGGAGGATGATGGAAGAGTGCACTCTGGTTTCTTTAATTTCTCTGGCCTCTCAGATGTCCAAACTTCATATCCCTGCTGTGTTTCCCACCTCCTTGCCTTTTATGCTAATTTTAGAACAGAGCAGAAATTTTGGTTTTGGCAGTTCTACAAGAAGCATGATTAAGAGAACCTCAGCAATGTCACCCATAGGCAGAGAGGTCCCTATAAATGTATATTATTTTCTTTCTGCTTTCAGGCTGGCCAGTTCAGATTAAAGCCTGTCTTTTTTTTTTTTTTTTTTTTTTTTTTTTTGTAAAACCTTACTAAAGATCACAAGAAACAAGCCAGTATTTTCTAACATTCTGATTCTTTCCTGCCAAGTTTTCTAAAGGTCTAACTTCATCAGACATTTGGTTTGAGACAGCTTAGTTGCTGTATGGAAGAGTCCAATCAGCAATGTCACTATTAGGAGCTGAGTGTTGTGGTGTGCACCTATAGTACCAGTTAACTCAGGTGGCTAAGTCAGGAGGCTCACCAGGCAGAAGGCTCAGAAATTTGATATCACCCTGGAAAACAAAGTGAGAATCTGTTTAGAACAACAACAACAACAAAAAGCAATGTCACTTCTCTCTCTCTCTCTCAGCCAATTTAACTGCCCTTTTAAATCTTCATTTGACTCAAAAGTCTTTCTTTCTGGCCAGGCACATTGGTGCATGCCTATAATCCCGGTGGCTCAAGAGGCTGAGACTGGAGAATCATGAGTTCAAAGCCAGTCTCAGCAACGGCGAGGCGCTAAGCAATTCAGTGAAACCCTGTCTCTAAATAAAATACAAAAATAATAGGGCTGGGGATGTGGCTCAGTTGTTGCTCCTGATTTCATCCTCAGTACCCCCCCCCAAAAAAAAAGCCTTTCTGTCTTATTTTGGAAGCATGGAATAATTTGTAGTACAATGAAATGTAGCATTTAATTGAGCTTTAAAATTTTAAACTTTTTTCAAGGCTACTGACAATGATGAACTTTGTAGATAGACTTGTAATCTAGGTCCTATATAGAATATTAGATGGTGATAAGGGATAGAAAGAAAAATGAAGCCAAAAAAAGAGTTGGGTAGAGAGGCAGTTTTATAAAGGGGTCACTACAAAGATAACATTTGAATATTCACCTGAATGAGGTAGACAATTAGACAATGCAGGTATCTGAAGGAAGGATGTTCCAAGGGGAACAACAAATGTGATTGTCCTAATTCTGGAGCAAGCTTGGCCTTCTCAAGAAACAGCAAAAAGCAAACAGCAAAGAGCTTGTCCTCTTCAAGAAACACACCTGTAATCCCAGCTGCTCAGGAGGCTGAGGCAGGAGGATAACAAATTTTAAGACACTCTGGAAAACTTTGCAAGAACTATCTCAAAATAAAAAGCACTGGGAATGTAGCTCAGGGGTAGAGCATCCTTGGACTTAGTCCCCAGTACCTCAAAAGATGGGATGTGGGAGAGAAATAAGAGAAGAGGAGAGAAGAAGAAAAAAAGAAGAAAGAAAAGAAAAAAATAAATAGCAAAGAGGATGATATAGTTGAAGTAAAGTAAGCATGGGGAGACTGGTGAACTACACATAATTTGCTGAAAATTCTCCTTATTTGGAAACATTCCAGCTATTTCTAACGTTTTGGTTTTATAGATAATTTTATACTCAACAATTCATTAAGTATTTCTTTATTAGAGACTCCTGTAAGTGGAAATATTGGATTAAATGGATTTAGTTTCTTGATTCATAATGCCCAACTGATTTCCTGAAAAATTATAGTTTCTACTTCCACCAAAAATGTGTGAACATCCTCATTACATGCCTTGTAACTATTAAGTATTGTCATTTTGATGCCAGAGATGGGAACTTCTACTTGGTGATGGTAGATATGAAATTGAGCCAATTGAGTACAAACATACAGGCAAGTCTATAATTGGTGCCTCAGATGAAGGGAGATGACTGTTCAAGAGGGGAACCAGGCTGTTCCCCAAACAAAGGGAGATGTAAGCTTTTTGTTGATTTTATGGGGTAGGCTAAGTCTGGTAATTCTCACTAGCTAGAGGCACAGTTTTAAAAAACTTTTTTTTTTCTTGTGCAAAAAACCTGGCCTTGAGGAATGGGTGAGTTACTGGAGTCCTTGAGCATAGGTGCTAGCCCCATTGGTTCCAGCAGACCAGGTTTGGCCACCCATTACAATATGCCAATCAAAGAGACAAGTGGTGTTGAAGGACAAGAAAGGAGCTTTAATCAGTATGGACATGGTGGGAAGAGCATATGTATGTGTACAGTGACCAAATATCTGACTTCAAGAGACTGATAAAAACTTTGAGGTTTTACAAAAAGAGGGAACAAAAAACAAGAGTTGGGGGCTTGCAGGGCCAGGGGTTTTGCATAGCTGACAAAGAAAGTCATTCTACAGACCATGGTCTGCATAATCATTCTTCCAAGACTGGTTCTGTGAGGTGGCTCTGGAGAAGTCCTTCTCACTTGAGGGGGCAATTTGGTCCCCATGAGATGATTACTCTTGCTCAGAGGGGCAGTCACAAATCCTGCCATGGGGTAATTGCTCCCACTTGTGGAGGTGATCTCATCATGGAGTGATCTGTCTGTAAGGCTCCACTATTCCCAGAATCCAAGGTAATGCAAGTTTAGGGTAATATTGTGGTTTGAATATAAAGTGTTCCCCCAAATCTCCTGAGTTAATACAGAAACATTCAGAGGTGAAATAATTAGATCATAGAGCAGTAACCTATTCAGTCCATTCTAATTTGAATGAACTAACTGGGTGATAACTATAGGCAAATGGGACATGGTGGAGGAGGGGGACCATTGAGGATATACCCTGGAAGTGTTCATCTTCTTTGCAGCCCCATCTCCCCACTCTGTTTCCTGGATGCCACAAGTGGAGCAGTACTGCTCACCATGATGTGCTGGCTTATATTGGGCCCGGAGTAATGAAATCAGCCAACCATGAATTAAAACCTCTGAGCAGTGAATCAAATTAAACTTTTACACCTCTAGTTATTCTTGGCAGGTATTTTGTTACACATAAATAGGTATTGAAAAGTGAGGGCATTGTTGTGGTCATGTGGTCAGGAGTTTTTGGAGCTGGTTTGTGGGAGAACTTGGCAAAAAAAATGAAGATGCAGGCTGGAGAAGCCTTAGAATATTTTAAGCAGAGCTTACGGGGTGATTCTGATGCAACTCAGAAGACAAGAATGTTGAAAGGATTGTAGACAAAGACTGTGGTCATGAAGTTTCAGAAGGGAATGAGGGTTCTATTGGAAATTGGACTAGAGGTCATTCATACTGCATTGTGGCAAATATTGTCTATATTTTTCCTGTGTCCTCAGACTTTGTGTAAGGTTGAATTTAAAAGTGATGAACTAATTAATCTGACAGAGGAAATTACAAGGCAGCACAACATTCAGTCAGTGGCATGAATTTTCTGGCAGTTTATATCCAGGTTTACTATGAGGTCAGGAGCAAAAAGCAGAACTGAAGGATTTGTGAAACTTGCAATTTGACCAGAAAAAATGCATGTAAAACTGGGGACAAGGAAGATGTTATTATTAAAAAGATTATAGTCATGAAAGAGATGGCTAAGTACTTTGCATTGAGACAATAGGAAAAATGTTTTGAGGGCATCTCAGGAATTTGCAAGACCACATCCACTGTAGTGTCAAGGTATAGAGGGGAAAATTCTCTTTTTTATGTTTTCTGGAGAGAGAGAGAGAGAGAGAGAGAGAGAGGGAGAGAGAGAGAGTTTTTTAGTATTTATTTTTCAGTTTTCTGTGGACACAACATCTTTATTTTTTTTATGTGGTGCTGAGGATCGAACCCAGCGCCACGCGCATGCCAGGCGAGTGCATTACCACTTGAGCCACATCCCCAGCCATTTTAATTTTTTATTCTAAGTTGTTATATATGACAGTAAAGCATTACATCTCATATTATACATATAAAGCACAATTTTTCATATCTCATATACAAAATATATTCACACCATTCATGTCTTCATACATATACTTAGGGTAATAATGATGTCCATCTCATTCCACCCTCTTTTCTACCCCCATGTTCCATCCCTTCCCCTCCCATCCCTCCACCCTATCTAGAGTTCATCTATTTCTACCATGCTTCCCCTCCCAACCCCACTATGAATCAGCCTCCTTATATCAGAGAAAACTTTCGGCATTTGGTTTTTTGGGATTGGCTAAATTCACTTGCATTATATCCTCCAACTCCACCCATTTATGCAAATGCCATGATTTTATTCTCTTTTATTGATGAGTAATATTCCATTGTGTGTGTGTATCTATAGATAGATAGATAGATAGACACACACACACACACACACACACACACACACACACACATATATATATATATATATATATATATATATATATATATATATATATATATCACATTTTTTTTAATCCATGCATCTACTGAAGGGCATCTAAGTTGGTTCCATAGTTTAGCTATTGTGAATTGTGCTTCTATAAACATTGATGTGGCTGTGTTCCCTGTAGTTTGCTGTTTTTAAGTCCTTTGTATATAGACCAAGGAAATGGACAGCTGGGTCAAATGGTGGTTCCATTCCCAGTTTCACAAGAAATCTCCATACTGCTTTCCATATTGGCTACACCATTTTGCAGTCCCACCAGCAATGTATGAGTGTGCCTTTTTCCCCCATATTCTCACCAACACTTATTACTTGTGTTCTTGATAGCTGCCATTCTGACTGGAGTGACATGAAATCTTAGAGTAGTTTTGATTTGCATTTCTCTAATTGCTAGAGATGTTGGACATTTTTTCATATACTTGTTGATTGTTTATATATCACCATCTGAGAAGTGTCTGTTCAGGTCCTTGGCTATTTATTGATTGGGCCATTTTATTTTTTGGTGTTTCTCTCTTTTAGTTCTTTATATACCCTAGAGATTATGGTATATATCTGATGTGTAAGTAGTAAAAATTTTCTCCCAAGCTGTAGGCTCTTTACTCACCTCGCTGATTGTTTCTTTTTCTGAGAAGACGCTTTTTAGTTTAAATATGTCCCATTTATTAATTCTTGATTTTAATTCTTGAGCTATAGGAGTCTTCTTAAAAAAGTAGGGGCCTAATCTGATATGTTGGAGATTTGGGCCTGCTTTTTCTTCTATTAGATGCAGAGTGTCAGGTTTAATTCTAGGTCCTTGATCCACTTTGAGTTGAGTTTTGTGCATGGTGAGAGATAGGGGTTTAATTTCATTTTGTTGCATATGGATTTCCAGTTTTCCCAGCACTATTTGTTGAAGAGGCTATCTTTTCCACAATGTATGTTTTTAGCACATAACTGTAATTATGTGGGTTTGTCTCTGTGTCCTCCATTCTGTGCCATTGGTCTACCATTCTATTGTGTTGCCAATATCATGCTGTTTTTGTTACTATTGCTCTGTAGTATGAAGTCTGGTATAGCGATGCCACCTGCTTCACTCTTCTTGCTAAGGATTGCTTTAGCTATTCTGGAGTCTCTTATTTTTCCAGATGAATTTCATGAATCTTTTTCTATTTCTATGAGGAATGTCTTTGGAATTTTGATTGCAATTGCATTAAGTCTGTATAATGCTTTTGGTAGTATAGTCATTTTGACAATATTAATTCTGCGTATCCAAGAACAAGGTAGGTCTTTCCATCTTCTAAGGTCTTCTTTAATTTCTTTCTTTAGTGTTCTGTAGTTTACACTGTAGAGGCCTTTCACCTCTTTTGTTAGGTTGATTCCCAAGTGTTTTATTTCTTTTGAGGCTATTGTAAATGGGGTAGTTTTTCTCATTTCCCTTTCAGAGGATTTGTCACTGATATACAGAAATGCCTTTGATCTATGGGTGTTGATTTTATATCCTGCTACTTTGCTGAATTCATTTACTAGTTCTAGAAGTTTTCTGGTGGAGTTTTTTGGGTCTTCTAGGTATAGAATCATATTGTCAGCAAATAGTGCTAATTTGAGTTCTTCTTTTCCTATCTGTTTCCCTTTAATTTCTTTCTTCTGGCCAGTGTTTCAAGAACTATGTTAATAGAAGTGGTAAAAGAAAGAAAATCTGTCTTATTCTAGTTTTTAGAGGGAATGCTTTCAATTTTTCTCCATTTAGAATTATGTTGGCCGGGGTTTTAGCATAGATAGCTTTTATGATGTTGAGATATGTTCCTGTTATGTCTAATTTTTCTAGTGTTTTGAACATGAAAGGGTGCTGTATTTTGCCAAATGCTTTTTCTGCATCTATTGAGATGATCATATGGTTTTTATCTTTAAGTTCTTATCTTTGAGCTATAGGAGTCTTCTTAAGAAAGTAGGGGCCTAATCCGATATGTTGGAGATTTGGGCCTGCTTTTTCTTCTTGATGTGATAAATTACCTTTATTAATTTCTGTATTTTGAACCAACCTTGCATCCCTGGGATGAATCCCATTTGATTGTGGCACTATCTTTTTGATATGTTTTTGTATTTAATTTTCCAGAATTTTATTGAGAATTTTTGCATCTATGTTCATTAGAGATATTGGTTGTTTTCTTTCTTTGATGTGTACTTTGCTTGGTTTTGGGATCAGGGTGATATTGGCCTCATAGAATGAGGTTGGGAGTGCTCCCTTTTTTTCTATTTCCTGAAGTAAATTGAGGAGTATTGATATTAATTCTTCTTTAAAGCTCTTGTAGAACTTGCTGTGTATCCATCCAGTCCTGGGCTTTTCTTGGTTGGTAGGCTTCTGATGGTGTCTTCTATTTCATCACTTGGTATTGGACTGTTTAAATTGTGTATATCATCCTGATTCAATTTGGGTGAATCATATGACTCTAGAAATTTTCAATGCCTTCGATATTTTCTATTTTATTGGAGTACAAGTTTTCAAAATAATTTCTAATTATCTTCTGCATTTCTGTAGTGTCTGTTGTGATACTTCCTTTTTCATAATGTATGTTAATAATTTGAGTTTTCTCTCTCCTTCTCTTTGTTAGCATGGCTAAGAGTTTGTTGATTTTATTTATTTTTTCAAAGAACCAACTTTTTGTTTTGTCAATTTATTCAATTGTTTCTTTTGTTTCATTTTCATTGATTTAGGCTCTGATTTTAAATATTCCCTGCCTTCTACTGCTTTTGGTGTTGATTTGTTCTTCTTTTTCTTGGGCTTTGAGATGTAATGTTAAGTCATTTATTTGTTGACTTTTTCTTCTTTTAAGGAATGAACTTTCCTCTTAGTACTGCCTTCATAGTGTCCCAGAGATTTTGATACATTGTATCTGTGTTCTCATTCACCTCTAAGAATTTTTTTAATGTCCTCCTTGATGTCTTTTGCAACCCATTGTTCATTCAGTAGCATATTACTTAGTCTCCAGGTGTTGGAATAGCTTGTATTTTTTACTTTATCATTGATTTCTAATTTCATTCTATTAGGATCTGATGGAATGCA